>NC_139024.1:27451695-27901279 GCF_964662115.1 Mustela nivalis
GCACATCACATGCAGTGCAGAGACACCTGGAAACCATAACTGTGTTATGGATCCTAAACTATGCAAGAAACTGTCTCCAGCCAGCCCCATGTTCATGTAACTGGACTAACATGAGACAAAGCCAGCCAGCAGTCTTTTGTCTTTACAGGACCTACCACATTCTTCTCCCTAGGAGCCTGTTCCTGAGGTTTTACCTGACACTGTGCAAACAGGATTCCCACTTAACAGTAAAACATCTTCACAAAGCATTCCATTTTTTGGTGTCTGATTAGAGACCAAGAGAAACAGTTGTAAAGACCTCAGTTGGGGGCAAAACAAAATCATTAGAGATACAAATTCATAGCTGAAAGTGACCAAGACAACTGTTAGCCTTCTGGGAATTTATAGGTGCCTCTTGGTCTCATGTTTTCTCACAGGCTACAGGTGGGAATGTGGAGCACATGTTCTCTAAGATGCAGTGTTACTCTAGTTGACATCCAGAACTAAAAAGAGTAATTACTTCCAAAAAATAGGAAAATGTTTCTTTTTAAATCTCATTTATTTATTTATTTATTTACTACTTTATTTATTTATTTAGTGTGTTGCGGGGGTGGGGGTGGAGGGAGAGAGAGAATCCCAAACAGATTCCATGCACAGCACAGAGTCCAACATACAGCTTGATCTCAACCCTGAGATCATGACCTGAGCCGAAATCAAGAGTGGGATACTTAACCCACTGAGCCACCTAGCTGCCCCTCTTTTTTAATCTTTGGAGTTTACCTTACTGAAATATAAATTACATATCATTTGAAAAATAGAATTGTCAGAGGAAGGAAAGACAAGCTTTTCCAAGAAAGAAATGCCTCACTGCCAACTATTTGAAGTATCTTATGAAATTGGAACCTCTCCTGGCACTTTACCTTACCCCTTCATTTAAGGGTTTAAGGAATACTGGATGATAGATATGTTTACCACATAAGTAAATAATCAAAAGAATACTAGAAAATGGGACATTTTATCAAAAAAGGTCAAGGTTGGTGATATCTCTTAACACCACTGCTTTAGGTTATTCTGGGAAAGCTGGAATTCATGAGAAATTTGCGACATGCCATTTTTGCTAACATTGTGTGACTATTAGAATCTTGTCAGGGTGATGCAGGGGAAAGCTTTCCAGAATTGCTCTTTTTACACACCAGTGGCCTTCTTCCCCATACTCTCTCCCTTTCAGTGAGGGGGACGTAGAGAAGAATTAACTAAAGAGGGAATCTGATCATGAAATTTTAGTTGATTGATGATATCCAGGCAACACAGATGCCCTTTATAAAGTATCTGGGCACAGTGTGTAACTGATATTCTCCCTTTGGTTTAAAGCCAGAGGCAATAAATCTATTTAATATCTTTGAGTTTTATGGGTTTCTCCTGAAGAATTTCTCCTATACTAATGATGTCTTAAGTGTGTGCTGTTTTCTTACCTCACACTTATTTAAGCTTTAGATTTCAATAGTGAGTATCTTTTATTACTCAATAATGGATGAAAGCAGTAGCTGGAAGTGTTTGTGGAAATATATATTTTTGTATGAGAAGTGTCTATCAGCTTTCCCTTCTATAACTGAATCTAGCAGATAGCATTCTGTATTTCAGTTAGCTGGCAGGAAGATTCAGAACTTTCCACTTTCTCCTTCAAATGCTGATTTAGAAGAGCTGAAGGTACTTTCTCAGGGCGTGCATCCTTCACAAACGGTGAGGACCTGCCTGCACCTATCTGTTCCTTGAATGTACACCTATAATAAAAAAATTCTCCTAAAGTTTATATAGGATATTAATATTTCTAATGCCTAGTGATAAGTTTGGATAAAATTTGAGTGTGTCTCTAGCTTTTAGAAAAACAGAGTATTCTTTTTATAGGCAGGTTCTTGATTGGAAAAACATTTGGGTATGTTTGAAGTTCTTCTCCTGGGGAAAAAATATTCAGTGCTATTGGATTTCAATAATGTAAGTGGGAAGTTGCTTTCTAAGGAGAAGGAGTTAGGCTTGGGCAATCTACAGAAAGCAAGGCTTTCTTCTGTATGGAAAGAAGTTAGGTAAATCTGGTTAAGCATCTAACTCTCAAGCTCTGGAATCCCTTCAAAAAGTTTACATTTGCAACAGCGTGGATGAAACTACAGGGTATTATGCTGAGTAAAATAAGTCAGTCAGAGAAAGACAATTACATGATCTCCCTGATATGAGGAATTTGAGAGGCAGGGGGGATGGGGAAGGTCATGGGCGGAAGGGAGGGGAAAATGAAACAAGATGGGACGGGGGAGGGAGATAAACCATAAGAGACTCTTAATCTCAGGAAACAAATTGAGGGTTGCTGGGGGGGTGGGAGAAGGGATAGGGTGGCTGAGTTATGAACATTGGGGAGGGTATGTGCTATGGTGAGTGCTGTGTATTGTATAAGACTGATTACTCACAGACCTGTACCCTGAAGCAAATAATGCATTGTATGTTTAAAAAAAAAAAAAAAAAGTTTAGATTGTTGGCCAGAACAGGACATCAACTCAGCTTCATCTTTGAATATCCAGGAAGACCAGATAAATTTGCTGCATGTGGCTAAGAGTAGGGCATGACTAGTGCTCAGTCTTTTTTTTTTTTTTTTTAATTTATTTTTTATTTTCAGCATAACAGTATTCATTATTTTTCACCACACCCAGTGCTCCATGCAATTCGTGCCCTTTATAATACCCACCACCTAGTACCCCAAACTCCTACCCCCCACCCCTTCAAAATCCTCAGATTGTTTTTCAGAGTCCATAGTCTCTCATGGTTCACCTCCCCTTCCAATTTCCCCCAACTCCCTTCTCCTCTCTAACTCCCCATGTCCTCCATGCTATTTGTTATGCTCCACAAATAAGTGAAACCATATGATAATTGACTCTCTCTGCTTGACTTATTTCACTCAGCATAAAATGCTTTGGTGAGTGCTGTGAAGTGTGTAAACCTGGTGATTCACAGACCTGTGCTCAGTCTTTTTAAACTGGGAAGGGTGCTTTGTTTATGTGACAAAAACTTGATAATCTTCATAGACTGTTACTCTTAATATCTGTAAATAGGAAAGATATTGCTATGAATTCAATAATGCTTTTAAATAAATGTGATTTTATTTAAAACAATATTATTTATGGACATTCACAAAATAGTGGCCTAACCTTATAAGTTAAATCTCTTTAGGTCTCTGCAGTCTGTAGTTATAGGTGAATTAAGTTATTTCTAGTCTAGGTATTTCTGAGAATTTCTGAGAATTTCTGTGATTTTCTCACGTGTAGGCACAAAACATCCCTTCTATGTTCTTCCAATCCAGAGCCCCTCATTACTAATGTCTATCACTACGGTAGAAGGCATATGATGGTGACTGCCTGATGCAAGTCCTGCAAAATTTCCCCATACCAAAAGATGAGTAGCTTATTGATTATGGCTCAAAAGAGACGATGGATGGGCTCAACACAGGGAAACTGAATAGAACAGTAGTTAGCAGAGGGCTTGAGACAGCACCGCCTAGAGTGGTCCTCCAGTGTTAAGTTAAACATGGGCATTGTGGGTAGGTATTTGGCCCTGGTAAACCTTTCAGGTGAGAAAAGATTATGTTCTCTTGCTTCTGGCACAGTATCATCTTCATGTCCTGGTACCATGTTTTAGAAGGCTGACCAAATTGTTGATCTCTTCAGAAGTTGGGGTGTGTATGTATTTGTGTGTGTGGTGTGTGTGTGTAAATTTTATGGTTTAAACAACCAACCAATACTGTGTTTGTACAATAAATAAAGATTTTTATCTTTTTTCTCAGATAAGTCTGATAATTCAGTTTCATCAGATTTTAGTTTCAATATATGGCTTAGTACTTCTTTCTCCTAATTTCTCATATTGACATTTTATATGCTATAATTATATAGTCCATAAGAAAATATATGAGAATTATTGCAAGATAAGATTAACAGGAAGCCAAAAATGAAAACAAAATTTATCTGTCAATGGATGAGTAAACAAAATGTGGTATATCCATAAAATGAAATATTATTCAGCCACAAATGAGCCTTGAAAATATAATGCCAAATGGTAAGCCGTGAAAGTAGATGAGCCTTGAAAACATAATGCAAAGTGAAAGAAGCCAGACTTGAAAGGTAATGTATTGTATGATTTCATTTATATGAAATATCCAAAATAGGTATAAACATGGAAACAAAACAAACAGATTGATGATGGCCAGGGGCTGGGAAAAGGAAAGGCTGGAGAATGACTGCTTAGTGGGTATGGGGTTTTCACTGGGGGTGATGAAGAAATTTTAAAACTTCATAGAAGTGAAGGTACCACAAAATTGTGCATGTACTGAGAGCCACTAAATGGTATACCATATAATGGTTACTTCTATGTTATATAAATTTCACCTTCCCTCAAATTAAAAAGCACTAATAGGATATTTCTATTTGTCCTTAAAGAAATTTGTTAATTAAAAAATTAATCCTTTAATAATTTTTACATTATTTAAGTTCTAAAAATCTCAGCTGAATTGCATGGTTTAATTTAGTGATAATGATAATATGTGAGATATTCTAATGCGAACCAGAAGACTTTGTCCTCTATATCCACCGTGTCAGCCTATCAAGTCTTTTGATCAAGACATCCTCAGGACTAATCAGAGGAAGTGAAAAATCTTCAGTGTCACAACATTTTTGTACCAGCCTCTGGTCTTTTACTGAGATAGATCATTTTCAGCAGTGTCTTTTTGCCATAATCTATGTATTGATTAGGGTATCTCTCAGGAAAGATGGGGTTATGCTACAGTAACACTCCCCATATCTCAGTGGCTTACTGCAACAAAATTTATTTCTCACTCATACTCTGTCGATTACTGGTCAGCTGGTCAGCTCATCACAGACCATTAGAGCATCCATCATTGCTAATGGTTTTGTTGGCCAGACTAGGGGGAAAAAACATTCCTGGCAGCAATCAAAGATATCCTTTCATAATGGTAGGTATATATCATTGTTTTTCTTAAGTCATTAATCATGACTACTCATATAATCTCATACAATCTCAAGGGGATCAGGAAGTACAGTCCTTATTTTGTGCCCAGGAGTTAAAGAACTTAAAATAATAGCAAATAGCTCTAATGACTACCATTATGAGTTAGCATGATCTTCTAGGTTTTCAATTAGACTAACTTTCCAAATAACCTATCACATACTTCAAAACTACTTGTCATCTCTTTCTTTCTGTTGTTTTTAAAAGCCCTGCATCCTTTAGATTCCCATTTATATTTTCAACTACAGTGTTTCTCAAATTTTATTCAGATCATATATTTGGTGGTACATGTGGAAGGAAATTTTAACAGCAGTTTAAGATTACTGGTATGTTGGGGGTGCTTAGGTGGTTTTTTCAGTTAAGCATCTGCCTTCAGCTCAGGTCATGATTCCAGGGTCCTGGAATCGAGTCCTGCCCTTGGGCTCCCTGCTTGAAGAGGCAGAGAGCCTGCTTCTCTCTCTGCTTGCTGCTCCTCCTGCTTGTGCTCTCTCTCTCTCCCTTACAAATAAATAAAATCTTTTTTTTTTTTAAAGATTATATCCATCTGTTTGATAGAGATCACAAGCAGGCATAGAGACAGGCAGAGAGAGAGAGGGGAAAGCTGGGCTCCCTACTGAGCAGAGAGCCTGATGCAGGACTCCATCCTGGGACACCAAGATCATGACCTGAGCTGAAGGCAGAGGCCTAACCCACTGAGTCACCCAGGCACCCAAATAAAGTCTTCTAAAAACAAAAACCAAAAACCAAAAAGATTACTGAGATTTAGAACATTGGTCAACTACAAAAAATTTCTCCCAATTTTCTCAGTATTCTATTCAGTAGGTTACTCTATTAAACATTGAGCTGATCTCATTGTCATTTCCTCCAGAAATAACTAATTCTCTTTGGTGCTTGATTATAAATTGAGTATAAATTATACTACTTATAGTATTTTATACTTCAGTGTCCTCTCTTTTTTATCTTATAAAAACATCATCATAGAAGTATATGTTCTCAGAGCAGAAGTAAAATTTATGCCTTAATCAAAATTTGATGGTATTCAAAGGAAGGGCACATTCCACGTCTCTTTGTTGTTATCTTTTGCTTTCATGCAGGCCATTCACTACCATTGATTGAAGGTTTTGGGATTTTATGCAAAGTATTGTCCCAAAGTTACTATAATATCCATATGATACTATATATGGAGATATATATATATACACACACTATATATAGTATAGTTAATATATATCCATATGAATAGTACATAATACTGTTTAGTCTGACATTTCCTTGCGTTTTGAAATTACTTTCCCCTTTATCTCCACTTCCCTTGAGACACCACTTCCTTATTGTCTTTGTACCTTGTCATCACCTAAACCTGACACCATTACCTTTTGTTTGAAGCACTTAAAGTTTTCATATCTGGTTTTTGTCTTACAGATTATACCTTTCCAAAACATCCCTAACATTGTCACGTAGTAATCTATTCAAAATGCAAATCTGAACATAGCAGTTTACCCTTTAAAACCCCTCAGTAATAGTTGAGATGCAATCTAAATTCCTTAGCATGTCCTATAAGATCTTTCCTCACTTGCCCTCTCATCTACTCATTTCACTTTTGATCCACTTATGGCCCCATGAATATGCTATCAGATTTCATGCTTCTGGCCCTAATACCTATTGTTCTATCATCCAGGAAGACCCCCCCTTTCCTGTCTTCAGCCACTTGTTTATCCATCACTCCTCAGTTCTTTCCCAAAGTCTCTGATACATTAATACCCTTCCTTCTTTCTGGCTTTCATATATTTTGTGTGTGCTTATCATAATCCTAAATGCTTCCCTCTATTCTTTGTAACCTTAGAAATAGATGTTCATTTATAATTATTTAATAAAATCAGTGAATTCCTGCTGAAGAGTCACTTTAGCAGAAAGCAGCGCAGCTGATTGAGGGAGCATGCTATGTTGAATTCTCAAGAGAAAAGGGATGGAAATCGATTTGAGGGAATCATAATAATGAGATATTCAGAGATTAGTGTATTTTTATGAAACATTATATATAATTTAGCTCTTCTTGAAAAACATTTATTTTTCTGTAACAAATATTTTTATAGGAAATATTTCTTTATTAAGCATTAAGTATTGGCATTGGACTTGGTTGTGAGTCCAGCAGAGAGTTTTGTTGGTTTGTTTGTTTTTTAACCTTAAACCAAGAATAAAAACACTAAAGCAAAAGTTATTTTGCACAGATGTCTCTGATATGATGGAAACACTAGAACAAGGTCAGTGTAGTATGAACACTGAATAACACACACACACAAAAACAAAACTGAATTTAGAGTGAGGAAAAACTGAATTCTCTTACTAGCTTTCCATTTTCCAGCCATAGACCTTGGGTAATTTTTCAGACTTTCTGATTTTTTAGATTCTTATTTTTCTAAAATGTGCCTCACAAGATGTTATTATGATTCAGTTGAACAAAATTTGTGGAAGTACTTAAAACATCATAAAGGCATATAGAAAAATAAGCAAGTACAAGTATAAATCATGTACAGTTACCTGAATTAGGAAAATGAAAGAAATTTAAAATACCTCCTTTATAATCCCAGTGCTTGTCTAGAATCTCATATAAAGTCCCAACATGAAGTTAAAACAAAAATAAGCCCATTCTATAATATATACCGGCAAGGAATATTACCTATATTTGAAATGTGGAATAAACATTGAGAAAAATGTGTATGATTTTCTGTATATTGTCTTCAGGAATGGGAAATTAGAAACATCTTGAGAAAATTTTAAAAACGGAAAAGTTAAATATCAAACTGTGAGCAAAACCTAAGTCATATTCTGCTCTTGAATGTGTGTGTGTGTGTGTGTGTGCGTGTGTGAATTGCAGGCATGAGTAGCTATAATCATAAACTTTAGTTTACAGTTTTCTGTGAGTTTTGATATTTATAACTAATTTAAAAATGGAAATAATTTCATAACCTTCAGCATAACTTCATGATTCACTTTGTTTTACTCCTGACTTTTTCTCATTTTTCAGCTGCTCACATACCTCTTGCTTACCGAAACCTCAAAGTTCTTCCCCAGACTCCAACCAGTAACACCTTTGTGCTCCTCAGCTCTGTCCCTAGACTTAGCCTATCTCCAGTCCAGTCCACTCCCTTCTGACTCTAAATAATTCTAGTTTCCATTACAGATAACTGAACTAGTTATCTTTGAGTGACAAAGAAGAATGAGAAGATAAAGAGAAGAAATATTCATATGTTAATTTTATTGCAGTCACATTTTAAACCATAATACATAATAGAAAATGGTATGTAATAATTATGAAGTCAATTTAAAAGTATGAAGATAATAACTGTATTATTCAGGGCTCTTGGGGGTGCCTGAGTGGCTCAGTTGGTTAAGCATACAACTCTTGATTTTGGCTCAGATCATGATGTCAGAGTTCTGGGCTTGAGCCCAACTTTGTGCTCAGCAAGGAGTCCGCTTGAAGATTTCTCTCCCTTTCCTTCTGCCCCTCCTCCCTTCCACACACACATACACACACACACTCTCTCTCTCTCATATATATATATATATATTATTACTTCTTTTTAAGAAGTAATAATAATTAGGGCTCTTGGTAAAAACAAAACAAAACCTGCTTTATTCTCTTTAGCTCATCATCTGTGCTTTTTCTTGTCTGTGCATTGGTTACAGTTTCTTGAGAGAGGCAGAGTGTATTTATTTATCTGCCAGAGAATATAGTTGTCAATATCCCCTATGTTTCAATTTTTGCAACTCCTAGTAGAATAGGAGGAACTAATGGTATGTAGATGTGTTTCCAATTTCTAAACTTAAAAAGGAAATAAAACAACAAAGAGCTCTGATTAGCCATACTGTTTGATATATCAGTAGTTGTAAGAGAAGAGAACTAAAAAAATCATGCCACTCTTGTACAAACTCGAGAGTAGGGTGAAGAAAGAAGTAGTTCCTAGGTGAAGGGATGATATTTCTTTTCTTTTTTTTTTTTTAAAGATTTTTATTTATTTATTTGATAGACAGAGAGAGATCACAAGTAGGCAGAGAGGCAGGCAGAGAGAGAGGGGAAAGCAGGATCCCTGCTGAGCAGAGAGCCCGATGTGGGGCTCGATCCCAGGACCCTGAGATCATGACCTGAGCTGAAGGCAGAGGCTTAAACCACTGAGCCACCCAGGTGCCCCTGGGATGATATTTCTGCTATTAACTTCTGAACTGAAACAATATGAAAAAGACACCAGCTATTAAAATGTGATTTTTTTTTTTAGTTTCTCTCTTGAGGTTTCAGAAATGTTGCTTATATGAACTGCATGTTCTATTCTTAGTATGTCATTAGTATTTGAAATTCTCATTCCTCCAAGGTACTGAAAGAAGTCAAGTCAGATTAAAGAAATGTATAATGGCCAATTATTTGTTTGCTAATTGTACTTTAGGGCATAAACTGTATTAGAGATTATTAGAGATTATCCCTCAAAAAATAAAAGCACACTAAGCATAATTTCTTTGGAAAAATTATCATGTATTATTTTCTTCCTTTTTAAATTTAAATCATTTAATGAAGGATTTTTTTCAATGAAATAATGATTCTGTATTGGCACATTAAAAACAACAGGTTCTATTTGATTCAAGTTCTATTTTACCTACAGTTATTGCTAAATTTGTAGTATAGACGTAAAGATTCATATAGGATTCATTTTATATTCATGTAAGGTATTTCCCATTAAGTTAATTCTAAATTTCTGTATATTCCAGTACAGATATTTCTGCTAATTATTAAAAATATCTGTGAAGTTAAAGGAAACCAAGTAATGTTATAGAGAAAAGTTGACATAGCAATACTTGGAAGGTAACCCCCTTCAACAACAACAGCTAAACACAGAGTTCTAGTTCTCCTGTGAGTATCCAGTGATTATTTTTAGTTGGTTATGCATGTTAGATAGAGAATATGTCAATATAATAGGAGGAAATGAAAACACTAACTTGAAAAGATAATATGTATCATTATTTATAATAGCAAAGAATTTATAATTTTGATTTTCCAAATCTTTAAAAAATTTCTTGTTTTTCTTAAGTTAGTGGGTTTTTATATCTTGGGGAAAACCCTACTTAATGATTCTTTTTCAAGAGAAATTTAAAATACTACCATTGGTCATCTAGTGTCATTATCAATAAGATATGTTTTACAATGTCAGCCAGTTCTTTAAATAAAATAAGCCAAGTTTAATAGAGTGAAGTCTGGCTTGATTATAATTTTGTTTTTTGTATCCGTCAATACTTCTGAACATGTGCAGTTTAATGACTGTATTCAAAATATGATACTCATGAGCTCAGGAATTTAGGGTGTAATGTGAGTTAAAGTGATTAAAGCATATTAAGTATGAGTAGAATAAAATGTATTTTACTGATTTTCTAGTTCTTCTCTGACCCCTTTTCCCTCCCTCCCTTTCTTCTTTCTTCCTTCTCTCTCTCCTCTTTTCCTCTTGTTTTCTCTTTTTAAGTCATTCCATGCATATGTGGGTGGTAGTGTCTAGTAATGAGACTATTATATCAGAAGCCTTTTTCTTTGACTCAGCAGGTGAAAAAAATTCTCTCTCATAAAACACTATTTCTGTAGTAGGAATCTAGTTTATTCATCATGGATCCACATCACATTGTCCAGGGAAGTAGAAGGGTTTCTTTATTTAAAACAAATAGGATGTAATTTCAACTCTATAAGGGCAGAAAGTAGAGGGGGAAATGATGGTGATAAATCTTGAGAATTACAGAGACTGGTATTTTTTTTAACTTTTCTAAAGCTGGAGTGAGATTCGGGCAAGAGTTGTGTTTCAACTGACATATAGCAGTTTTCTAGAAGGATATAAAAATTTCTCATTTAAGAATTGCTGCCTTAACTTTACGAGCATTACCAACATCACAGATTTTCATGCCAAAATGTATTTAATGTTATTTGGTATTTATTTATTTTTTAAATACACTGTGTTGTTTATTTTTAGGTTCAGAGCAAGATTGAACAGAAAGGACAGTACATTTGTATGTCCTCCCTGCACACACACACACATACACCTTCCCAACTATCAATATCCTGCACAAGAGTGGTTCATTTGTTGCAATCAGTGATTCTATATTGATGCATCATTATTACCCAAAGTCTGTAGTTTGTATTAGGGTTCATTCTTGGTGTTTTACATTTTATGGATTTTGGAAAATGTATAATGACATGTCTTCACAATTATGGTATCATAAAGAATAATTTCACTGCCCTAAAAATCCTCTGTGCTCCTGCTATTCATCCTTTTCTCCTACCTAACTCCTAGCAATCACTGATTTTTTTCCCCAAATTTTGCTTTTTCTAGAATGTCATATAGTTAGAATCATAAAGTGTATAGCCCTTTCAGATTGGCTTCTTTCACTTACTAACATGAATTTAAGGTTCCACCATACCTTTTCATAGCTTGAAAGCTCACTTAATTTTAGTGCTCACTGAATGATCTTCCATTGTCTGGATGTACCAGTTTATTAATCCGCTCGTCTCTTGAAGAACATCTTGGTTGCTTCCAGGTTTTGGCAATAAATGTTCAGTTCTGTTTGGTAATCACAAAGGAGTACAGTTGTACATACCTTGGGTTGTATGGTAGAATGTGTTTAGTTTTGTAGGAAACTGCCAAATGGTTTTCCAAAGTGGCTATGCCATTTTTCATTCCCACCATTAATGAATAAGAGTTTCGGTTACTCCACTTCCTCACTAGCATTTGGTGTTGTCAGTGATCAGGATTTTGGCTGTTCTGTTAGGTATATAGTGGTAGCTCTGCTATTTTTTCATATTGCTGTTACTAAGCCCAGGTAATTAAACAGCTTTCAGTTAAGTAGCATAGAAACCAAGTTGCCAGTGAAAGCTGACTCCCAGAACATAGCAGATCAAACAGAAACCCAAGGAACTGAAAGAAAGGTATTAAGATAAGCTCAGTTATTTCCTGTATGCATGAACTATTTGAATGGATTTAGGAGTATTTGGTAAAATCATTCATCTACTTTAAAAGCAGTAAAGAAGGTAGTAAAGTGCAGTGTGTTCTGAAACCAAGGATTTAAGTGTACAGGTCTTCTGAGTGATGACAGCTATAGGTACAAGTGTACAGATCTTCTGAGTGATGACAGCTATAGTTACTGAAAGGTATGTAATTTGCTTCAAGGCATTTTATTTCAATATTTCCTTGAATACTATAAAAATGAAACTTAAACGATTTTAACAACGACAAAAAATAGGAAGGGAGACTTCATTGATACTGTATGTGATAGCCAAGGAAACTATGAGGACATAAAATGTAGTGCTTTACATGGAAGGGATGTATTCATAGGGCTTGCCTTTTTTGTTGTTTTGGGAGGTACTTAAAGGAAACATCATGTTTACACACACCCATGTGTCCTATAATTTTTTAAAATCCCCATTTTATACTCTACCCTTTATGTGATAAAACCTGTACATGGCTTTGTAAGTATTAATATACATGAATTTTAGATCTCTACAGCCTATTTTCTCTTCCCCCATCTCTAAATTTTGTTTATGTTATTACATTCAGTCTGTTTAATTACTTGTCTTTTTTCTCTACATTGCTTTGGCTTTTTTACTGTGTATAAACTTGTGTTTTAAATTAAAAAAAATATTGATTCTCCACTACCATTATCACAAACCTTATCATGAGAAAACAGTTGCAAATTTTTTGGATACAGCTTAAGTTTTGTTGTTTTTTTTTTGTTTTTTTTAAAGATTTTATTTATTTATTTGTAAGAGAGAGAGAGAGAGAGAGTGAGAGCGAGCACAGGCAGACAGAGTGGAAGGCAGAGTCAGAGGGAGAAGCAGGCTCCCTGCGGAGCAAGTAGCCCGATGTGGGACTCGATCCCAGGACGCTGGGATCATGACCTGAGCTGAAGGCAGCTGCTTAACCAACTGAGCCACCCAGGCGTCCCAAGTTTTGTGAATAAATTTCAGAATGATGCCAAGAATAGGGATTAAGAAACTTTTAGATTCAAGTAGTTTATAGGTAATTATTGATATTTTATGCTTATACCCAAAGAATGTAAGATACTTTGATAAATACTGAGTAATAAATAGTATATTAATATTTCAGCAAGAAAATAATATTGACATATAATGTTCTAAGGATTTATAAATGATAGCATTTAGAAAATATTAATAACTTTGTGAGGAAGATTTTATTCTCATTTTCCAATGGGGAGGACTTGGTAAAACCCTTAATAAATTGAAAATCTTAAGCTTGTGTATTCATGGAATAAGTGACCGTCAACTAACATGTGTTTACTTAGTAATGGTTTGCTCTGTGTTATAAAGAAGTTGTAAGGTTTTAGATTTTTGAATTAATTAATAATAAAAGTAATGTTGAAGGCTTTTCATATGCCAGTTTTTAGAAGGTATTATTGAGAGTCTTTGTATAACTCCAAAATATTTTCATTAAATAAACGTTTTCTTAATGGATACATTTTTCACTTAAACATAGCTGAGGACTCCCTTCCAAAATGAGAATTTCAAAATTACCTGTCAATATCCTCTATTAAAACAGGCATCCTTTAAAAAATACAAATCAAGTTTTTCTCAATTTGTTACCCATCGGGGAGTTACATTGTTCAGAAGGAAATAAGATGGATATTCTAAGTAGAATGTTTTTGGATGCCTTTCATGAGACATTAGTGGGCCTTTAAAGGGAGTTTATTGATTCTTTAGGCAGCACCTGAGGCAACCCAAGATCTATTGCTCTGTCAATTTAAAAGTGGCAGCAGACGTGTCACTTTTCCTAGGAGATCTTTCAATGCTTAAGACTTGAAAATTTTTACAAACCAATTGCATCTGCCATCTCCTGCTTGATCCACTGAGTCCTACAGGCCATGTCTGAATGGTTTAGAAGCTATATTTGTGCTCAAAATGCTTATTGAAACAAATGCATTTTTAGGGCAGAGACTCCATAAACGAAATCTAAGCATTCAAACCTATAAACATCAATGAGAAGAAGTAAAGACCATGAAGCAGACCAACTTAGTGGGATTCTATGAAAGACAACCTAGACTCACAGCCTTGGGTCACATGGTATAGCATCTCAGAGATCTAACCAGTCTCTTTGTAGATTCTTTTGAGGAAGGAAAGTTCATTATTTGTTAAGGATATAAATTTTATTTTAGAGTAGCAAAACTTTCAAAAGATGATCTTTGCTATTCTAGAATCCAGCTTCCTCTAACTTTATTTTTATTTTTATTTTTTTTAACTTTTTATTTTTTATAAACATATATTTTTATCCCCAGGGGTACAGGTCTGTGAATCACCAGGTTTACACACTTCACAGCACTCACCAAAGCACATACCCTCCCCAATGTCCATAATCCCACCCCCTTCTCCCAAACCCCCTCCCCCCAGCAACCCTCAGTTTGTTTTGTGAGATTAAGAGTCACTTATGGTTTGTCTCCCTCCCAATCCCATCTTGTTTCATTTATTCTTCTCCTACCCACTTAAGCCTCCATGTTGCATCACCACTTCCTCACATCAGGGAGATCATATGATAGTTGTCTTTCTCTGCATGACTTATTTCGCTAAGCATGATACGCTCTAGTTCCATCCACGTTGTCGCAAATGGCAAGATTTCATTTCTTTTGATGGCTGCATAGTATTCCATTGTGTATATATACCACATCTTCTTGATCCATTCATCTGTGGATGGACATCTAGGTTCTTTCCATAGTTTGGCTATTGTGGACATTGCTGCTATAAACATTCGGGTGCATGTGCCCCTTTGGATCACTACATTTGTATCTTTAGGGTAAATACCCAATAGTGCAATTGCTGGGTCATAGGGCAGTTCTATTTTCAACATTCTGAGGAACCTCCATGCTGTTTTCCAGAGTGGCTGCACCAGCTTGCATTCCCACCAACAGTGTAGGAGGGTTCCCCTTTCTCCACATCCTCGCCAGCATCTGTCATTTCCTGACTTGTTGATTTTAGCCATTCTGACTGGTGTGAGGTGATATCTCATTGTGGTTTTGATTTGTATTTCCCTGATGCCGAGTGATATGGAGCACTTTTTCATGTGTCTGTTGGCCATCTGGATGTCTTCTTTGCAGAAATGTCTGTTCATGTCCTCTGCCCATTTCTTGATTGGATTATTTGTTCTTTGGGTGTTGAGTTTGCTAAGTTCTTTATAGATTCTGGACACTAGTCCTTTATCTGATATGTCGTTTGCAAATATCTTCTCCCATTCTGTCAGTTGTCTTTTGATTTTGTTAACTGTTTCCTTTGCTGTGCAAAAGCTTTTGATCTTGATGAAATCCCAATAGTTCATTTTTTCCCTTGCTTCCCTTGCCTTTTGCGTTGTTCCTAGGAAGATGTTGCTGCGGCAGAGGTCGAAGAGGTTGCTGCCTGTGTTCTCCTCAAGGATTTTGATGGATTCCTTTCGCACATTGAGGTCCTTCATCCATTTTGAGTCTATTTTTGTGTGTGGTGTAAGGAAATGGTCCAATTTCATTTTTCTACATGTGGCTGTCCAATTTTCCCAGCACCATTTATTGAAGAGGCTGTCTTTTTTCCATTGGACATTCTTTCCTGCTTTGTCGAAGATGAGTTGACCATAGATTTGAGGGTCTATTTCTGGGCTCTCTATTCTGTTCCATTGATCTATGTGTCTGTTTTTGGGCCAGTACCATGCTGTCTTGATGATGACAGCTTTGTAATAGAGCTTGAAGTCCGGAATTGTGATGCCACCAACGTTGGCTTTCTTTTTCAATATCCCTTTGGCTATTCGAGGTCTTTTCTGGTTCCATATAAATTTTAGCATTATTTGTTCCATTTCTTTGAAAAAGATGGATGGTACTTTGATAGGAATTGCATTAAATGTGTAGATTGCTTTAGGTAGCATAGACATTTTCACAATATTTATTCTTCCAATCCAGGAGCATGGAACATTTTTCCATTTCTTTGTGTCTTCCTCAATTTCTTTCATGAGCACTTTATAGTTTTCTGAGTATAGATTCTGTGTCTCTTTGGTTAGGTTTATTCCTAGGTATCTTATGGTTTTGGATGCAATTGTAAATGGGATTGACTCCTTAATATCTCTTTCTTCTGTCTTGCTGTTGGTGTAGAGAAATGCAACTGATTTCTGTGCATTGATTTTATATCCTGACACTTTACTGAATTCCTGTATAAGTTCTAGCAGTTTTGGTGTGGAGTCTTTTGGGTTTTCCACATATAGTATCATATCATCTGCGAAGAGTGATAATTTGACTTCTTCTTTGCCGATTTGGATGCCTTTAATTTCCTTTTGTTGTCTGATTGCTGAGGCTAGGACCTCTAGTACTATGTTGAATAGCAGTGGTGATAATGGACATCCCTGCCGTGTTCCTGACCTTAGTGGAAAAGCTTTCAGTTTTTCTCCATTGAGAATGATATTTGCGGTGGGTTTTTCATAGATGGCTTTGATGATATTGAGGTATGTGCCCTCTATCCCTACACTTTGAAGAGTTTTGATCAGGAAGGGATGCTGTACTTTGTCAAATGCTTTTTCAGCATCTATTGAAAGTATCATATGGTTCTTGTTCTTTCTTTTATTGATGTGTTGTATCACATTGACTGATTTGCGGATGTTGAACCAACCTTGCAGCCCTGGAATAAATCCCACTTGGTCGTGGTGAATAATCTTTTTAATGTACTGTTGAATCCTATTGGCTAGTATTTTGTTGAGTATTTTCGCATCTGTGTTCATCAAGGATATCGGTCTATAGCTCTCTTTTTTGGTGGGATCCTTGTCTGGTTTTGGGATCAAGGTGATGCTGGCCTCATAAAATGAGTTTGGAAGTTTTCCTTCCATTTCTATTTTTTGGAACAGTTTCAGGAGAATAGGAATTAGTTCTTCTTTAAATGTTTGGTAGAATTCCCCCGGGAAGCCGTCTGGCCCTGGGCTTTTGTTTGTTTGGAGATTTTTAATGACTGTTTCAATCTCCTTACTGGTTATGGGTCTGTTCAGGCTTTCTATTTCTTCCTGGTTCAGTTGTGGTAGTTTATATGTTTCTAGGAATGCATCCATTTCTTCCAGATTGTCAAATTTATTGCCGTAGAGTTGCTCATAGTATGTTCTTATAATAGTTTGTATTTCTTTGGTGTTAGTTGTGATCTCTCCTCTTTCATTCATGATTTTATTTATTTGGGTCCTTTCTCTTTTCCTTTTGATAAGTCGGGCCACGGGTTTATCAATTTTATTAATTCTTTCAAAGAACCAGCTCCTAGTTTCGTTGATTTGTTCTATTGTCTTTTTTGGTTTCTATTTCATTGATTTCTGCTCTGATCTTTATGATTTCTCTTCTCCTGCTGGGCTTAGGGTTTCTTTCTTGTTCTTTCTCCAGCTCCTTTAGGTGTAGGGTTAGGTTGTGTACCTGAGACCTTTCTTGTTTCTTGAGAAAGGCTTGTACCGCTATATATTTTCCTCTCAGGACTGCCTTTGTTGTGTCCCACAGATTTTGAACTGTTGTATTTTCATTATCATTTGTTTCCATGATTTTTTTCAATTCTTCTTTAATTTCCCGGTTGACCGATTCATTCTTTAGAAGGATACTGTTTAGTCTCCATGTATTTGGGTTCTTTCCAAACTTCCTTTTGTGGTTGAGTTCTAGCTTTAGAGCATTGTGGTCTGAAAATATGCAGGGAATGATCCCAATCTTTTGATACCGATTGAGTCCTGATTTAGGACCGAGGATGTGATCTATTCTGGAGAATGTTCCATGTGCACTAGAGAAGAATGTGTATTCTGTTGCTTTGGGATGAAATGTTCTGAATATATCTGTGATGTCCATCTGGTCCAGTGTGTCGTTTAAGGCCTTTATTTCCTTGCTGATCTTTTGCTTGGATGACCTGTCCATTTCAGTGAGGGGAGTGTTAAAGTCCCCTACTATTATTGTATTATTGTTGATGTGTTTCTTTGATTTTGTTATTAATTGGTTTATATAGTTGGCTGCTCCCACATTGGGGGCATAGATATTTAAAATTGTTAAATCTTCTTGTTGGACAGACCCTTTGAGTATGATATAGTGTCCTTCCTCATCTCTTATTATAGTCTTTGGCTTAAAATCTAATTGATCTGATATAAGGATTGCCACTCCTGCTTTCTTCTGATGTCCATTAGCATGGTAAATTCTTTTCCACCCCCTCACTTTAAATCTGGAGGTGTCTTCGGGCTTAAAATGTGTTTCTTGGAGGCAACATATATATGGGTTTTGTTTTTTTATCCATTCTGATACCCTGTGTCTTTTGACAGGGGCATTTAGCCCATTCACATTCAGGTTAACTATTGAGAGATATGAATTTAGTGCCATTGTATTGCCTGTAAGGTGACTGTTACTGTATATGGTCTCTGTTCCTTTCTGATCTACCACTTGTAGGCTCTCTCTTTGCTTAGAGGACCCCTTTCAATATTTCCTGTAGAGCTGGTTTGGTATTTGCAAATTCTTTCAGTTTTTGTTTGTCCTGGAAGCTTTTAATCTCTCCTTCTATTTTCAATGATAGCCTAGCTGGATATAGTATTCTTGGCTGCATGTTTTTCTCGTTTAGTGCTCTGAAAATATCATTCCAGCTCTTTCTGGCCTGCCAGGTCTCTGTGGATAAGTCAGCTGCCAATCTAATATTTTTACCATTGTATGTTACAGACTTCTTTTCCCGGGCTGCTTTCAGGATTTTCTCTTTGTCACTGAGACTTGTAAATTTTACTATTAGGTGACGGGGTGTGGGCCTATTCTTATTGATTTTGAGGGGCGTTCTCTGAACCTCCTGAATTTTGATGCTCGTTCCCTTTGCCATATTGGGGAAATTCTCCCCAATAATTCTCTCCAGTATACCTTCTGCTCCCCTCTCTCTTTCTTCTTCTTCTGGAATCCCAATTATTCTAATGTTGTTTCGTCTTATGGTGTCACTTATCTCTTGAATTCTCCCCTCGTGGTCCAGTAGCTGTTTGTCCCTCTTTTGCTCAGCTTCTTTATTCTCTGTCATTTGGTCTTCTATATCACTAATTCTTTCTTCTGCCTCATTTATCCTAGCAGTGAGAGCCTCCATTTTTGATTGCACCTCATTAATAGCTTTTTTGATTTCAACTTGGTTAGATTTTATTTCTTTTATTTCTCCAGAAAGGGCATTTATATCTCTCGAGAGGGTTTCTCTAATATCTTCCATGCCTTTTTCGAGCCCGGCTAGAACCTTGAGAATTGTCATTCTGAACTCTAGATCTGACATATTACTGATGTCTGTATTGATTAGGTCCCTAGCCTTCGGTACTGCCTCTTGTTCTTTTTTTTGTGTTGAATTTTTACGTCTTGTCATTTTGTCCAGATAAGAGTAAATGAAGGGGCAAGTAAAATACTAAAAGGGTGGCAAGAACCCCAGGAAAATATGCTTTAACCAAATTAGAAGATATCCAAAATCGTGAGTGGGGAGAAAGGGGATAAAAAGAGGTTCAAAAAGGAAGAAAGAAAAAAAAAAGCAAAAAGAAAAGAAAAAATAAATAAAAGAAAATAATTTTTTAAAAAAGAAAACACCTAAGAAAAATGTAAAAAGGAAAAAATATATATATTAGATAAACTAGTAAAAAATTGTTAAAAAAGAAAAAGTTAACAGTTAAAAAAAAAATTTTACCCGAAGGCGAGGAAAAAAAAAAAAACACAAAAAATGAAAAAGAAAAAATTAAATTAACTGCAAGACTAAAAAAAATCACAGGAAAAAAGCCATGAGTTCCGTGCTTGGCTTTCTCCTCCTCTGGAATTCTGCTGCTCTCCTTGGTATTGAAACCACACTCCTTGGTAGGTGAACTTGGTCTCAGCTGGATTTCTTGTTGATCTTCTGGGGGAGGGACCTGTTGTAGTGATTCTCAAGTGTCTTTGCCCCAGGCGGAATTACATGGCCCTTACCCGGGGCCGGGGTGAGTAATCCGCTTGGGTTTGCTTTCAGGAGCTTTTGTTCCCTGAGCGCTTTCCTTAGAGTTCTGGATGACGGGAATACAAATGGCGGCCTCCTCGTCTCCGGCCCGGAGGAGCCGAGAGCCCAGGGCCGCACTCCTCAGTGCGCCCTCAGAGAACAACGCCCAGTTACTCCTGTCTGCCTGACCTCCGGCCGCCCTCCGAGCTCACCGAGCCTGCGACCGGTTCAAGGTAACACCGAGCTGTGAGCTTACTGTCGGCTCTGTCTCTGTAGCTGGCTTTCCCGTTCCAATACCCGCATTCTCTGCGACACTCAGACACCCCCGATCCTTCTGTGACCCTGCGGGACCTGAGGCCACGCTGACCCCGCGTGGGCTTCGCCCCGGTTTGGCCTCTGGAGCGATGTCCCTCAGCGGAACAGACTTTTAAAAGTCCTGATTTTGTGCACGGTTGCTCCGCTGCTTGCCGGGAGCCGGCCCCTCCCCCCGGGGTCTATCTTCCCGTCGCTTTGGATTCACTTCTCCGCCGGTCCTACCTTTCAGAAAGTGGTTGTTTTTCTGTTTCCAGAATTGCTGTTCTTCTTCTCTTCGATCTGCTGATGGATTTTCAGGTGTTTGCAATCTTTAGATAAGCTATCTAGCTGATCTCCGGCTAGCTGAAGCAGTCTCAGCTTGCTACTTCTCCGCCATCTTGACTCCTCCTCAAACTGTTTTTTTTTTAATTTAAATCAATTGAATAGAAAGTAAATATTAAAAAAATAACAAGGAACTTGTATTTTATGGCTATAAGAAAAGGGAGAGCAAATGTTAATGTTTGAACCGTGACAAATGACTTGAGGTCTGTATAGAGAGGTCACATTTGGAATATGAAAAAAAATGAGGAAAGACATGGCTTTCACTTGGTGCATAGGTACCCATGGCTGATAACTGTTATGTCTTATGTTCTCTTTCTATTGCAGTGCTGGAGGGAATTGTTTAAATGGGAAACAAATAAACAAACAAACAAACTTGGGAGCAAGGGAAAAATACTTCTCCCAAGAAATGGTAATCTTAATTAAATTAAAAAACACATTGTAGGAAATACCATTAATCAGCAGAAGGAAAACAAAGATAAAAACAGACAACATCAAAAACCAAAAAAAACCCAAAAAACTTCTGAGTTTGGTGAAATACAGAGAGAAGACTATTGACTATATGGAAGGCATAATCATGAATTTTAAATGGGAAATTAAATGTTATTAATGTGTGAGTACCCCACTTCTACAAGAAATAATGTTCCCCTGAACAGAATTTATATCAAGGCAGAACTAAATTCGATCACAATAGTAAAAGAAAACTTGAAAAATAAAGAGAACTTGGTGATATGTAGAAGACATTAATGGGAAGAAAGTAGTACCAGGGATTTCTGGGAAAATGGAAAACATGGAGATTTGGTGTTTCAGATAGCACTTGTCAAAGGATGGGGAGGTCTTCTGCATTGGCAATGGATTTTTGTTCCCCATCTCATATACAGGGTATAGAATTCTTATCATCATTTACTACCTTAGCTCTCTGAAAGCAAGGATTTTTGTCTATAAAGTAATGATATTGAGTAGGCATTCAATAAATCTCTGTTGAGTGAATGAGTAAATATAATATTGCCAGTCTTTGCCAGTTTCCACTTAGTCCTAGCTGTTTTCAAATAATACATCCTTAAAATAATGTGATTTCTAAAATAGTTTCCCAGTGAATTTCCAAAATTAAATAAAGGTATTTCTACATACTGGAACTATCTACAGAGAGACAAATCAGTGACTTTGGTGGAGGTAAGGAAGGGGGAGTTTGTAGCAAAAGACAGCTAAATAAATTAAAACTTTATGCTGTTTTTTTAATGATAGCGTTCGACAATTATTCACTGTTTTTCAAGGACAAACTTAACTCATAAAAATATAACATTTGATTATAATAAAGAAGAGTACCTCCCTTTTCAGACTACATTGCCCTAGGGCACAAGTTCCAAGTCATCCAAATTAGCTTCAGTTTATATAGATAGGGGATAAAAAGAAAGGAGGCCAGAGTAAGAACTTAAAATTATATTTTAATTCTAAAACATCATCCCCAATCATCTTATTTTTTATTATGCTTGGGCTGCTGATTTAGTAAAATATATAAGAATTTGTATTGATTTTTGTTATCTGAGTCCATGATTTTAGCCATAGAGTAAAAGTCTGAGAGAGGAAATGTGAAAACAACGAGGGGTTCCTGGATGTCTCAGTCAGTTAATTGGCTGCCTTCAGCTCAGGTCATGATCCCAGGATTGAGTCCCACTTTGGGCTCCTTGCTCAGCGGAGAGCCTGCTTCTTCCCTGACTGCTACTCTTCCTGCTTGTGCTTACTCTCTCTCTCTGTCAAATAAATAAATGAAATCTTAAAAAGAAATAAAAAAAATTAAAAGAACCATGAGATACCACTACCCATCTATAATTATGGCCAAAATCCAGAACACTGATGATACCAATACTGGTGAGTATGTGAAACAATAGGAACTTTCATTTATTATTGCTAGGAATGCAAAGGGATACAGACACTTTGGAAGACAGTTTGGCAATCTCTCACACAAGTGAACACATTCTTACCATAGCATCTAGCTGTTGTACTCTTTGGTATTTACCAAAGGAGATGAAAACTTATGTTCACATTAAAACAAACAAACAAACAAACAAACACCCCAAAAACTGTTCATGGGTGTTTATAGAAGTTTTATTTATAATTGCCAAAATGTGGCAGCAACCAAAATGTCCTTTAGTAGGTGAATGGAGAAAACACTGTGTTACAACCAGACAATGAAAAATTATTCATATGAAAGAGAAATGAGCTACCATGAAAAGATATGGATATATTTCACTAATAGAAGCCACTCTGAGAAGGCTATATAGTGTATGATCCCAACTATATGACATTCTGGAAAAGGAAAAACTGGAGAGACAGTGAAAAGATCAGTGGTTGTCATGCCTTGGGAGGGGGAGGGTGGAATGAATAATCAAAGTACAGAGGATTTTTAGGGCAGTGAGACTACTCTTATGGTATTATAGGTACATGTCCAAAACCAAGGAATTTATAAACCAAGAGACAACCCTATGTAAACTATGCATTTGGGGTGATACTGATATGTCAATGTAGGCTCGTCAGTTATAATAAATATACAACTCTGGTGGGGGATATTGATAGTTGGGGAGGAAATGTGTATACTAGGGCAGAGGTTATATGGGAAGTCTCTATACTTTCCACTCAGTTTTGCTGTAAACTGAAAACCGTTCTAAAAAATAAAGTTTTTTAAAAAGATAATCCACCAGTAATCTTTTTCTTTGATTTTTTTTTTTCTACAAACTGATAAAGAGTGTAAGAATAGACCATGCTAGAATGTCTAAGGCTACGTGATGAGCTCACTTAACTAAAATACTGGTAAGGTTAGAATATCAAATAAGAATCATAGCTGTCTCTCAGAGCTGACCTTGGTTAGATCATTGTGATCTATTGAGATAGAATGTACTAGAAATGTTTTTATTAAAATAATTCTAACAAGCCAAAATATGTTTACAATGAAACAAATCCTTAGTGTATGCAATTAATGGTTATAATTCAAATAGCAATCTCGAGCAGCATAATACCTCAGCAGAGATCTTGGCTCCATCAGATACCATAGCATGGAGCTCTTGGAGATCCTGATGGCCGATACTGAAAAATACAGTGAAAGTGGATCTAATCATGGAACCCCACATACCAGCTGGGCCTTTTCTAGTAGGAGGCCATTGCATAAAGCAATCGTGTAATGCTTATATTTTTTTGGTTTTTTCCTTTCTGCTTTTTTCAAGTTGGAAGTATAAAAGTAGAGGAATTAGAGAAGTTGACAAGACCAGACTTTTAGAGAAAAGAGGATGTTAGGAGAAAATTTGATGATGAAAGTTTATATATGCATGATTATTTTAAAGTAAAACACAGCTCTGCAAGACAACAGCCTTTATAGCTCAGTCTCGTCCTTGGTATTACAGACTTGCTAAGCTCCTCATCTTTTCCTTCCATCACCGTCTTTGAAACCCATGATGGCTGTTTTCCTACCAGTTCTCTATAGCTATTAATTGTTTCTTTAAACATTTTTAGAAACAGTCTTTTTTGGTTGATGTTTTAGACCTTTTTTATAATTGAAACCCTCAGCAAAATGCTTGTGCAGCCACTTTAGCCTTTTCACATACCACTTAATAGTATTTCATGGTTAATTGACATATGAGTTGATTTTGGATTTTTAGTGCTTAAGTCCAAAACTGTTATTTCAAATCAAAATCACATTTGGCAAGAAATTAAATTATTTTGCAGAATTACATTTAAATGGTAAAATAGAATTTCATTGCATAGATTATATAATTTATTTTCATCACACTTAACACTCGAGTCTCAATGTTACTTCTTCTTATATACCAATAATACATTTAATATTCTACATAATCAAATTTTAGTGTTCCCCTGAATTTTATTAGGAAATATTCTAGAAATATTTTAGAATATATTGCAGAGTGGGAGTATTAAAATTATATACATTCTTATCTTTTGGGTAACATTTTAGTAAGCTTAGCATCTTTATACATTATTTCAACTATATGTGTCTAGCTATATGTGTCAATTTCTTCTTACAACCTACCAGCTTTAGATTTTTTTTTAAAGATTTTATTTATTTATTTAGTTGACAGAGAGAGAGCATGCATGAGCGAGTGCACAAGCAGGCAGAGCAGCTGGCAGAGAGAGACGGGGAAGCAGGCTCCCCGCTGAGCAGAGAGCCCAATGCAGGGTTGGATCCCAGGACCCTGAGATCATGATCTGAGCTGAAGGCAGAGGCTTAACCCAATGAGCCACCCAAGTGCCCCAATTGTTTTAAAAACAAAGCAAACATCCTGCTTCTTAAAAAAAAAAAACAAAAACATAAAAAACAAAAAACCCTATTATAGTGCAGATGAAATGCTTTTTGTTGATTACTTTTGTATATCTTTGAGAAATATGGAGGTTGAATTAATTTATCAGATATTTATGTTTTATAATTTATAAATATTCTAATTAGAATAGGCCTTTTCAAGGAATTGGTGGATGGCTTACCTTTGTCTGGGGTATCACTGGGTATTTTAAACAAGAGGCCATTACTCAAATCTGGGGGGAAAAATGCCTAAAACGAACTGTATTTCTTGCTAGGGAAAGGACGCTCTTAATCTTTTTAAGCAGAGATCCAATGTAATATAGGTTTTGGTGAAGTGTGAAGTTAGGGATTAGTGGATTTTTAGAAGCATGAGTGTTAACTGATATTTTTAGGGGTAGAGGATAGGAACTATTTATTCTCAGATATCTTTTGGGTATTTGTAAGAAAACTTGCTGCTCTGATGAGGAGATGCTACTGAATCTGTTCCATGTAACTGAATCATTTACCTATAGTCAATCTTTGCCCATTTTTGTTTTGTTTTGTTTTGTTTTTTTGCATTTTGGGAGCATAATAATTGTTACTCATATGCATGATATCTGTTATAGAGAGAAATTGCAATACAAAGTGGACCATATTAAGGGGTATCTGCAAGTTATAATTTGGATATTAGCCCATAATTCATTTCTGTATATACGCAAGAGAAGTTTACCTGAGGAGTTAGTTATGTAGGCTTACTAGAATAGATTGAACTAATATTCACTTTATAGGAGCCTTTGGAAATAATAGCCTAAGGAGAGTCAATTGCAAAAAATCCCCACTGAGTGATAAATTCTGAGTACCTGTACATAGTGAGGCAGGCTTAGTTTTTTTTTTTTTTAATTTTATTTATTTATTGGACAGACAGAGATCACAAATAGGCAGAGAGGCAGGCAGAGAGAAAGGAGGAAGCAGGCTCCCCGCTAAGCAGAGAGCCTGACATGGGGCTTGATCCCAGGACTCTGGGATCACGACCCGAGCTGAAGGCAGAGGCTTTAACCCACTGAGCCACCCAGGCACCCCTAGTTTTTCTTTTTCTGACCTATTGAATTTGCTTTGAATTTTCCCCTGAATAGAGTTTAGTTTTAGGTCATAAGTTTTCAGTGCAGTGTAATGATTATTTTCTAACATTTTCCAAGTACTGTTGTTTGTTTAATATTTATTTTTTATTTCTAATTTGCTTAATAATTTCATTATTTGAGAGAGAGAGCATGAGTGTGTGCACATGAGTGAAGGGAGACGAAGAGGAGAGAATCTTCAAGCTGTCTCCCCACTGAGGGTAGAGCCCACATGGGATTCAGTCTCACCACCCTTGAAATCGTGATGAGCTGAAACCAAGAGTCTGTCACTTAACTGGCTGAGCCACTCACGTGCTCCAAGCTCCCAAATTCCTATATTTCTGTCAAGTATGTTGACCCTCTTAGTGTTTTATAGTCAAGACCTGGAAAGCACATCCCTTCTCCTTACTCTACATTGTTGCAGATAGTCACCTGACCATATCTACTTGCAAAAGAAGCTGGCAAATAATGTTTCTAGCTGGTTAATCATATTTTCAATTTAAAAAACTATAAAAAAGAAAGACAGGTTTTAGGAGTAAATTTAGCAATATACCACAAAGATAAAAGATTCCCTTTACACTTCTGATTTGTTCAAATTTATCTTATGATTTTACATAGTTTTATATCATGTCACTCAGTTCATAGACGTTATGGACTCTTCCTGTCTAGTCACCAAATAAAACAACACATTGATGACATTAGATGAAAACACACATATATGTAAGGTTATACACAGACATGGATGCACATAAAAACATTTGCATATGTAGTACCTGTACATACATATAATCATATGTATACACATGTACACACACAAATATGCAGGTAAAATATTTAAATTCAGGGGAAAGAGAGACAATCCTAAATTAAGAAAAAACAATATAGCTACAATAGAATGAAATTCAGACTATTAGATTTCTCATAGATAGCTTAACAATATAGAGTTCTAAACTTGAAAAGTCTTTGAAACCAACGTGTGAGAGAATTGCCATTTACATATGAGTGCAAGATAAAAAATTTTTTGGGTAATTTAGGAAATTGAAATGTATCCCATATGCTCTTTTTTTTTTTCCAAAAAAGAAAATCACTAAAAAAGTACTCAGAAAAAATAATCAAAATAAACAATTTAAGGAGGAAAACATAAAATAATTGAGAACAATAAATATAAGTTTATTTTAAAACATTGTTAACATAGTGAAACTTGAATAAAACATTAGGAAACAAAATACAGAGATTATTTAAAAATAGTATCTACTTTAAACCAAGGTTACTACTAATTTCAGTAAAATCTTGGCCAGCAGGGAGTGCTATAGAGGGAGAATGAGCATGATAAAATGTGTATGGTATAATATTTATACTGCAGATTTATAATATTGATTAAAATATGTTTTTTGTGAGTCAGAAGTTACAGACAATATTTAGCTATAACTTCATTTGATGAAGAAATAAGTAATGTCAACCTTTTACACTAGTGTAAAACAAACAGTTCCAGAACTTCCAAACCACCAGAAGTTAGTAGGAGAGGGAGACAATAATACTTAATTCTTCATGAAAAAGTAGGAAAGAAAGAAAAAACAAGAAACATATGTATATTCAATTGAAATGAAGTAAAATAACGTCAGGAAAAAGATAAAATAAATGTGATTATATAAGATATACAATAGCAAAATAATGGCACTAGACATTTTCAGATTGAATTAATACACAATTTAGTGATGTCATTTACAACTAAATGACAGAAAAATAATTGAGAATATAAAAATGACCAGCAGTAGGTAAATAAACAGCAGTAGCAATATTTTTATCCAAACAATGGGATTTATGACAAAATGAATGAATGAGAATAAAAAGGTTGTTTAATACTGAGAAAAAGGTATGCCATAGGATATTGTGTGCAGGTATGTCTCTCTGTACAGACTCAAATGAGCCCAGATGATCCACTGGAGGTATTCAGTTGTTTCTGTTTTGGACTTTTGCCAAGTCTTGCATATTGTAGGGTCTCAGTTCAGCCTTCTTGATGCACATCATGGGCTGTCTTCCAACATAAGTAACCAGCATAAAAACTATACTATCTGTATATCTCCAAATCATGTCCCTTCTCAGTTTCAGATAGGCTGAAACTGCTAAATGTTTAAAACAAACAGGACAAAATTAGTGACAAAGAGAGCAAGGAAGAATAAGATAAACCGTGGTCATGTAGAAAAATGAATTTGATTTGGAAACTTGAGTGTCCTTTAAAGATACCTCTAGAATGGATAAACATAAGTATTCAACTCTATTTAAATGCAACCACTCAAAATGTATGTTTCTGTAATGTGCAAAGAGGAATCAGAAGAACCTTGTCAAATGCCTTAAAATAAATGTTGGACAATTGTTTTTGCCATATTTCCTTGTACTTAGCCTTCTAGATGAGGTTGACCTTACAAATCAAGAGGCAACAAAAAAAAACCCACAAATGAAAAAAAAGAAAAAAGAAAAAAGAAAAACAAAACAAAACAAAAAAACCCCGCCAAAACCCAAAACCAAGAGGCAAGCTGTTTTACCAGTAAAATGAATTTATTCAAGAATATCAGAAAACTACGATTTGGAACAGGCAAACTTTGGTGAATTGCCGGCAAGTCCATAGAACACAGGAGAAGGGCTTGCTTGTATATGGGAAAAAGAGGAAACTGAGCATGCCTGTTAGAACTTCTCATTGAGGGTGATGATTACTTATGTAGGACTGGGCTGTTGCTGGTTTCTTCTTCCACCTGGAGTAGAAAAGCATAGGCTTCTTCCTGTTGGTTAATGTGAGGTAAGCTTCTTACAACAGGCTATCCTGTATAAGAGCTCCCCTTTCAGGCTTCCTAACTCCATTGTTAATGCGGTTTCCTTTATTTTCACAATGTCTACTGCTTACTTACTCCCCTGGCCCTTCAGTTTGATGTAGAACCCAGTCTTTCTTCCTTTTCTCAGGTGCCTAACAGGCTAAGCTTTCCTTTCCTACTTTTGTCTCAGAGAATTCGCTCCCATTTCCTTTCTTCCTTCTCTTTTTCCCTCTCCCATATATTCTTTTTATATTACAGACATTTTAGTGGAAAGTTTATATACTGTCACCAAAGGAGATACCAGTCACTCAGGTTGATGCTGAAATAGGTCTGGAGTCTGGAACTCCAATATCATTAGCCCTTCCTTTTCCAGATTTCATTAGTTCTTCACTTTTCTTTTATATCTTTCTTTTTTTTTTTTTTTAAGATTTTATTTATTTATTTGAGAGAGAGACAGTGAGAGAGAGCATGAGAGAGGAGAAGGTCAGAGAGTGAAGCAGACTCCCCATGGAGCTGGGAGCCCTATGTGGGACTCAATCCCGGGACTCCGGGACCATGACCTGAGCCGAAGGCAGTCGTCCAACCAACTGAGCCACCCAGGCGTCCCTCTTTTATATCTTTCTTGATTATATTCTCTCCCCATCTCCCTTTTTGGCTTTCTTCCTCTGTCAATTACCACAAAACTGAAACCTGAGCTGCTGGTCTTCCCAGACTCAAGTTCTCACTCTTTTGTGATCACAGTGGAAAGGAGCTTCTTGCTTTCGGATTTAGTTTGAAAAATCCTGGAGACCCACTGTCAGAGCTGTGCTCCGTCCCTGGATCTTCTTCTACAGGTTGTAACACCTCAGGTGAATGACTCAATTCCCTTAAGTATTCTCACTGTAGGATGAGGATAGGACTAACTTTATGGGGTGTTGTAACTAGTAATTAAGGAAATGCATATTAATAGCAGTATACTTGCCAGAATTAAATATTCAACAGTGTTATTTATTTTTATGGTATAAATTCCTGTATTTAAGCAACTATTGCTATAATGAGCTATTCTTGATCGTGTATTCTTCAACATTTTGATATGTTCCCTGAATGAAGTCATATGAGGGATATTTAATAAAGGTATTTATATATATTGAAAATTTAGAAAGAGTAGCTAAAGTATTCTTCCCACTTGTATATATAACTAAAATTATGAAATTTAGCAGGAATGTAAATTATCTTCAGTGAAGTCTAATATTAAAGGTCAAAATACACCTGTATAAATTTAGAAGGAGGATCAATTAAGCTAGCCACAATTATTTTGCGTGAAAAGGAAATGCCCAGGATTGTAATTTATTACAAATTTTTATGAAACTGCAGTAACTATAGTGACTTGGATGCTAATAAATCTAATGCTAATTGAGTACACAAAACTAAAATATTTCTTTTAATTTTATACTAGGTTATATTTTACTTAAAGTCTCATATTTATTTGTGTCACTTTTAGGGTGGTTATTGGAAAATTTCCCTGTGTACAGGCAGTCAGCCTTTTTATTTATTTATTTATTTATTTCATTTTGAGTATTTCTTCTTTTTATTTTTCTCTTGGAATATTGATACATTAAGCAAAAGTGGTCCTTTGTCCAAGGCCCAGTATTATGGTTTTACTTCCTGTAGGTATTTACTTTTAAAAGCCTTAAAATTAGGTGCCTGGGTGGTTCAGTGGGTTAAGCCTCTGCCTTCAACTCAGGTCATGGTCTTGGGGTCCTGGGATTGAGTCCCACATTGGGCTGTCTGCTCAGCAGGGAGCCTGCTTCCTCCTCTCTCTCTCTCTCTACCTGCCTGTCTACCTACTTGTGATCTCTCTCTGTCAAATAAATAAATAAAATATTTTAAAAAATGTAAGACTTAAAATTTATTTTATATCCTATTATTTTGTAACATATTTCTATGCATTACTGAATTATCACATTTTTCAATTTCATTTTATGTGATGAATTTTGTTTATAAAACACCCAAATTCCCATATATAACATACATATGTATTTAAAATGACAGAAGCATTCAAAATTCCAGTCTCATATAATTATAGCGGTATAATATAACATAATACAATAAAAATGCAGTTTATCCCAAGGACATATTTGACAGAATGCAAAGGCCACTGTTTTTTTTTTTTCTTCCAATATTTTATTTAAATTCAAGGTAGTTAACATATAGTGTAGTATTGGTTTCAGGAGTAGGATTTAGTGTTTCATCACGTGCATATAACACCCAGTGCTCATCACAACATATGCCCTCCTGAATGCCCATTACCTATTTAGCCCATCCCTCTACCCACCATTCTTCAGCAACCCTCATTTTGTTCTATAGTTAAGAGCTCTCATGGTTTGCCTCCATCTCTGTTTTTATCTTATTTTATTTTTTTCCCTTTTCCTATGTTCATATATTTTATTTCTTAAATTCCACATACATGTGAAATGATATTGTATTTGTCTTGCTCTGACTGACTTATTTCGCTTAGCATAATATACTCTAGTTTATAGGCATTCAGTTTTGACTATAAGTCATTTGGAAACCCTGTCATCTATACCACAGAATATCACAGTTGCTGGAATATATAACTTAGAGTCATTTTAAAGATAATATTAGACTTAAAATAGCAAAAATAAATTTTTAAAAAGAATTACAATAGCAAGATTTTAGTTCAGAAACATTGGACTTAAACTCTAGCTTTGCCAAATACTGTCTGTGTGATGTTGCCCAAAATGCTGAATCCCTAAGATTTGGTGTCCTGATCAGTAACGAGTTGATATTGGTATCCATTTCTTAAATAAAAGGGAAAAATGATCATACACTTAAAAATTCAAAGAAAGATAAAAACACGTTTCTGCTTTGTGAACTAGCAAACTTCTCATCGGTAGGATAGATGATCATCTCTGTGTCATCTTATCTCTGTTAGACTTACATTAGTCTAGAAGGTATTTGGGTCACTTTCCATTTGAGAGTCTATATTTCCCAAAAGCACAAAGCATGGAAATATGTGCAATGAAAATGCCATTTTTTTTTCAATGACTTTATTAGCAGGATCACCTAAAAATCTTTATCATCACTTTTATTGTTTATTAGGCTTCCATATGGAACAAATCCATTTACTTTCACCAAAATTTAGCTTTCTATAACTACATAGCAAAATTTTAATTCAATTATCAAATTTTTTAGTACAATAGTACTTTCATAAGCAATTGAATTATTCATTCAGTATTGTTCAGATACCTTATGGAAATATTTCCAAATAGTTGTACTCTTTTGATGGAGTGACACCGGGTTGATAGTTCCTTAAAATAAAGTGAGAACTTTGTCATGTGCATAACCTTTTGTTGTTCTTGTTAGTTGTTTGCAAAATTATATCACAAGATAATTCCCTCTTTCAAAAGATAGATCCATTAGATGAGGCAAATTGACATTTGACATAATATACATATGAAACATATTTAGTCAAAACACAAGCAGTATCAAAGAGGAGCAATAAAACTGATGGTTTTGAAAAGAAGTATTTAATTATTTTCCAGTAACACAGTACTGCTGGGGTTGTTTTGTCTTTTTTCCCCAAAAGTTCTTGGATTAAACTGGTCATCTGAAAGTTACCCATTAGTTATTACTAACAGATATTAGAGGGCGTAGACGAGTTCATAGAATATAATTAAGATTTTCTTTTATAAAACACATGCATAGTGTTTCTTAATATTTCAATAATTATCTTTATTGTGTTAAAATTAGGAGAATCATGAATGTTTCAAATTCCTATCCTGGATTGTTCTATTTAAACATTTTCACAGTTTAAAAATTTAAGTCACCATTCAATATGTCCAAAAAGTATGTAAAATTCAACCATTAATCTATAAAATGTGTGTGACAGTTGTATCAATAAAAACATATCAATAAAAAATGTGTCCAGATTGCAAGAGACATGTGATTTTTATGGTCTTAAGTACAACTCCCAAGTAGCTCTCCTGTATATATCATTTTGGCAAGTTTTCTTTTTTTTTCTGATGTGTTAACTATTTTATGCAACAATCTAACAGTCTATGTTTATAAAGCTATAAAATGAGGTGTTTTGTTTGGTAATTTGACTTTTCATCACTTTTATTATTTTTTTTAACTTAGCTAATATTTTAAGAAACTCTAGCATCCAATCATTTTATAATCAAAATTTCTTGAATTTAAATTGATAACCAAAATAATAATAAATAATAAATAAAAATGACTATCTTCACAAATTTCCTTTACATGTTTAGGGAAAAAAAGGGAGTCCTGTCAGTATGAAAAATAAATGGAGGTATGGTGTTACTCATAACCAAACTCTTAGATTGTGTCAATTAATGATTTTTGAATTCTCTAACTATAATTTTGACTTTTTAAAATTGTGCTTTTCATATATTAGTACAATCTTAAATCTTGATTACGTGTTAACTATATAGAGGGAAGAAAATTACAATTAAGCGAAGAAAATTATTGTTACTTTTTATCATGCTATAAAATTTCTGCTTTTGGTATATGAAATGTATGAAGTTTGAAACTTTGGATAAATTGTTGCTTCATTTTTACTCCCCCGGAAGGGTTGTCTGTAGTGGAATTCATAGAGCCTGGAGTGGATTTATGTAATTAGCTTGGTTGCAAGCCATCCTTCCCATAGGTCAAGCCAATTAAAGGATAACATGTCTCCCTCTTCTAAGGGAGACATGGCTCCAAACAGTGGCATATGCCACAGTGGCACTAACGTTCACTAGAGAGGGAAAACACTCACAGGGATTATAACTTTGAAATGAAAGGAAATTGGATATTGAGCACTTTGAACTCAAATTCCACCTCCCTTTCTGTTTTTGATCTGTGTACTTTTATCTGTACTCTCTTTTGATGTTGAGCATGTCCTGTTAAGGGTGTAGAGGAGGAGGATGTTTGACCACTACTTTCATTCACTGTATTATTTGCCATATTATGATCTAGATCTTCCTCACTTCCTGCATTTGTTGTTTTTGCTCATGAAGGATCCAGCTTTGATGCCATCACATAGGCCCAGGTTCTAAGTAGTCTACTTTCTACTTCAGGCAGAACATTCAATCAGGATAGTCTGAAAATTAGGCAAAAAAATGAAATTGTAAAACTATGTAAAAGTATATAAAAAAGCACTTGGAATGGATAATGTAAGACTGTATTTAATAGCGATAATAAATAAAAATGACTATCTTCACAAATTTCCTTTACATGTTTAGGGAAAAAAAGGGAGTCCTGTCAGTATGAAAAATAAATGGAGGTATGGTGTTACTCATAACCAAACTCTTAGATTGTGTCAATTAATAATTTTGAATTAGTGTCCAAAGTATAAATTGATAGACAAATGTATAGATGTTTGTTACTTAATTAAAAGTCCATCAGGTACTACCTCAGGATTAACTTTAGACTGCAAAGCAATTTGTGATTCACTCTGATGGGATTTCAGTTCATTCTGCAGTGTGTTCCCTTGGCTCTGTTCCTCTGCCCACTCTAAGAACTAAATTGTAAAACTTAAGCTTAAAAACGTAGAAAATTATGCTATTTAAAGTTCTTTTAGAAAGATTTTACATTTCAGAAATAGCTGGTTTGAAAAACTGTGGATAGAATTCTGCAGGCTTCTTTTACTTCTACCTCTGGTACTAACTTGTTGCATGACTTTAAACAAATCTGATTTTAACCTATCTGTGCCTCAGTTTCCTCATTTGCTAAGAGATGGGATTTGGGATGGGATCTGGGGGTGGGTAAACTAGATGATCTTTGAGGTTCCTTTCTACTTTGAAAATTTTCTGAGTCGAATGCATTTATTTTTATTAATCAGATGTTCCTCTGCAAAACAAAATAGTCAAAGTTGAAATTAGGTGAAACTAAGTACATACAAATAAATAGAAAGGACAAATGAGTTTCTTAAAGCACAAATAATTTACTGCTGTGTATTATGACATGTGATATGTTACCTCTCCCTCAAATTTCCTCCTTGGGAGGTAAGTAGGAAATCTCCCAATTCTCTCATCCCGATTGTTTCTTTCTCTAAATACTTTTATTTTCTCATTTGCCATTACCTGAATTATTTGCATCATACAGGTTTTGCTCTTTAGGAACCTAGGTTCAAAAGACTATTTTGTATGGAATCACATTTGATTTCACCATAGACATTTATTAATACCTTGTAATATCAATTTACACACACACATGCAAATGCTTAATTTAAGTACTACTCTTCTATGCTGACAGACTGAGTCTCATTGAAGAATATAATTTTTTTGCTGTGAAAGATGCCTAAAAGTGACAGATTTTTATTTTTCAAATATGCCATGGTTGAATTTACAAATACTTGAAGTACCATACACCCTTTTACTATTCTAATTTATTTACATCTTGCAGATTTTCATAATAGAGATAGGTCATGCACTGGGCCTTTTATTTCCTTCTAAAAGTCTACATACAAACATACTCTTCTTGAGCTTGCATCTGACTATGCACAAAAAGTTTTAGCTTGTCTGTAAAGACTGAATGGTACCCTTACAGTTATTTTCTTTCAGATGCCACCAGCTAAACTAGGACTGGCAACAGATACATTGTAGCAGAATTATAATTTCTTTCTTTCTTTCTTTCTTTTTTTTAATAAAAGTGGGTGTATGAGGCTTCTGTCACGTCTCTATATTTACAGTGAAAAGTCAATTCTAAGCAGTTTGTGTTGAAAATGACAGCATTTCTTTCAAGCTCCACATCAGCTGCTGCTAGCTGGAGTTGGAATTATCATCGTTCACTGGGCTGTCTTGCTTTATGATATCAATTAGCAAACAATCTGTTTTGTTGGCACATGATACAACTAGGATGCAAAACAGAGTGACTGTGAAGCAAAACATTTTCCAGGGAGAAGGCTGTTCTGCCCAAGCATGGGAAGGGAGAAATGATACTGTTCTTCTGTGTCAGGCTTTCTTTAATTTGCCACCAACATCAGTTTATTGACACTTATAAAATGTAATAATGGTTTTAGGTTGACTCTTCTTATTTTTCCTGATGAACAAAAAAAACCAAACACTGATGTTGGTTTTTAAAGAATTTACAGCTATTAATTCTCTTTTTAGTTTTCAGTTCAAGAATTTATATCCAAACCCCTACTTAAACTGTAGGGGGAAAAAAATTACACATAAAATAGGAGAGAAGGTACACTAGAGGGCACTAGTAAGCTATATTTTTATTTATTTATTTATTTGTTTTCGTTAACCATTATAATTTGCATGTCTTTGGGGATGCTTTTGATGCACAATCTGATCTGTTTGAGACTACTCATTTTTCTTTGTTGTTCTCTCTCTCTCTCTCTCTCTCTCTTTTTTTTTAAAGACCAATAAACTCATTTGGTAGTTTCATTGACCAGGAAAGTTCTAGACCTTTAGGTTCATTATTTTGATAAGCTTTATCCCATATGGATTGTCTGGATGGCCTTTATACCTTTATTGAAACCCTGCAATCTTGTCCTATGACATTTCTGATGTTTTTTGAAAGAGCATCTCCACAGCTGCAAGTAATTGCTACTTAAGCCCAATTGTATGGGCTTTGAGATATACACAAATCACTCCTGGGTTTTTCTTTTAAGCCACATTTAAACCCCAGTCTCCAGAGGTGAAAGGCGAGATATTTAAGTAATCTGCCACCTGGCTCATTCTAATGTGATTGGGGGAGAAGACAAATTCATCTTCTGAAGAATATACAAGAACAGTTTTTCTTGAAAGGTCAAATGAAATTTATGCTTCATGCTTAAAACTTTGGCATTTCAATTAACTTTTAAAAGTCATAAACAATATAGTGAGCTGTAAAATGTGCTTAAAGAGAAAATAGATTGTATTTATTAAACAAAATAAACAAAATTTAATGACTTCTTTAGAATATGTTACTCTTGCCTCTTTACTGAACAAGATTTAAAAAAATTGTCTAAGTTCTATGGTAGTAGGAATACTTTTTAATCTGTTGTGTTACTGGGGTACTTTTATACTTTTAGTTTCCTTCTCTTTTGAAATAATGTTTTTTGAAATCATGAGTAAGAAGATGAAACTTATTTATAAGTACACATGATATAAAAAATGTAGGATATTCATTGTGACAGTAATTACAATCTTAATAGAAATGATTACAGCAATATTTATTCAGTAGGATACAATTAAAACCTTGATCATAGTCCAAATCCAATTTGTTGAAATCTAATATTTTATAGTAAAATATTTCTTAGACTTTCTGCTTTCGAAGAATCAGTCTCATTTCTAAATTGCAAAAATAAAAAGATTTCTCATGTAACATGTTTTATTCTAAAATACATATACTGTCTTTCTCAAAAGATAGCACAGTCTGGGGGCCACCACAAAATAGGACTAAAGAAATTTATCTTGATTCTTTTATCATCCTGAGTTGTATTATAAGTAATGCATCGATCATCTTACTTTCCACCTCCTGCTCACACACATGTCATGTGTCGTTACCATGACCATCTTGTCTGTTGTTGAAATTATTTTTAAGGTTTGATTGGGAGCTTTTTTCCACTTTAAGGATGAGAAGAGGTGAAACCTATAGAAGTCAGGACTCAGACTTCTGGCATTGTTTTTCTCCTTCACTATACTGGTAGTTATTTTCCAGTCTGTTGTCTTTATGGCCATCAGGTTAAAAAAGCATTAAAACTATAGACTCCTCATGTATTAGATCAGATGGGATAAAAGTGAATAATTTCATCAAAGTTATGCTGACAGGCAAGTGAAGTAGCCAGTCCAAGACTGGAAACTAAATCTGTTGTGGCTTTAAGTCTAAGACTCTTTTTGCTTGTTATGTAAAAGTCAAAAGTCAAAATCTCCACCCAGATGTATAACTACAGATGTTTATTAATTTCCTGTCTGTAGCTTTGGGCAATTATTATAATGATTTAAGATTATTGAAGGAAGTCAGTTTATATTCAACAAAGAGGTAACTAAAATTACTCTCAAGTAAGAATATATAAAGAAGCTTTTAACTTCATCTTAGTAAGAAAATACACCTATTTAGACAAGCATATTCTAAGATAATATTTCCATTTTTTTCCAAGCCTTTTGAAAATTAACAACAAAACATAAAGAGTTGAGTGTTACAGTGGCAAATACAAACAAAACACTCTTGATTGCTTAGAAGTACTTGATGTCCTGAGATGTTTTGTTGTCCTACTAGGAAGGATTTCATTTGAAACATTGCATGTGGTCATGTGCTTTGCTTTAAAATTGATTTTACACTTAAAACTAAGACAAGCATGACTTTAATAAATCCGTTTTTTATAAAGTCACAAATTAATTTTTTACCATTTTGAGTACGCTGTCATGATCAGTTCTGTTTACACGAAAAAGACTCATAATTAATATTAAATGCATGCATTTGTTTAAGTCATTTTGATCATTTGTTTTCCTTACTACAACCATACTTCATGCTGTCTTCAATTTTTTGGTAAAGTAAAATTTATAGAAAGACTTTATCATTATTACAATATAGTAAATCCAATTAGAAATACTGCAGAAATGGTTGTAGTTTTCCTGTGACTATACTAATGATATTTTAGGGGTCACCATTGATACTGACATAGCGGGCACACATTTGAGAGTTAAAATACTATTTAAAAGGCTATATTAACTCAGCCAATGGGAAGCCTTGGTTTATCATATTTTTAAACTATAAACTAAAATTTCCGAAAGATACAAGTTGAATGTTTTTATTTCTTTAGAAAATATCCTGTTTCAAATAACACATTGCTCAATTTTTGCAGAAAACATGACCCTACAAAAATACATGTAATCTGTAGACTTTTTATAGGTATTAGTGTATAGGGGGGAAAAAAAACGTATTTTGTGGCAACGCAAACAGTCTGTCTGATGTGGAGATTATATGCATCATCCATTTAACTTAGTTCCAGTTCTACAGACTGGTCTAAAGTCACTGTATGATGATGTGAGAATATGCTGCTTTGGTGACAGGTGTGAGAAGAAATTGAATTCTACATTACCTCTTAAATTCTCCAAGAGCATATGGACATAACATTGTGCTTCTAATTCAATAGGTTCAATATTCAGAAACATTTTTATATTAGACATGGTTTCTAGACATTGTAACTGAGGGCTCTATAGGAAAAAAATTTCCTGTAGTCCCAAGATGGGAAGAAGGAAAAGAGGAAGAATAGAACCTTTAATGAGTATCCCTCTGATGGTCATTGTGATATCCATTTTTTACATGTTAGCTTATTTCCTATTCAAAGTATTTGAAAAGAGACAATACAGACATAGCAGTCCACCAAAGGAAGCGATATATGTGCTTACACGTGATATATTCAAATAGAGTATGCTGTGTGAGGCTGACTAGATTTATTGTTCATCAGGGAAGAGACACAGTAAATGTAGAGTTGGGTCTTCTTATTTAAGGCATGATAATGTTTGTATGTATGTGTGCTCCCACATGAAGTTGTACTTGACTGTATGTGGCAGGGGCAAGTGGGAAGTCAGGATTGGAGCTGAAATGATTTGATCATGAAATTCTAAAGTAATTTAGCAAACTTATGAATAGCTGGTTTTATTCATCTGTATAGTCATTTAAGCTTTAGGAAAAAGTCTGTGATCTTGTGTTGGAAGGCCTTGATACCATCATCAGGTTAATGATTTGCTGGAGTGGCTTACAAAATAAGCTACTATATTCCTGGTTATGGTTTACTGCAGCCAAAGGAAATAGATTAAAATCCACAAGGAAAAGGGTGCAAAGGGCAGAGTTCAAGGGAGACCAGGTGCAAGTTTTCAGTTGTCATTTCCCAGTAGAGACACACAGACAGTGCTTATTTCCCTTAGCAATAATGTGTTGCCGATCAGGGAAGCTCAGCCAAGCCTTGATACCTTTTGTTTTTTTCTGGAGGTCAATCATGTGAATATGGAATGCCTGCATGACGGATTTTAGCTGCTTAGTTTCCAGTATCCCCCCTCCCAAAGGTCAAACTGATGGCCCAAGTGAGCAAAAACAAGTATTTATCATAAATCACATTATTAGCAGTAAACTACCTAGCCTGTGATCCAAGGCCCAAGGTATGCAAAGACCCTTTCATCAGGCAGGTTATTTGAAAGGCTTAGAGTAGAGGTTATCCCCAAAGAGTAGCTCAAGAACCTCTCCTGAAACCTTTTGGAATGTGCTGGTTTGGGGCAGCGCAGCCCCTGTTGAGTTAATCCTTTACTATACAAGTTAAAGGCTACAGATGTTTCCTGATTTTTGTCACCTACTGCAGGAAAGTTAATGTAATACATTATATATTATACGTTGAAAGCCTGCATTTCTTTATTTAAAAATTTGAGATCATAGTCCTTGGTCTTTTTTTTTTTAAAGGAAAGGGCATATAAGAAAAAAATAAGTTCTGCTACAAAATGGAGATCAAAACTTAGCTTGTCAGGCAAATAGTGAATATGGGTAAGATTTAAGGTGCAAGTCACCATTCAGAGGTTACCTAGAGGAGAAGACCATATGACTATAGCCCAAGAATTAAGCAGAAACATTGGAACTAACGTGTGTTGAGTGCAAGCATACCTGAGGCTTAGGGAAGTTCTGATTAACAGACAGCTGGAGCAGGGAGCCGGACATGCATGGGATAAGAAGGCATGCTTGGTAGATAAGGTAAAGCCTGATGAATCACTAAAATGAGAGGGAGAGTAGGTCATTGATTTCCTAATGCTACTGTAACAAATGGTCACAAATATAGTGGCTTAAAACAACACGAATATATTATCTTACAGTTCTAGAGATAATAGACAGATAATAGAGAGGTCAGAAGTCCAAAATGAGTCTTATGGGTCTAGAATGAAGGTGTAGACTAACGTATATTTCTTCTGGAGACTCCAGGGAAGAATGTTTTTCCTTCCCTTTATAACACCTTCCAGAGGCCGTGTTCCTTCCTTCATGGCTACTTCTTCCATCTTTAGAGAGACACAATATAAATTCTTCTTCAGTCATCATGTCTTTCTGAATCTGCTCTCCATGCATCCCTCTATCCCTTCTTAGAGTCCTTGTGATTACGCGGAGCCCACCTAAATAACCCAGGATAACTGTCTTCTCCCCACTTTTCTCCATTTCAAGATTTTTAACATAATTACATCTGAGAGGTCTTTTTGTTATGTCAGAAAACATATTCATAGGCTCCAGGGATTGGGACTTGGACATTCTTGGGTGGCCTTTATTCTGTCTTCCATAAGACACAGGGTACCACTGGAAGAGCTGGGGTTGAAGGATACTTACAACAAATGCTGCATTTCATTGTTGGGTAGCCTTATCAGGTTCTAAGAGAAGGTGGCTACAATCTCATTCACTAGGAGATTGCCATCCATCAGTGGATAGAATGTTACCCTCACAGGCTCAGTAATATTTAACAAGAGTTTGCCCTTAGTTATTTGAGGCAAGAAAAATCAGTGGTTGGTAATTCAAGAGATACTCCTTATACTAAGGAATAACTCAAGCTAACAAGTATGAAAACAGATTGATTTAATAAATAACATTTATTTTATATTTATGATATGTCAGATTCACCAAACCAAATACTTCCATTACCTCATGCAGTTCTTACTGGAGCATTTAAAAAATAGTTTTGGGGGCTAGTCAATGAAAGAAATGAATTTGAGTGTTTATTAACCTGCCCTGGTGGTTTTAGGAAGCAACCTGGTAGAGACAGGATGCAAATCTGAATTATTTCAAGGCCTTGGCTTTTTCCACTGCAGAATGCCAACATGTTGAATTTACAATGTTGGATAACCCTTTCCATTAGTCAAATGTTTATACCCATAATACAGGGTATTCCTTTCTCAATTGCCAGAACAAACACAAGGTTAATAACTAGGATAATTTTGTTGAGAATAGAATCAGATCATTGGGCAGAAAACAGTGGAGTCCTATCAAAACCTAATAGGAAGGCTGATGAAACATCTCCTTCCTACTACAGAAAACATCCTTTCAGTGTTAGAAATCCTTGGTCCTGTTTAGAAGTATTTAACAGTATCCGGTGCAATGATAAACTGGTGTGATAAACATAGCTACCTCATGCCCTTCCTTAATACTATTGAACTTTTGAAATGAATTAAATAAAACTAAAAGTAGTGGTAGTTTTAGAAAGTTAGTCATTTGGATTTGAGACGGCCTCCCGTACCTTGGATTTTTCTGATGTCAGTGTGATTATTGACTCTTTGTACAAGGTTTTTCTATGTGGTGGGAATAGAAAGCATGTTGAATACCAGGCTTGTGCACTTGCTTTCAGAGTGGAAGTTGAGAGGAGGAAAACAAAACAAAACAAAACGAAACCCAGCTTCACAAGTGTATAAAAATGGAATAGAGACTGACTTGTGGGAAATATTTCTTCTTCCCTTTTAGCCCAGATTTTTCCAAAGAGATTTCCTTATTAAGTAACCAGATCAACCTTGGGTTTCAGATGTTTTTCTTAACTATCTTGAGGTGAAGATGAGAGGCCACAAAGAAACTTTCTCCTTTAAGGCCTCTGAGTGGACTTCTAGGTATCAAATCAGGGATTTATCACATGAATTCATCCTATAGAACAAACTAGATGCAATTTTAGATATTTTCTTGAAATTGTTTCTATGAATCTTTTTTTTGAGTGCATCACTAAGTCAAAAATTGAAGAGATATTTTTAGTACTAGTTCACTCTACTCGTAACTTTATTTTAGCTCTAAGTTCTTAAAATACAATATAATAAAAATGATGTTGCTCTTAGTCCTTGAAGTTTTGGATTCTTTGTATTCAAAGTTTTAACTGTATCCGCCAAATACTCCAGGCTCTCCTGGAATTTATCTTTCTAAAAGTCTGAACCAGTTGGTTTTTTTTCTCCTGGTGTTCCAAAAATAGGGCAATAGCATCTCTCTGCTCATAAATCTGTGGATACATATTTCCCTCTGTCAACAAGCAAACTGCAATGTGCAATAGAAGGATTTTGTAATCAACATTAAAAGCAATGAAAGTTACTTGATTTTGACTTGTTTTTTGTGTAATTGACCACCTAGTGGTTGAAATTGAAGTATTCTGTAAGATCAGCTCGCAGGGACTTAGAAGCCGGTGCTTAAGCAGTGAATGATGGAGAGTATCCCAATAAAAGTACAATTTTTCTTTGTTTAATCGATTTTTAAAATTTTGAATTGAGATTTTTGACAATGTAATTAGTGTTTACCCTAATACAGGTGTGTATATTTTTATGACATAGCCTCAAGTAATCATCAGCATCAGTAATTGTCAATCAATGACATTTCTCATACATAAGACAATACACATTATCAAGTATAATTCTTTCATCAGTAGTGTATTTAAATCAATAGGAAAGGATGTGATAGATATGTTTATTACTTTTTGGTGATGGTTTCATGGTTGTATGCATATAACCAAATCCATCAAATTATAGACATTAGGTATAGGCTGTTTTTTTTTCTTTCTTTGTATATCAATTATATCTCAACTAAGCTGTGAAAAAAATAAAACAATCAGACACAAAAAACTAATACTAAAAAAGGGCAATAATGCAATTTTTTTCAAGACCATGATATTTTTCTTTTTTTTTGCTAATTGATTAAACAGTGCTTAATTAAGAGAAAGCTATACATTCCAGTAATTATTCATCATAATGTTTTGATACTGTTCAGGAGAGATGGTTTTATGAGTTTTTTCAGTTGTATAAAATTTATTTTGGTGGTGCTTGGTAATTAAAAAGCAGTATCATGTGAAATTTTAATAGCATTTAATAGCATTTAAGTTCCAGTAACTTTAACATGTGTGTGCTACGCAGTATTGGGTTGTATAAAACGGAAAAAAAATTTTTTTTAAATGAAAATAAAAGGTTTGCATGAATTTTAACTCAAATGCTCAGGCTGTAGGGATTCCATTATGATATTGCTCAGTCTTTTTAAACAAACCCAGCTGATTGGATATGTTCAAGGAGAGTGCTAACTGACCATCAGTTTCATTTCTTCTATTTGGGAATTTAGCTAGATTAAATTTCCCAGTTTCCTTTGTGGGCTTAGTGTCTTGAGGCTGACTTCCATCCAGTGCATAGTGTGGCTCACTTTGGGGCTTGGCCTATATGAATCTCTCACATTAGATCTCTTATAATCTTTTCTTGCTGCCTAAAATGAAGAGGGCTTCATGGTAAACTCGAGGGCCAGGTGTTGCCATAAAATGGAAGGACCTCTTCCCTAAATCACTTGAAAAGAAAGCTACCTAGAAAAGCTGTTCAACCAAGAGCACTCTAAATCTACTGCTAGGTTGTTGAGGGAAGAAGGGGAAGAGTTGTGTTAAGCCACTAAAACTTCAGAGTTTATCTGCTATAGAAGCTGGCATTTCCTTAACCACTCCAGATATTATTTTTTGTAATTTCACTCCATACCTGAAAGAGAAGTCAAATTGATTGGTTGCCTTTTCATTTGCCCCATAGCAAAAACAAAATATTTATTTCGAACAAAAGAAACCAGAAATAATGGGGAGGATGCCTGATTATTCCTGCAGAAAAATATGGATATCTGTCAGTTGGTGGTAGTGTTTTCTTCCATTCAGTCATTCTTCTGTTCCAGGTGAAATTTGTATTAATTTCCCATAAACATTGATGTCACTGGCCTTGTAACTATCTCTGTTTAATGGGGCCTAAAGCAAATTTAAATAACCTTACTTTGCCAGTCTTATGATTCGTAGCTTGCAATGTCAGGATGAACTCTTAGGATGGATTGAAGAAGAAATGTTAAAATAAATGGTAGGACTCAGGATCTCTGTGGTGCAGTTTAGTAATGGCAATAGCACAAGATTTTTTGTTTATTTCTTTTTGTTTTATTAAGTACATTTCTGTCTTAAAATTAGTTTTATGTTAGGCTGTAAGATATATGCAATGTAAATTGTATCATGTGCATGAAAATATCTCATAAAGACTACGCATGAGGCCCCTGGGTGGCCCAGTTGATTAGTCATCTTAATCCTGCTTTTGGCTCAGGCTATGATCTCAGGGTCTTGAGGTTGAGCCCCGAATTGGGCTCAGGGCTTGGTGTGGAGTCTGTTTGTGTTTCTCTTTCCCTCTTTGTTGCTCTCTCTCTAAGATAAATAAATCTTTTAAAAGTAAAATAAAACAAAGACTGTGCACCGTCATCTAATAATTACAGACTTTACCTATTTATTTTATCCTGTGAATCTCTAACCAGTGATGAGGAAATAAACAAAACAAAACAAAACAAAAAAAACCTTCTGAGATAATTGGAAAGAGGTAGTGTCCTTGTGATAGCTGAGGAATGATTCTTAACATCTATTCCTTTTAACTCTGTACACTTCTGGTATTGGTCTAGAATTTTGAGGTAAGCAGAGTAGCATAATTTATGTTCACAGATGTGGTTACATACAGAGTGGTTGACCATGCATGATGACGTGAATCTTGATATGTGCAGCAAGATATATTGAGGCCAGATTTAGGCATAAGAAATAAATCCTGTCAAAATACATGTGACCCTGATGTCTTGTGTCTACTATGGTACCAAAGAATTTCCTCTTTCTGATGAATACATAATATGATGCTGTCCAGATCATGTTGGCACTAATTATTACAAATGAGGGCAGCATTCTGAAAATTTGTCTAGGGGTGTCAAAAGAAAGTAAAATCAGAATTTTGTCCTTTTTTACTCTGATAGGTCATCTCAGGAATCATTTTCTAATGTCCCTAATTCTACTTTTTGATGATAACACTGTAAACAAATGTATTTAAAACCATGTAGGCTATTGCTTCCCAAGCATGTCTGCAGTTTAGAATCACCTAGGGAATCTTTTAACACTTCTAAAATGCAGGTTATAGCCTCAGAAAATTAAATCACAATTTCTGGGGCTGTGATCAGGTGACTCTATTCTGCAGACAGGTTTGGGAACCACCCACAATCATTTTAGAATTTAATAACAGGTTTCCATGCCAACTTCTCAATAGAGGTTCTATATTAGAGGATATTCACTGAATAGAAATATTTTAATTCAAAGGTAATAGAAGTTATGCATATTTAATGTAGCAAACATAGTAAACATAAAAACCATAAAAATTAAGTTAACTAGAGGTGCCTGGGTGGCTCAGCCGTTAAGCATCTGCCTTTGGCTCAGGTCTTGATTCCAAGGTCCTGGGATGGAGGCCCTGCTCAGCGGGGAGTCTGCTTCTCCCTCTCCCACTCCCCCTGCTTGTGTTCCCTCTCTTGCTGCCAAATAAATAAGTAAAATCTTTAAAAAAATTAAGTTAACTATAGTCTTGTCAACCAAAGAAAATCACTGTAAATAGATTAATTTTCTTCTAGATATTTCCAGTCAATATAAATACTAATAAGGATGAGTGTGTATCTTCTAGATATTTCCAGTCAATATAAATACTAATAAGGATGAGTGTGTATGTATGTGTGTGGGTGTAACAAAGACTCATATTTTTTATTCTTTTTCTCTCACAATATATAGAATTAGAAAAATTAGTTTTAAATGTTGCTTTTTGTATGGCCTTATTCCATAGTCCTTTTCAAAAGCTTTTCTGGACAATGATACCATTTCCTTTTTTATACTTACTTTTATCTCACCCTTAAAGAACTTTGTCTTGGGCTAAAGAAAGGTGACACCATTTCAGGTGAATTTTTGCATGTTTGCTTGCACAAGTGAAAAATGGGTGTTTTCATCTCAGATCAAATTAGAAATTTGGCAAGAAAATGTTCCTGAACTTAGCTGCATTGGAATCACCTGTTGAGATAGTTAAACTCTGTATGCATCGCCCCACCTCATGGCTCTGACTGGCCAGGTTCAGTGGGGTATTGGGGGGGGTCCTGGTTATTTGCATTTCTAACGCTGCCAGGTAATGCTTGTGCTGATACTGAGGGAAGCCACACTTTTAGGAACATTTTAGGAAAAAAAGTTCTTTTTCTTATTCCTGGGTTTTTCTTTGTCTCAACAACCCATTCATTACATACAAGTAGTTTACATTTGATGCTGGCTTTATAAATATCTATCTTTGATTAGAAATTTCCAAATACTTCCTGGAATTATTCAACTTCACCAAAATTGACTTAGCTCAAGAGCTTGAATTTTTTTTTTTTTTTTTTATTTAGTTGAAGGAGAGAGAGAGAGCACATGCGTGAGTGGGGATTTGGGGGGGTGTTGCAGGAAGGCTGACCCGGGGCTCCAGGCTGACCCTTGAGTTCTATCCCAAGATCCTGAGATCATAACCTGAGCCGAAGGCAGAAAGTTAACTCACTGAGCCACCCAGATGTCCAAGAGCTTGACTTCTTAATAATTATTACAAGTTGCTCATACTTTATTTTTGAAAAATTGATAAACTGAAGTCTCCTTGTATGTCCAATGGACATGTTGGGGTAACTCAACTTTCTTCATCTTGACAGAAGAAAAAATGGTATTGCTGCCGTCCAAATTCTGAGGGATGCACTTACCATAACTTTGAGTTCTCAAGAAAGAAAAAGCAGCTCTTATAACAGGAATGGCAAAATATTTGTTATCAGGGTTTTTGTGCACCTAGCTGGGAAGAGCAGATTCCTGCAAATTTGCAGATTCAAGATGTGTCCTGTTTACAACTGATGTGTTTTTTTTTTTTTTTAAACCTTTTTCTTTTCAAGTGTTAATTCCTCCAGTAGAGATAATCTGTTCTCTTTCATGTCTCCTCCTTGGGCAATACATTTTGAAGATTAATATAATATGGATAACATGCCTGTGTGTCTTGCCTAATTCAAAATGCTGAGGGTATTATTTCTGGTTTAGGGAGTTTGAAGAAATTTATGTCTAGGTTTGGAATGCTCAGTTATCAGAGAAGTATTGCTGCATGTCTGGACCTGGCAGTTTGCCCACATTCCTAGCAGGTCATTAATAAAGGCTACAATTGCTCCTACATTTAGATTTTCTTCTACACTGACTCAGCAGTTGCAGTTATCATCTTACACTGTCATGGGTCATTAAGGAGCTTCAGCTGGCATACTTTTAAAAGATGCTCTGTTCCTTTAGGTTAGAGCTGTTTTTCTACCCTAACTCACCTTTCAAACTGGACTTTTTTTTTTTTAAGAGATATCTGGGGGAAAATGTTTAATAAACAGCCCAGAATACAGTAACTAATGGTTTCAGCTTCAGTTCCTTTGTGCCTTAAAAATCAAGTGTTTATTTAGAAAATGCCTTCAGCAAGAGTACAGTTTGGGATTTATTTGATGTCACAGATTAAATTATTGCTTGCTTACTTCCTTTACTTGAAATGCACAATTAATATTTCACAGCAAGTTTAAATTAGTCGTTACATTTTCTTCTTTACTTAATTTTCAAAGTCACTTAAAGCCATCTGAGCCCTAGTATTTTTACATCACAAACCATAAATCAAGTTAAATGTTGGAGTCAGGGAGCTCTAATGCTACATTTAAATCTGAAGCACTGGTAAAACTACAGTTTATCTAGCTATGTTACAGGCTGTCGCCCAACAATAAATAACCTCAAAAGTTTCACGGCTTTTTTTGTTAAACAGCCACAATTCAAGAATTGGAAAGTACTGCAACAAATTAATGATAGAAGTATGAAGAATAGTGGGGAAACTCTATTCTTGCTACTTCCATTATAAAATGTTGTGGTTTGAGACTTTATAGTAGAATTTTAAGACCATAAATTCTCCATAAATGATATTGTAAGCATTACCTTGAAGACATACTCATTTTTAAGAGGTTTTTGTTTTGTTTTGTTTTGTTTTTTAACTGTATCTTTTTGTGGGGAGGGAAAGTTCTAATTCTTCCATCTGACATTGGAGAAATCTCATGATCTAAAAACCATAATATAGAATGCCTTCTTACGACTGACTGATGTGGAGTTAAATATACAACTAACGTTGAAACAGAGTCCTTTTACAGGATACCTTGAACCATTAGAATAAGAAATGAGCAATTAATAATAATTATATAAATAAATTTTAAGGAAGTTCTGTTTTCTCTTTCTTCCTTCTTCTTCTTTTTTTTACTTAGAAGTAGCAAAGCAAACCAAAAACAAACAAAACAACATTAAAAAATAAAGTTAATATTCACACCATAATTGAGAAAGTGTGCAGGGTTTGCTTTCACAGAGGGTGGCCAGAAGGACACAGAAGCATATGCTAGTTCTCACACAGATGCATTGATCCTTGTCTCAGCCACTTAATTGCTATGTTACCATAGTCAGCTTATTTGCCTTCCCTAAGCCACTGTTTTCTCTACTTTGAACCACAATAACCATGAGGTTAATAAGATCTAGTTCTTAATTATCTTGAAGTAATATATGTAAGTATTAATAGTAACTCTATTGGGATTAAGTGATTTGATGTAGGTACAGCACCTTCCCTGGCTGTTGATCCATGCAGGATTTTTCTGTGTTTGGTATGTGCCATGTAAGTATATGGACAGGAAAGTTACCTTACTTATGTAAGTGATATCTCTCAGACTTAGAACATGCCTCTTAGAAATGCCTCTATCACACACACCTAGGCATGAAACACATATACACATACACACACAAACACCCCTATTAAGTGTTATGAAGCATATGCATATGCATAAGCATAGGGGTGTTTCTAAGACGTGTTGAGCCAGTGAGTGTCCCAAGCTATTGCTCAGAAACAACTAAGGGAAAATTCAGAGAAGATTCCTAGATATAGTTGGTTGCCAGATTAAGCAAATAAAAATAGAGGACAACCAGTTACTTTTTTTTCAGATGGACAGCAAATTTGTTTAAGTGTATGTCCCCAAAATATATGATACACTAAATTTTTTTTGTTATTTATCCGAAATTAAAATTAAGCTGCATATCCTCTATTTTTATCTGGCAGCCCTAACACAAAGAAAAAGAAGGTAAAACTCTCAGTTGTTAAAAGCAAAGTTATGTGTATTCAAATAATAATAATAATAGTAACGCCACAGTTAGCACAACTTTTCTCCCTTTCCCCAGTTCTTTGCGGTATAGCCACAGTTGTCTCATTTCAGTTTCTGGAAAAATGCCAGATATTTTTCTTATAATAGGATATTTGTGATTTCATCTGTCTAGGATGAACCACCCCCTCATCTCTAAACATATCCTCCTTAGACTCTTAACAGAGGCATCTCAGGCTTCTGGCACTTTCCTTGACCCAGAACCCCATTTCCTATTCCCCACCCCAGGTTTACTCTTATACTGTCTCAAACAATGGTATTTATTTCTTTCAGATCACTTACCGTATTTTGGGACTATGAATTAATACAATTACATACTCAATATCCATCTCCTCTACTATATTGTAAACTCTTTTAATTTAATTAATTAATTTATTTATCAGAGAGAGAGAGAGAGAGAGTGCTCACAAGCAGGCAGAGGTGGAAAGAGAAGCAGACTCCCTGCTGAGCAAGGAGCATGATGCGGGACTCATTCCCAGGACCCTGGGATCATGGCCTGAGCCGAAGGCATTGGCTTAACCGACTGAGCCACCCAGGTGTCCCTATATTGCATACTCTTTGAAAACTCTTTTTTCTCTAATTTGTTGCTGTAGCATATAGCATACAGGGTCATTTAAAAAAAATTATCTTAGAGGTTTTTTTGAGATTAAAAAAATTATTTATTGGCGGAGGGAGTGCTCCCACAAGTGAGCATGAGCAAGGGGAGGGGTAGGGGAGGAGGAAAGGGAGAAGCAGATTTCCTCGCCAAGCACAGAGCCCTATGAGGGCCTCAGTCCCAGGACCTTGTGATCATGACCTGAGCCAAAGACAGATGCTTAAATGACTGAGCCACTGAGGTACCCCCAGGGTCATGTTTTTAATATCAAACTGTTTGTATATTATTCTTCCAATGAAGAATGCTCAGTTTTGTGATTAAAAGCATAGTTCTGGTTACTTGGCATTTCTAAAACCTAATTAACTCCCTCCCCACAGCAGGTCATCATACTCTAATTTAGTGTACTCAGGACGAGTGTTTAAATTCTTTCAACCTCTTTGTGTTGTTTTTTTTTTTTTTTCCACTTTAAATTGGGGTTAACAACATTTCATAGTGTTGTTCTGAGGATTAAACAAAAGGTTTGCAAAACATTTGTATGGTCCCTGAATCTAGCAAGTATTCAAGGAAAAGTAGCAAGGACAATAAAACAACAAACACTGAGGCAAATCTGTAATGGTTACAATTTAAAAGAGATTTTATTTCTGACTTTGTTGCTAAAGGAAGGCTTTTAGACAAGATGAAACTTCTGCTAGGTCTTAAAGTAGTATGTGGGGGCTCTGGGAGACAGCCCTTCTGGGAGGAGTTATGTGATTATTTCAGGCCTTGCTCTAGAACTCCGATGTAACCCCTGAGCTTTCAGTGTCTCTAACCTAACAACTCAAAATATAGTCAATTGGCATTACCGGAGAACTTGTTAAAAAATGCAGAATCTTGGGTCCTGCATACCCTTAAACTAATGGATCAAAATCTGGACCTTAATATGATCCCCAGGTGACTTTTGTTTACATTAATGTTTGAGGCAGTACTCTATGGACAGTGGTTGCCAAATGTGATTGCTGGACCAGCAATGGCAGTATATTTGGAAATATATATAAGAAATGCAAATCTCCAGATCTACTGTATTGATCTACTCAGATGGTATAATAAAGTACCACCGACTGGGTGGTTTAAGCAAAAGCATTTTGTTGCTTGCATTTCTGAGGGCTAGGAAGTCCTAGATTTAGCTGCCAAAAAAGTAGACATTAGTGTGGGGCCTTTTGGTTGGTGGGTGGCTGCCATCCTTCAAGTGCTCACATAACTGGTCTTCTTTGTGCTGTGTGGGGAACTGTCTAGTATTTCTTTTCATAAGGGCCTTTATTCCCATGTAATTCCTATCAGGCTAGGTCCCACCCTCAGGAGCACGTTGAAATCTAATTACTTCCCAAAGACCCCGGCTCCAAATACTGTCACATTGTAGGTTAGGTCTTCAGCTCCTTAATTTAATTTGACACACTCAATCTGTAAGACCTACCTAATAAAAAATCCCGAGGTAGGGTCGAGTTTGGGCCAGCAGTCATCTCCAGGCAATTCTGACGTGCTTTAATGATTAAGCCACTGCCTCAATACAGCAGTCACCTTTGTGTTTCCTTGGTGCTAATGCCTGGGGTTGAAGCTTGGTGACTTTAAAGTACAGCCAAGTTTAAGAACCATTAATAAAAGATATTTTCTGCCCAGACATATAAAGTATATTCCCAACAATACCATAGAGTTGTCTTGGGGCAGTAGTAGAAAATTATCTAGATAGTGACAATCAGTAGTCAGTCATCAAGTATTGATGGGTAGATACCATGTATCCTATGTAAAAAATAAGTACAGTAGCCATGTCACCATGTCATCTATTGGGAGGAAGAACCTCAAATATTTGGAACTCTCTACATACTTAGCATTCATGTTGCATGATTAATTTCTTATGTCTGAGTGAGAAATTCTATCATCCTTGTATTTGAAAGACTTGTTTTGACCTGTGGTATAATTGATTCCTTTCAAAAGCTATGCATTTTAGAGGCGAGTCCTGCTGAGTTTAAAGAAAAATGCATGTGGGATCACAATTGCCTGAGGTAATTTCTACCTTAGATGTAGTTTTGCCTAGTGGTTTTAAGAGTATACAAACAAAAATATCAAAACTGATCCCTTACACTTTTTTAATTGAAAATAAACTTCCAGTGCAGATTTTCCTGTATGCCTCGGTTGCTCAAAGGCATTCATCTTTCTGATGTCAGCACTTAAAATCCTAAAAATCACGTAGATGTCTTTGATATAGGCATAAAATAGCAGCAGAACTGGTAAATGCTGAAGAGAAGTGGTCTACAGTCTATATTCATGTTTTCATATATCAATCCTTCTTTCTGAGTTCTCAGAAAACGGTGAGAAGAGATATCTGTCTGCTCCCTTTTCTGTTAAGAAGGCAAAGCAAAGCATGATTAATGTTACAGAAATCTTCATTATGAAGATAATTTTTGTCATAAGAACCAGAGACTGTATAAGCATGTGTTTCAGGAACAACCTATTTTCCATCCTCTCCCATCTCTTCTCCTGACTTGGGCTATTGGCATGTGTGATAGATAGCTGGAGTATAAAGTGTTTTAAGGAACCCTGTTTGATATAGACCAATGCCATATAACCAATATGAATCCTGCTGTGAGTGAATTATTTGTCTGCAAAGACTCTTACTTTGTGGTTCCCATTTCATTTTGGATTTCCACTTGTGTTTGTTTAAAGTTACTGCCACCTCTGTGGTTGTGAATATATCTCATGCAGTCAGCTGTAGCCCAGCTAAAAGAAATATAGTGCCATCTCAGTACTTTAGTAAAGATCTGTGTTCTTACAAGTAGGACCATCCAATTTCTAGCCACAACAACGAACACACTTGTTGTTGTAGAAACCACAAAAAAGCTTAGCTAACATACATTAAATTCAAACCCATTAACTGAACCCTCGCTAGATACAAACACTATATTGGGTTTTATGTAGTTTTCTGTTCTCAATATTAGATTCAATGTTAGATAAGAAGTTGGTCCATGAATCGATCAAGCAATTGCTGGGATAAGGCAGAAGAAGAGTTCATGTGAAAATCCTGGCCCTGGCACAACAGTGATGTTGAGTAAGATAAATTCATCCAGGCGGACATGAAAGTGAACCTAATGCAAGGTGCAGGAGACTGGGCATGGAGAAAGATGGGTAGAATGTATGGGCTGAAAACTCTATGGCAAACTATCAGCCTCAGGGGTTAGATTTTTTTTATGTTTCCAGAAGTATCAGTTTGTTCTTGATGTCTGCTGGCTGGACTGCTTTCTCCTAATTCAAAACCTCTCAGACATCTGAGCCAACATTCAGGGTCTTGTTCTTGATATTTGTTCTGGGATGTTGTTATGTTATTTGGAAATAGTTTGATCCTTTTAAGTTACACTTCTGTGAGTTGTTAGGAGGATCTGGAGCAGTGCTCAGTTTAGGGCTAATTTTTCCATCTCTGGAGGTGAGTCCTTCCTGAATACTGTAACACTGGATGCATGAATTAAGAATCTTGCTGGTGGGAACGTGCAGTATTCCCAGCCCTGTATGACTGCTGGATACTATTCCCTCTAATCATTTGAGATGCTGCTTTCTCTAGCTTCATGTTGATTCCATGTGAGAGGAAATATGTCAGGATCAGTACTGTGATAAATACTTCAGAGGATACTTTAGACTTCTGGGATTCTATTCCTGTGTAGGTCTTATTTGTCTGTTCTGTGAACTCTGGTCACCTTGTTTTCCTCCACGCTCAGCCATATCTCCTCAACTGAGAGAGTCAGTCTCCTGGCTCCACTTCATTACTTCCTCCCTGCAATGGCCTGGAAACTCACAGTAGCCAAGCTGGAGATGTTAGAGTATTATTCACTTCATTTGTTCTCCATCTATGATGGTTAATTTACTGTATTAACTTGACTGGGCCAAAAGATGCCCGGATATCTGACTAAACATTTTTTTTTTTTTTCTGGTGTGTCTGTGACAGTGTTTCTGGATGAAATAAGCATGTAGAATTCTAAGTGGATTCAGCCTGATTGTCCTCCTCAATGTGAGTGGGCATGATCCAGTCAGTTGAGGGCCTGAGTAGAACAAAAAGTAGAGGAAGGTTGAATTCAGTTTCTTCCAGTCTGACTGAGCTGATATATCAACCTCCTGCCCTTATTTCATGCTCCTGGTTGTCAAACCTTGAGACTTAAACAAGAATCTTCACCGTTGGCTCTAGGTCACTCAGGCCTTTGAATACTCCACCAGCTTTTCAGCTTTTAGGCATCAGATGATAGGGGTTCCTAGCTTCCATAATCATGTGAACCACCACCTTGTAATAAATTCTTTCTTTCTGTCTCTAGATAGATTGATTGATATAGCTATAGATTTAGATATAAGTAGATCTAAACCCTTACCTTCATCTCCTGTTGGTTCTGTTTTTCTGGAGAACCCTGACTAATATGCTATCTCTCAGGGATGAATCGCTGTTCTTTATTGCCCAATAGTTAGTGTATTGAGAACTGTTTATGTGTTTCATCTGGTGATTTTTAATTTATTTATAAGTTTTCTTTCAGGTAGAATGTAACTCAACCCTAGCTTTTTCATTTGGCCAAAAACAGAAGTCTTATACATGAACATGTAGATCATTTCCAATATTTTACTTCTCCAAATAATTCCACAGTGAGTACTCTTGCGAATACATTGTTTTATGTTAGTAGAGCATATCTTCAGTGTAAATTTTTAGATGTGGGATTGCTGGGCTAAAGGTAAATGGTTATCTAGTTTTGTTAGCTACTGCTAAAGTCTCTTCCATTAAATTGAACCAATTTGTAATCCTGTGTTTGAGAGTGCTTATTTTCCTGCAGCTTCACAAATGAAGTATATTGTTAAGCTTTTGCAAGTTTGCCAATATGGGAGGAAACATTTTTTTTTTAATATAATTTTTTATTTTTTATAAACATATATTTTTATCCCCAGGGGTACAGGTCTGTGAATCACCAGGTTTACACACTTCACAGCACTCACCAAAACACATACCCTCCCCAATGTCCATAATACCACCCCCTTCTCCCAAACCCCCTCCCCCCAGCAACCCTCAGTTTGTTTTGTGAGATTAAGAGTCACTTATGGTTTGTCTCCCTCCACTCGGCATCAGGGAGGAAACATTTTTATCTCAGAGTTATTTTAGTTTGTATTTCTTTATTTTCCCTCAAGTTGAACAACTGTTCACATGTTTCAGATTCATTCGTAAATAATTCTTTTGTCAGAGTTTTCTACCTACTCCAGTCAGTATATATTTCCATATGGGGACTTCAAAATCAAGTTATCAACATATAATAATAATAATCAACATGTAATAATAACAATAATAATAATAACAGCAACAATTAAAAAAAAAACTTCCCTGGAGTTTTATTAGAATCACAATATATTGTTTGAACTTCACTCACTTTTAAGGCATTGCTAGACATCCAGATGAAAAGTTAAAACAAAACAAAAAACAAATTTCTGCCTCACTCACCTTGATATTTTACTGTATCCATTGTATTTGTTTCTGGGGCATACTTATACATTTTAATTTTTATCAAACCTACATTTTATTGCAATACAGATCCATTTTCTCTACCTATATTTTTATGCAATGAAGAACCAGGTAATCTGTGTAATTTAATAGTATGCCAATGACTATACAAAGGACAAACATAATAAAACAGTAAGTATAAAGTATTGAATTCCTTTTAATATTGAAAATGAATGGGCTTATTACCTGCTCTTTTACTGCCCTGATGTTCCTGAAAAGAATGCATGTTGAGAAGAATGTAAAAAACAAAAAAAATTGCTTACCAAGTTTGCCCTTCCAAACCCCCAAAATAAAAATAGTTTAAGCTCGTCAATATTAGTAGGAGATTTGCATTCATAAAATTGTGTTTCCTTGTTGCATTTCTGAAGTTGGAATGGTAGTTAAGTTGATGTCAAAAGAAACTTGACATTCTCAAAATAGATGAATAAGTTCTGATGTAGTTGTTATTACTTGTGCTTGTGAGAACTAAATCAAAACTTTTATTTTACCTTGACATTATACTGTCTGTCTGAAGAATGCTGAGGACTTCCAGATTGACAGCATGGATTATGAAAAGAGTGTTGTTCTGTTGCTGTGTATAGCTGCAGAACACTAAATGCAAAATGGGACTCTTGGTGGGAAGGCTTGTTTGTATAAGATCACAATCACACTTCTTTTTTTTTTTTTTTTTTAAAGGAACAGGGACATACATCTTATAGAGATAAATTATTCCTTTGAGCTAATTTTTTAAAGTATCATATTAAATGAGATCTTGGATTCAAGGATATATGCTACATAATTCACAAAAATAATTAGAGAGCACTTTCTAAATGTCAGGCATTTATTAAGCTACCATTCCAATGGGTTTTTGTCTATACATCAGTGAGAAATCAGAATATAACAAAATTGAAGTGTGTAGTTATGTCCAAGAGGAAAAAAACTCATAAGTACACTGAACTATTCAAGTGAGGCAAAGACTTTAAGACAAACAACTATTCAGTTTGTATTTCTCTATGCCTTAAAAATCAATTTCAAATAAGATAATCAGGAACATAATAGAATTCTAAAATTATCCCAGATTTAAAGTAACCTGAAGTGGGATTTGTGTTCTTTTCTGGTTAATGTTAGCTTCAAACGGTAGGTTCGATTTAGTGCCACGTAGTGTGCTGAGGTAAAAGGGGCCTGTTTCTAAGGGGAGGAGGAATTGGAGAAAATAGCAGTGCTATAGATGAAAACCAGGACAAAAATGACTACCCTGGAGAGGGATTAACAAACAAATCCCATCTGAACAGGACCATAGAAAACCAGTATATTTCTGTGCTGGGGTGGAGAACTAAAAGTGGTTCAATAGGAAATAGGGAAATAGGCAGGGGTCCAGTTTTAAAAGCACAGAATGAAATGGTAATCGTATTAGACACAGAGCCACCTATTTTCAAACTTCACCTAAAATATAGTAAGAATAAGGTTCAGCCACCAAGAAGTAAAGCTGAAAGGAACACCAAGCCCTCCTGCAAATTACATGGCAAGTGTCATTACCCTGGGGAGCATAGAGAACCCAACGGCTCGGAAAGTCTGAACAGAATTGGACCAGGTAAGCAGATTTGCTGTCTCACAGCAGTGTTTGGGAAACTGTCTATGGACCATGTCTCAGGAGGAGTGGGCATTTCCAGACTTAGTCTTGGATCATTAAAAATCATTTCAAATCCCTCTTGGTAAATTTAATTCCTGAACTGTTTCTTAGTGAGACTGGGATTCTTAGTGAAATAAGGTATTCCAGGAGAGCAAAAGGGATTATTTTTGATGAATGTGAGGTGGTATTCAGGCAAATATACATAGGAATAAACTAATAGACTATTTATCAGGAATTAGCAATATTTTAAATAGAAGAACTAGCCCTTTTACTAATATCTTCATTTGTATTTCTGAAAGTTCTTCAGGTAAAAATACTGAGTAATAATTATAAGGAGAAGTGGAAAAAATGAACATCATACCATTTGGCATCTTTATTTAATAGTATTTATATTATAGAAATGGATCAGATTTAAGGATATCTAGAGGGCAGGTGTTAGCCTTATTCAGGTATTGACATTGAAGAATACTTTAAGCATATCAATTATATTCCTAGAACATTTTTACATAAAAACCAACTTCAAAAATTGTTCAGAACTATCACTTCAATCAGAAGAAACAGACATCTGTTCCTCATGGCCCTCTCTGCTACTGGGTGAAAGAGAAAAAGAAATTTTACATACAGTTCAGTTATACATTATGAGCCCCCTACATTAACAACAACAACAACAAAAAGACTTGACCATCTGTCACCAAATATATTTTAATTTGGGGAGCCATATTCTTTCTTAGTACATTAGAGGCACTGTTACAGATGACAGCTCTCAGTTTGCTAAGAAATAATTAGATATTCCAAAAGACAATTATTATTTTAAGTTGATTTTGGAGAACTATTATTGATTCTCATTTTGGTTTACAATTTAAGAAATAAAAGAGGCTCAATCTACTTTAAATACTTTATTAAGAACAGTTTTTATAGATATTTTAAAAATAAAAATCTCGTATGGTTTGGATTCCAGCACAAGCTATGTTATTGATTTTTGTTAATTATGTATGGCCTGGTTCAACTCATGGGAAAGGAAAACCCCAGAATTTTATGATTCGGTCTTCTTTTTCAGTAATCTCATGTGGAGATAATCTATCTGAATCAAATTAAATGTAGTTCAACTATTCCATTAATTTAACTCAATAAGCACTTACTCTGTGCAGAGCACTCTGCTGAAAATCAAATAGCTGATTGTATTCAACCAATGACTTATAGTGATATAAATAATCAAGAAACTCATTTACTTTTTTGGGAAGCTGAGTTTAATAGACCAGTAAAATGGTCACCCACCCATTCTCTTAGGTGGATATGTATTTAAAGAAAAAAAAAGCAATAAAGATTTGTTGTGACCTTTTACAATTTTCTTGATTTGATTTAGGAATTAGTTTCTTTATTAATATGATCATTTACTTCTTCATAAAACATTCAACATGAATACATTAAGCATTTACTATTATCCATGAAGAGGACCAGGCTTTGAGTATTCAAGTTAAAGCCTATTCTCTGAACAGCTCATGACCTGAAATAGACAAAAACACAGAAATCGTGTGTGAGAATTATTCTTTTTTTGGTTTTGGAGATAGGAATCATGAAGAGCTTTTTAGAAGAATGGGCATCTAAGTGAAGGCTTGACTAATGATGCATTCGACAGACTAAGCAATCTACCTTTCATTTGCATTTCCATCTTTTAAGAAGCTTGACTGTGAGCAGTTATCCAAGCCTATCACTTCTCTCTAGCGATTCATTGTATGTAGTTTTCCTGCTTATAATACGTGATCCCATTATGTTGGACACAGGTGGTTAGACTAGAAATGGATAACTAAACCAAAATTGGCCTTCTGTCAACTAGGGGCAGGAGCCTATTGAGTGGCCTTATACGAGTTCCCCAAAGAGGAAGGCCTTGCCAAACAATTATAATCTGTCTCTTGAGATGTGTCATTCATCCATTCACTCACTCATCTATACTTTGTACCAATAATTATCATATGTACTAATTACTGGCATATGCCGATGAATATGACAGATATGGTCTCTGCCTTCTGGGAACATACAATCATATCCTGTGACTCAGACAAATAAGCAAGTGACAACTTGGAGAATGTACTATAGTAAATTTATTATAGAGTGTATTCTGGAGTACATAGGAATGGCACTTTAATGCACCAGTTTGGACTTAGGTGCCTGTGGGGATGCTCAGGGGTGTATTGTAGTGGAAATAACATCCAATACCAGGTTAAGATGGAGGTAATCAGGTGATAGATCAGACATTCTATTTCAGGTATCTTGCTTGGAAACAAGGGGTGGGGAAATTGTTTCTATAATTTACGGAAAAAGGTTAGATGGTTGCTGCTGAAGTACAGAATAAAAATAGGGTAGGGTGCCTGGGTGGCTCAGTAGGTTGAGCCTCTGCCTTCGGCTCAGGTCATGGTCGCGGAGTCCTGGGATTGAGACCCATGTCAGGCTCTCTGCTCAGCGGGGAGCCTGCTTACCCATCTCTCTCTCTCTGCCTGCCTCTCTGCTTACCAGAGGATAATGGGGAGCAGTTAAGCATCTTAAGAGAGAGAGTGTGATGGAATTAGACCTACATTTTTAAAATGGTGTTTGGGCTATGGCTCCAGATATAATTTGAAGCATCAGACAAAATGTAGTAGTTTGGTGTAATTTAGGTAATTTAGAAAAAAATATGGTGGCCTGAACCGGGATAATTAGCATAAAATAAATTGATGCAGTGCTATTCATGAGATAGAACCTGTGGTGGTTCTATCTATCTATCTAACCTGTGGTGGTTCTATCTATCTAACCTGTGGTGGTTCTATTGGATGAGGATAAAAAAGAAAAGCCAAAGATTATGACTCATTTTCAATTTAGAGCAATTTGGTAGGTAGTAAGAATTACAGAAAATATCATTCAAATGGGGTGGGGGGAGACTTGAGTTTGGAGCTTACTGATTCGACGTGTTGGAGGGCTGTTAAGTAGGGCTATCTGGAAGAAGGGTGGGTGCAAAGCTAAGGAGTTCATTTAGGGGACCAGGTCTCATAATTTCTCTTTGGGAATCATCAGTATATAATTAATCGAAGGAACGCATTTGGATGAGATCACTAAAAAAAAAAAAAGTCTATGGAGTGAAAAGCAAGGCCAAATGCTGAAACTGAAGAGGAAGATGGTCGGAGTCATATTTTTCTTAGGACAGAAGAAAGTCTGGATGGTAACTAGGAAGGAATTCTAATTAGCAAAACAGACTGCTTCTGAGGCTAAAAACAATAAATTAGCGGCATTAATTTACATGGTTGTGTGATTTTCTGGAAAGAACATATGTTTTGATTCTAGTTTTTGATGTTTCTGGCCTAAAACAACAGAAGGGTAAGGATAAGGGAGTTGCATTTGGAGTTGGAGTTGGATTTGGGAAAGAGCATTCCAAAGGGATGAGTTATACAACTATGTAGGTAAGGAGGAGAAGCAGTCAGGTTATTGGAAGATTAGTAAAGGTTACTGGTATAGGCTATTAGTAAAGGTTATTAGTAAAGTCATTTGTAGGTCATAGAAGTAAAAGGGATAATGTCTTGAATAACTGGAGTTTGAACAACAGATATGGTGATAAAACTACGTGAAAGTCCTATAATGGTAAGGGAATAAGATATTTTCATTTAATATTTTGGAGTTAAAGAAGTCCTGGATTTTAATTAAAATTTTTCTGTGGCACTATGATAGGTAGTTGAAGTACACTGGACATGAGGTTTTTTAGAGATAAGGAGATCAAGGATACAAGGAGGAATACAATGAGACTGCCTATTCCCATGGGCATTGGAGTCATTAAGTACAATTGCAGGTGTGAAAATAGAAGAACATACCCTGGTCTGTCAGTCTTCAAGAAGGTTGAGACAAGGCAGTGTGGTACAGCTGAAAGACAAGGGCTTCTAAGGATGTTTCTCTCTCTCTTTTTCTTCTTTTGGAGAGAGCCTGTAGGTGCTGGGGGAGGGTACACAAAGAAAAGAGGGAGAGAGAATCTTAAGCAGGCTTCATGCTCAGTGGGAGCCCAAGTCAGGGCTCAATCCCATGACTGCGAAATCATGACCTGTATCAAAACCAATCGTCAGATGCTTAACCGACTGAGCCACCCAGGTGTCCCAAGATGTCTCTTTTTAATATAAGAATATGGAGATGTAATGGCGAGAGATGGTGCTGGAGGGAAAAAAAAAATGATGCTGATGTTAATTTCACTTAATAATCCTGAATTTAGTGAGCTGCAGAGCTTTCTGTTCTGAGGCTGTGGAGGAACTGGGATTACTTACAGCCTGGTGGTGAATAAACACTTGGTGAAGACTGTGGGAACAAAGGGAGTTTCCATCATGACATAAAACTGAAAGAACCTAGTAGAATATATGGAGAATAAAGAAGATGGTTTGGAAAAGAGGAAGAAGTGAGTGGTATGTATAATAATAATGATAAAGAAAGCATCAGGATTGTTCATCTCTTGGTACTGATCAATTAGAAGACTATAGGTGGGCAGCATGGTGTGTTATGCTGGTCAGAAGGTTGCCAAGAGGATCAGTGTAGCTATTGCCAAGGAGAGTTAGAGGCTCTCAGTCTTTCTGGAGTTGCCTATAGCTTTGATTGATCAGCTTCTGATGGACTTCTTTCAGGTTGGGTAGTAGCTGCAGCTCTCTAACAAAGGCTATGTATGATTAAGATCTCTCATTAGAAGACAGTGTAAAGGGGCACCTGGGTGGCTCAGTGGGTTAAAGCCTCTGCATTCAGCTCAGGTCATGATCCCAGGGTCCTGGAATCAAGCTCCGCATCGGGCTCTCTGCTCCGCAGGGAGTCTTCTCCCCTCTCTCTGCCTGCTTCTCTGCCTGCTTGTAATCTTTGTCAAATAAATAAATAAAATCTTAAAAGAAGAAGGAAGAAGAAGAAGACGACGATGACGACAATGTAGAGGCCTGATCTGTATGTAGCCTGGTGAGCAGGGCCCATGTTTTATTTGCATGTGTCTGAGCATGACGATGAGAGCTGCCCTGGGATAGATGGAGAGTACCACACGTGTTAATCTTCTGGTGAGAGATTTTAGTGAAGCCTAAGGCTATGAGCTGTGTAACTGCTTTTCGTGACCTCAAGCGTGCTGTTTTCCATTTTATGTGCCCATAAAATGTAGGATCTGGATAAAAACAAATTTTGGGGGCACCTGGGTGGCTCAGTGGGATAAAGCCTCTGCCTTTGGCTCGGGTCGTGATCTCAGGGTCCTGGGATTGAGCCCTGCATAGGGCTCTCTGCTCTGCGGGGAGCCTGCTTCCTCCTCTCTCTCTGCCTGCCTCTCTACCTGCTTGTGATCTCTCTCTGTCAAATGGATAATTAAAATCTTAAAAAAAAAAATTGGGGGTGGTTTCATGTGATTTTCCTTATGACACTTTCATAGGGATTTTAGCCTTAATTGAGTTAGTTTATTTCAGTCCCGTTGCAATGCCTAGCCAGGTATTGGAGCTACTGGATAAAGTTTGGATAATAAATATTCTAACTGAGCCAATTTAGTGACATACAAGGGCACTGGAACATGTGAACAGTGTGTAGGAGGAAAAAAAATCACGCTATGTTTTCTGTGGAGTTCTTAGAAAATTCCTTATCTTCCTACTTCATGACAATTATTGGATATTATTTAGGGTTTTATATTCTTGTGTTTAGCCTTACTAGGGTTCTAAAATGTTTTCTGTATCATGCAGTAGACAAATAGTTTGAGTATTTTTATAAAATAATTGATTAACCAGGGACTACTGATCTAAAATATTAACTCTTCTACTACAGTGTCTACTGTACATTCCTTTAGGCCTTATGTCTTATACTTTTTACCGTGCTTTACTTAAAAAAATCAAGAACTACCTCTGATTAATTATGAATTCTGATACCCTTAATGTGTCTATAAAGTTCAAATTCTGCCACAATTGTTCTTATGTCTCATAACTTCCCACTTCCTAGAAATAGGTTATACCTGCTAAGTGATCTGAATTGTATTGGAGTTAATTATTTTAGAAGGCAGAAGAAAGATTTACTGTTCTTCATTCTGGGTTGTCTTTGGCCAAGAATTCACATCATATCCTAACCAGAAGCCAGTTTTGTTTGTCTTCCTTCTTTGTGGGAGGAAGGCAGAGCCAAATTTCTCTGTCTCTCTCTCTCTCTCTTGTCTTTATCGTTCAGGGAGAAAAAGCTATTACCAAGTCCTGGAACCACTGGACTGAAGTGGTGATTCATCCTTTTGTCTCTTGGCTTTGCTATGCTCTTTTGTATGGCTTTGTAAACATCCAGCTTTCAATAATCATGTATGTTATATATAAGATTATATATAAGATCTAAATAATATGTAAGAGCAGCTCTTCATGAAAACGTACTCAATTAAATGTAGCATTTAATCCTCCCAAATTCTTTGTATGGTATTTATAAACTGAAGAATCTTTTATCAATTATTATAAATCTTAATAATAAGAATCTATTCCATAAATAACTTGCTATTTGGAAAAACAATGAATGCATTTTTCTTAAGGACACAGCAATTATGTTATAATTTTTAAAGTCTTGTTTCAGCTACAAGGAAAAATATTTTTGGTTATAACCTTCATTTGACTTAATATAATGTAATTTTCTCCTCAGTGTTAAGTTTTAGTAAGATCCAATGTTAAGTAGTACATTTTTGACTAAATGAGAATATAAGAGAAAATTGATCTTATCTAAAACAATTATTCAAGTAAAGCAATGTCTAATTATACTTTGGTTGTAGGTATCCATCTGTAGAACCCCTATTCAAAGTCAGTTATAATATGCATATGTATTTTTGCCTGACTTGTAATTAGATTACCAAAATAGCATGGAATTAACCAAATATGTATTTTCTCAAACTCTAATAAGAACTGTAAATTGAAGCCATAGTTTTTATTACATGAGGGTTAAAATATTTTAATTGTGAAAAATAGAAGTTTTACTAATTTTACTAATATTATTTTTTATAATTCATTATAAAGATTTTTTATAAAATGTATTTGTATTCAAATGAACTTCATCTTTTTTTCCCTCCCTTTCCATCTTTTAATGGTAATACTGTACTTCTGGTGCCCATCTCTGAGCTTTTTATCATAGCAAGGTTGGGATTACACCAAGGTAAAGGGTAAACCTTCCATATTTGGTCATAAAATACTCAGATTGGTCTAATTTCTGTATATAAAATGTCTATATAAATATACTCTGAGAAACTATACCTATGTCCAGAATGGTTACCACTTAAATATTTGTTTTAGAAAACTTTTACTTTAAAAACATGGAAAAAAATCACATGTGGTTCCACTATTTAAGAATTTATAAATAGTGAAAAGAGATCATCTCAATCCTCACCCATGTTGTCAGGGGGCCTGACAACCACCCATACTATCAGAGTAAACACAGTTAAAAATTGGAAGTCCATCGTAGACTAAAACTTTTGTTGGAATCGGTTATCTCCTGTATGTGGAAATAATAACTGGGGTCCAAAGAGCCCTGGAACTAACAGTTGCTACAGTCATACTATTATGTTTATAGTTTACAGATGAGTAGCTTAAGCAGGTTTAGAGTAAGGTATTTGAATACTTTAAAAAGCCTATAATATGTAGATAAGTGGAATAAATAGATGGAGTCCACAGTTAAGAGTCTTAATTTGTTCAGCTGTGGTATTTATTTCCATCTTAACTTTTTTTTTCCTCTTTTTTCAGTTGACCCTTGATTATTTAACTGCTATCTATTCTACTCTACTACATACAGGCCCTTTGGTGCAGTGTGCTCATTTATTGCTGCTCTGGCCTTCAGTTCCTTTCTTTCTTCAAGATACAGCATTTCCTAATTGGATATCTCCCTATTGTGTACTGGTCAGAATGCCTGCCACTATCTCAGGTCATGCTCTTTGTCTAGAAGTTCCCATTGTTGGTTTTTAAACTTCATACACAGAGGGCAAGGAAAGACCAAAGAAAGAAGACCACTCCGGATTGGTAGATGACATATTTAATAAGCAAGGAAATTTATGTACGAGACTTATCTTAGGCAGCTGAAAGATGAGTAGATTTTTGAATTTACCCCCCAAATCTTAAAAGTTTAGATAAGTCGACTGGGTTCAGTTATGTATACCATCTAGATAGTCACAGCACTGCATTTCTGTCTCCAGGCTATATCCTTGGGGCAGGTTCTGTGAGTAGAAAAGGTAAGAAGATTGTATCTTCAAATAAGAGGGAGGGATGATGAGCCTCCAGTTGCCTGGCTTCCCCTGACAGGTCAGCCAGCGGTTACATCTGCTCAATGACTTCACTCAACATTCCATCTCTTGTGACCAGTTCTTAGACTCTCACATGCCCCCTTCTTTCACCATGTGCCCTGAGAGGTCAGCAAGGGGTTTCATAAACATGGAGGGGGCTCATTTGGTGGCCATCTTGGCTACTTTATAGGTAGATGCCACAGCAACGATATAGGTACATGCAAGAGAAAACACAGGTTATGACAATTCCCCAAATCAGTGACCTCTTTTTTCCACCTTCACCACAATCTTCATGCTCTGAACATTGAGTTATTAAAGGCCCTTAAGCTGAGGATCAGATCACCCAAGGTATTCACTTATGTCCTCGTGCAGTTTAATAAAGATGATATATTAAAGCAGACTCAAATATGAACATACAGTATCCTATTTGGGAAACAACACAGACGCCTCCTTGTGAGATAGTCATAATGTCCAAGGTCATCCTATTTTGGAGGACACTTTTCTCATTAGAGACAATTCAGTGTCCAATAAGGACAGGCTTTGTTGGCTGTCATTCAGGTCTTGCTGGGTAAATTTAGTAAGGGCTGTAAAGTCCTCCAGGCCAACTGAGGGAACAGAGATGGTAGCCAAATGATCATACCAGTGGGAAACAGAACATGCTCACCTGATCTTGAGGTGAGAAAGGGTGGCAGCTTTAGGGACTTGAGCTGGTGGCATGGACTATACCTGTTGGCTATACATGGAGAGGGAGCAATTTCAGACATAAGAAGTTGGTGGAATAAGCCAGATCAGAACCCCTACATTCTACCCTTTTTAATGATATGTGTTCCATTCTAGGTGTGATGTATTTCACCAGGTGCAGTTTGCAGCAGAACAATGGGATCCAAGTAAAGATTGAATAGTTACCACTTACCCAGCGATGCAAAGTAACTCACTCATCCTGGAGAAGAGGGCGGGGAATGACCCATTGCAACTTCCAGTGGATAGCTTCTTTCCTAGGTGTGATGGGGCTTGGCATTCTCAGCTATATAGCACCTTGATCCACAATGAGAGTCTGGGAAATGGCCATTTCCAGTGACTTCCATGCCTTTATAATACTAGGTGCCTCAACCGAGGTCCTCGGTCTGGGATATGTGGCAATAGGTCCTACTGGTTAATCACCAAAATGTATTAAGGCCTGGGAGAGTACTGGCCAAGTTGGTTTTACCTGTTAGTAATTTAATCTGCTGCTTTAATATCCCATTCTTCCTCTCTACCCAACCCTGCAAGCCTTCAGGTTTTAGAGGAGATGGAACCTCTATTCAATGTCATGTTCTTTTGCCCAGTCTTGCATATCATGATCTTTGAAATGTGACCCCAATATATACTTGCTGAGGGTATTCACACATGGTTCTGAGATTCTCTAATCCCCTAATGCTGGCAGCCTTGTCTGTGTGTCAAAAAGGGGAAGCTTGGGTTAGGCCAGATGTGTTGCCCGTACAAACCAGGACATATTCACAACCCTAACCCAGAGGGCATGGGCTATTTGCCAATCCCTCATCAGTTGGGAACTCTTGTAGGTGGCCTCAGACAACTTCAGCCATTGTGTTGGATGCTATTTAAAACTCCCAGGTGCCCCCAAGTAGTCAAAGATCTGATAAAGACAGAACACAGAATCTTTTCTAGGTGATTACATTAAAGGCAAAGGAAAACATTTGTTTATAATTTCTTATTAAGAGCAGACCAAAAATCATGGGAATCTGGGTGGCTCAGTTGGTTAAGCACTTGCCTTTGGCTCAGATAATGTTCCTAGGGCTCTGGGATCTAGCCGCACAGTGGGCTCCCTGTTCAGTAGCAAGCCTGCTTCCCCCTCTCCCTTTACCTGTGCCCCTGCTTGTGCTCTCTCTCTCTCTCTCTAAAAAATAATAAAATCTTTAAAACAAAAAAGAACAACCAAAAAAATCTAAGAAAGTTTTGTGCTTTTAACAGAGAGAAAACCAAATTCTAATTTTGTAACAGTACACTCTTTGTGTAGAGGCCACTTTTGGGCAAACAGTCTTGAGCAATGGAACATAGACAAGGCCCACAGCGACCCCCTGACTGAATACAAAAAGGCCTAACAGGGGACGCCTCTCAAAATATCCATAGATCCTGACTGATCCAATGGGCTATGTACAATTAGGCACAGTTACTAAAAAAGGAAGAATTCCATAGTTGCCAAATCTCATCTTCCCCTTTAAAAATGGGCTGCCACCCACTTCCTTCTTGCAGATAACCTCTCTTTTGCAGTGCTGCCGGATGCTCCCTTGTAGACCACTGCCTTAGGGCAGACAGCCTCTTCTCTGTGGTCAAGCCCTCCACTCCATTGCAGTATTTTGAGTAAACTTCTATTGCCTCCACACTGCCTCAGGTGAATTCTTTTACCTCTAGCACCACTGATTTCTATCCAATCTTCGCCCTGTATTTGGAGGCCCCCATTGATGGAGTCACTGCACTCTCTCTTAACATTAAAACTTTTTTTTTTCTTTTTAGCTTAAATCCATTCCAATCTTAGTTTGGCTACATGTGAAATTCCTTTTCCATAAATCCTCTGTAACTTTCTATATCCACTTAGTTTTTGTCCTGTCTTTTTTCTTTCTTCATGGAGCAATCATTTTGTTTAATGATGAAATTATTTTTTTCCTTACCAATGAAAAACAACAATAAAACCCCCCCAAAAAATAAAAGCAAAAAACCAAAAATCCCTCCTATCCTTCATATCTTTCCTTATCTAAAAAAACCTTCACACATTTTATTTTTTACCTGTTTTTCATATATGCTCATTTTCTTTCACTCTTTTTATTTCTGGTAGTTGTGTAAACAAAACAAAACAAAACAAAAACCTTATCCTTTTTACAAATCAGTTTTGGCTGTGTCCCTTGGAGGTAGAAAAACATCTCATACATACAGCATATGACTGCCACAAACAAACACCATAGCTTTCATTCCCAAACTTTAGCCATAAATCAGGAACCTGCTCTTATGGCTAAAACTTTGTATGGGAATTTGTGATCTTACGAAGGCTGAGGATTATAATTTTTTAAAAGATTTTATTTATTTGAGAGAGAGAGAGAAAGAAAGAGAGCATAGGCAGGGAGAGAGGCAGAGGGAGAGGGATAAGCTGATTTCCCACAGAGCAGGGAGCCTGACTTGGGGCTGAATCCCAGGACCCCAAGGTCTTGAGGGAAGACTTAACCAACTGAGCTGCCCAGGTACCCCTGTGGACTAGCTTTTTGAGCAATAGTCTGAATTTTAAAAAGCTCCCCCCTCCCCTTTCCTTCTTCAGTCTCTGTGATCAGTGTTTTGGTTATCTCCTGGTGTGTTTACATTTCAAACACTTGATAAAGTTTACAACTTCAAGAGACAGAGAAAGAATAAGTTTTCCCTTAAGTATTTGGAGGGATAATTGCTATTTAAAATTTTCCTTTGTATGAAGGATCATGCAGCTTGGGGCATTTCAGCTTTCTCCTCATCAATAACCATGTCCTCCAGTGGACAACTGCATGCCTTTCTCTAAGTTCAGCTCTTCTTTCAACCTTTCTTCTTCTTTGAGAGGGAGGCAAAGAGGGGCAGAGGTAGAGGAAGAACAAGAGAATCATGAGCAGGCTCTATGTTCAGCCTGATGTGGGGCTCGATGCCATGACCCTGAGATCATGATCTGAGCTGAAATCAATAGTTGAATACTTAACCAATGGAGCCACCCAGGCTCCCCTCTTTTTCCAGCTTTTTGAGTCAAGCTTTAGCCTCTAGTTGGGCATCAGTGTTGAGTGTACTGCACACAGCAGGAGCCAGCCCACTGAAGCAACAATTTCTTTCTTTTCTCTGTCACAGTGCACTGTGCACAGTCCCTCAAACAAGCATGTGGAAATAGCCAGTGTTTTCCAAGTCTCATACTGACATGAAGTCCACTAGCATCTAATGTAAGGACTACCCACCTCACCACATAGACATTGATGGCTAATTTGAGATTTCCTCTGTGGATGCCTTGTTCCCAAGGCCCATTTCTCTGGTCTCCTCCCTGACTCACCAATTGTTGGTTTGCAAGCTGGTCCTATACAAAAGGCAAGGGGAAACCAAAGAAAGAGGTAGAGCACTCCAGATGATGGGTGCAGGTTTAATAAGCAAGGGCACTTTCTTTTGAGGCTTGTCTTGGGCAGCTATAAGATGAGAAGACTTTTGTTACCCCCCCCCCCCCGCCAAATCTTAAAAGTTTATATGAAGGCTGTAATTGGGTTCAGTCACATATATTACCCAGATGGTCTTAATACTTCATTTCTATCTCATCATCTCATCATCTCTGCAGTGGCATCTGAGAACAGAGAAGGCAAGTGGAGTACATATTCCAAGGATAAGGCAGAGGGTGGGAAGGCTCCAGTTGCTCAAGTTCAACTCAAGGGTCAACCACTGATCCTATCATCTTGATGACTTTCTCAGTATCCACCCGGAGTCCACTTTAAGGGATTTCTTCCACATAACAACACACTTGTGATTCCTAAGTTTTGATTGAGGAGTTGGCATCTGCCTCCAATAGCCTATCTGCTGGACAGTACCTTATAAGGTACTGCCTGAAATGGAAGATTGGGACTCACTGGATCATCAGACCTCTACTTCCATAAAGCTGAATGGGATAAACGAGACTATCATGTTATTAATGAGAAAGCAAAAAGGCAAAACAAAACAAAACCCCATACTTTCAAAATAGTTGAGATGTATAAAGACAGTTCTAAAGTGAAATTCATCAGACTGTGATTGCTGAAGGATTACAAGGTAACCTAGTGGTCAGACTTCTCAGTTCTAGGTACAGTCAGAGCATCTTATCTACATGCTGTTTTCTGTCCTTTGGCTTCTGCTTGACCTCTCTAGGGTTTTTGTGAGAAGAGGCTAAGACATTTCTACCAGCCCTCTATTATTGGATGAAAACTAGATGACTCTTTTCTTGAAACTGAAAAAGAATATAATACTCATAACTCACCTAGTAATTGGTCCTTTCAACTTGGTCCCTGGATAACTTGTACGGGGTAGAAAAAGTATATACATTAACTCTGCCTTTGAACACTGTACTCCTATTGTTTCTACCTCAGGATCTAATCAACAAGAAAGGGCTTCAGAGTTTCAATAGGTTGTATTCTGTGTAAAGTAAAAATGTATTTTGTTGGGTGCCTCGACGGCTTAGTTGGTTAAGTCTCTGCCTTTGGCTCAGGTGATGATCCCAGGGTTCTGGGATCCAGCCCCACATCCAGAGGCTTTTCCCTCTGCCTCTGTCTGCCACTCCCACTGCTTATGCTCGCTCTCTCTCTGACAAATAAATAAAATCTTAAAAAAATACATGCCATGTGACTTAAAAATCATAATCTACATTCTAAAATTCTCCGTTACTGTGAATGTTGCCAAGGTGTGCCAGAGGAAGGCTAACAGTTGCATTGTGTATTGCATTCAGATTTGTGATTTAGTATTGTTACTTCTGAAATTTAGTTTTATCTTAAAAGTCAATCTTGGAGATAAAGAGCTTAATAATGTATTATAAAGATCTTGGCTTAATAGAAAATGTGAGGTAAATTTTGGCTGTCAGATGAGTAACCTAAAATCTCTAGCTACAAAGGGATTTCAGATTTTGAGTAATCTGTCTAGACAAGGATGATTATAGAAAGTGACTGTTACTTTTCTAATGTTAGGTTTGAAATTTGTAAAAGTGAATATTATTTATTCAGATACACTATTTCAAGTAATATACTTCACCAAGAGCCATGGTTTCACATTCCTTTATCCGACTGCCTTGTGAATATTTTCCTTTTTTTAAAATTTTTTATTTTGTAAGATCTTCTTTTTTTCTTTTTCAAGATTTTATTTATTTATTTGATAGACACAGATCACAAGTAGGCAGAGAAGGAAGCAGAGAGAAAGGAGGAAGCAGGATCCCCGCTGAGCAGAGAGCCCAACGAGGGGCTCAATGCCAGGACTCTGAGATCATGACCTGAGCTGAAGGCAGTGGTTTAACCCACTGAGCCACCCAGGCATCCCTTATTTTGTAGGACTTTCAAAACTTGCTGGGGCGCCTGGGTGGCTCAGTGGGTTAAGCCACTGCCTTCGGCTCAGGTCATGATCTCAGGGTCCTGGGATCGAGTCCCGCATCAAGCTCTCTGCTCCACAGGGAGCCTGCTTCCTCCTCTCTCTCTCTGCCTGCCTCTCTGCCTACTTGTGATCTCTCTCTGTCAAATAAAAAAATAAAATCTTTAAAAAAAAACAAATGTTTTAAAACTTGTTAATGGGTTTATTTATTTTTAATAGAAAGGAAATTTTAATGTAGAACAAGTTTAGTAAACACCACATGTATTTTCTGTTGTTAATGACAATATACATTCAGAAATGTATTTAAAAAAAAAAAAGAAGATCAGGGCCCCTGGGTGGCTCAGTGGGTTAAGCCGCTTCGCTGCCTTCGGCTCAGGCCATGATCTCAGGGTCCTGGGATCGAGTCTCGAATCAGGCTCTCTGCTCAGCAGGGAGCCTGCTTCCTCCTCTCTCTCTGCCTGCCTCTCTGCCTACTTGTGATCTCTCTCTGTCAAATAAATAAATAAAATATTTTTTAAAAAAAAAAGAAAGAGAAAAAACAGGACAAGAAAAATTCCTAGAAAGAGGCTTCACAAGAAAAAAAATAAGCTCAAGTTCTATCCATCCCTCTCAATCAGAAGTGGCTTTTAGCACAAATTAGCAACCTCCTCCAATATACAAAAGCATTGCCATTTGTCTTGCAAGCAGAACATAAAACATGTCCCTTAGCTAGCAGGTTTCTTCAATACTCAACTAGTCTGGTTTTAAATTCTTGTTTGTAGATCCAGTTTGTACATAGTCTGTAGGTATACTGAGTAATCAACCATGTATTATTCCATTATTTTTTAAATGGCACTCTTATAGCTCAGGTGCTGTTAAGATTATAAAGAGGTCTCTCAAAAGAAATTCTCAGATGAAAATACATTAAGGAGAAATCCTGAAAGGCAAATAAACCTAGTTGCTCCCTATCCCCCCAAATAGCGGGATCAAGTTAGAATGTCTGTTCTGAAGAGCAGCTCCATTTGTTTCCCTTTGAGAAAAGGCCAAATTTTTCTGGACTGATAGAATTTAAAAACTAAACCAATTAAAAAAATACATATATACCATAAGATATTATAAAACTTGGTTCTCCATTGATTTTTTAAAATAAATTTCCAAGCTTTTAAATTTTTTATCTTAGCATGATCTTGGGCTGACCAATGCAACCAATACCATTTCTTAAGATTTCCCTTCAAAGAGCTCTTCTTTCTTCTCCTCCAACTCTATGATTCTATGATGACTCAGCACCATATGGCCCAACAACAATGACTGTATTTCTCTGGTCTTGGGGTGAGCCACTGTCTGAAGCTGAGGCAATCTCAGTAGTTATTTATTTATTTTTAGTAGGAATCTGAGGAGTCTGTGACCTAAGTTGGTTGCCAAATTTTGAAACATGAGAATCAGGATTATAGCATGACACTCAAGTTTCCACTCCTACAGAAGAAACTAGTCTGAAAGGCTTCAGCAAGCATTCAGAGGAAATTGAATGAAATATGTAGTGATTCCTGTTGACATTTGAATTAATTTTACTTCTTGCTCTTGTCACTTGGTAACATCTTTCAGTGGTTTGGTTTCCTGAGTTGATATGTTCTCCTTTTCTTTAAGGTAATTCAAATTGGATTTTTTTTTTTAACCCTTAACAGATCTGATTAATATAGATTCCAAAACTAAAGGGGTTATTAACCTAAAGCAAGGTTCACAACATTAAAATTGTGAGAAAAGATTTAATAAAAATGTTTAACCCACCCACAGTTCTTTTCCAAACAGAAGGAAATGAGCTAAAGATGTTAAAAGAAAGCCCAAAGAAATTTTGTTGAGTCTTCTATTTTAAAGACAGTTAAAATTAACACAGTAAGAAAGAAATTATCATGTAATTTAACTGAGTCAGGAGAATGATTTAAAAGTATGAGACTATCATAAGAACCCTCCCAAGCTTGAACTACAGCGAGTAAATCTGGTCAAAATTTCAGAATCCTGGTGAGCATTTGACTGCATTATCTAATATTAAACCAAGAGGATACAAATAAGCTTTCCTTTTATCTCTCAGAATTCTGTGTAGTTAGTGAGGATGTTTTGTCACAAAGAATGAAGAAAATTGTAAATCAAAATTCCACTCTTTTATTAACTAGGTTGGTTCTTAGCTATTTTGAGTTTCTCTAATAAGGAAAATATCTTCATTCCCTGGATCCAAATCCAGACTGTGATATGTCTGACCTAGCAATGCTGCAAGACTGAGTCATTGGTTGGTAGTTTTATAAACACTCTACACATGCCTTGTATATCTTGTAAACTGCCCTGTCTCTGGTCCATTGTTTATACTTCAACCAGAGGGGTTTTTAATATAATATAAATCTTATTTTTAACATTGTCTCACTTAAGTTTAGTCAGGGGATACTATTAGTCCTCAAGCTAAAATACAAACACCTAGCAGAAATCACAGAATTTCTACTATTGCTTGAATCTTGCTTTCTTTAAGGGGCTTTTCTTAGCTCCTAGCACTGGGCTAGATACTGTCTCCCTTCATTATAAGCCTGTATCTACAAATAAATTCTCTGGTTGTCACACTTCCCGCATTCAATTACCATGTCCTAATAGTTCTGCAGTAGAATAGAAATCTTTGAGTTTTGTTTTTTTATTACTATTTTCACAATTTTTCCAGAACAGCATCTGAAACATACTTGATTTACACATGCACGTGCGCGCATGCACACACACACACACACTTTAATAAACGCAGGTTTTTAAAAAATCACATTTTTTAAAAGTTAAAAAAAATTCTTTTTTAAGTAGTCTCCACACCCAATGTGGGGCTTGAACTCACAATTTCAAGATCAAGAGTCATGTACTCTGTTGACTGAGCCAGCCATGCATCTTGCATTTTTAACTTAAATATGAAAAGCTTGGTTAGGCTACTAAATGATTTTTCAAGTTGTCCTTTGCTTTTCAAGACTAAAGATATCTAGTGAATGTAACTCTCCTACATTGTCTAAGGAATTGACAGTCATCTGGTGAAAACTATGAGAGAATGGATCAAGAAAATTAAAGTTCTCTGTGGATCTTGTCTTGAAATTGTAATCTCTTCTGAAGTGATGTAACTGTTATATTGCTACTGAATTAAAGAAGAGAGATCATTCTGTAATTGTAAGGTTACAGCCTAATGCATAATGTTTAATTTTTTACTTCCCTTAGGTGAGGGTGAAATAGTGTGATTACATTTCATCTGAAATCTAAAATTAGCTCAAACCAACATGTTCTCTTTAAAAGGGTAAAAGGAAAATGATGTAATGTTTTGTATGTCACATTAAATTCTGCTAGTAGTCTTTGTAATGACATATCTTGTGATTTTGTGTTTGAACTTTTACAGAAGGAGATAGAGCATTGAATGAGCTATATCCAGTTAATTTTAACAATCAAATGAGCAAAAAGTTTAAACCTAAGAGAAAATATATATTCTTCATATTTTATTATATAAAATAGAACGATACACCTCTCAAAAACATGCATGGTTATTTTTGGTGAGATGACATGATGTGTGAAATAACTTGATTTTCTGCTATGATTTGCACCTGAAATAATAAATGCAAACAAATATGAATTACAAGAAAACTCAACTGTTTATACCCAGTTTGGGAAGTTGATACCTATTCTTGACAGTAAAATGTCCAATCAAATGAAATGAAGATCTGCTAGTAATAGAATTTTTTAAAAGTAAAAATATAGAACCCAAGTCAAATAAGAAGTTTTGAATTTTCCTTTAATCGTTCAATTTGAATCAAATTAAGAATAGTAGAGTCTTTAAATTTTAATCTCTAATTTGATATAAGAAATACCAAAATTCCCTATCTGTAACTTATTTGGCAATTTTTAAAAAGCTTTTATTTATTTATTTATGAGAGAGCGAGAGAGAGAGAGCAGACAGCGTGTGGGGAGAAGGGGCAGAGAGAGAGGAAGAAGCAGTCTCCCTGTTTTCCCACTAAGCTGGGATAGCTCTTTGTGGAGCTCTGATCCCAGGACCCCATGATCATGACTTGAATTGAAGGCAGACACTCAACTGATAAGCCACCCAGGTGCCTCATTATTTGACAGTTTTTGATTGTCAGAAATTGGTTATTGATCAATAAAAGGTGATTTATTACTGTAATCATGTATTCAATATGAAATATAGAGAGAAGAACTTATGAGAAAATTCTGTCTGTAGGTAGCTAATTTTTCTGAGTATCTTTGGGGGTTAGGGATGATTAATGGATTTTCCTGAGTAATTTCTGTGAGAAAATGTTTTATAATAAATTTTATTTTGCTTTTGGTAGGTGGGTAGGAAGGGGAAGAGGGACTAAAAGGGCTTGAAATATGACAAAGATGCAGGGTATAAAATAAACAATGAGTGCAGTTCTTTGTGCCTCAGAGTTCATTTTATTCCAGATTATCCCTTGAGTTGTTTTTAATTTAGTCTTTTAATTAAACAGATTTCAGTTGTTTAATTGAGATAACTGCAGATTCATATATGGTTTAAGAAATAATATGGAGAGAGTTCCCTTGTCTACTTTGCCCGGTTTCCCCCAGTGGTAACATTTTCCCAAAGTATAGTATAATGTCACAACCAGGATATTGGCATAGATAGAGGTCCTTGAATTTTTATAAAAGCCTGAAATAGAATTATTTTATCTGACAATTTGTTTTCCCTTTCATATAATTTCCTGCTGTAGGATCAATATTAAAACTGAATATAAATAGTGTTTATAAAAAATCAGTGTGATTGATGACTTATAATCATCTGTTTGAAGTATATTATATGTATTAACAATTATATACCAACCACAAAAAGCAAAGTTTTCTCTTTCTCTCTGTCTCTCTCTCTTACTCTCTGTGCATGTAGATATAGGTGTGGGTAGATAATTTCTTTTTTCTTTTTAAGATTTTATTTATTTGAGAGAGAGAGGATGAGAGAGAGCATGAAAGGGGAGAGGTCAGAGGGAAAAACAGACTCCCCTCTGAGCAGGGACTGCCTCCCCCGACCCCCCACCCCCCATGTGGGACTCAATCCTGGGACTCCAGGATCATGATCTGACCCGAAGGCAGTTGCTTAACCAACTGAGCCACCCAGGTGCCTGCGGGTAGATAATTTCTAATGCCACATGATAATATTCAGAATTTAGAGTGGAGGGTGACAATAGGATCTGTCATTTATATTAAAGATGGCATGAAACATAGTGCAGTGTTCAAGATACAGAGGAATATTTGACTGAAATGATAATATTTGACTGAAATATTTGACTGCATCTATCCTGCAGACATCAGTTATAACTTCAGTATAGATACATGTAAAATATTCCCTTTAGTAATTGTGATAATTGAACTCTTTCTTCATACTTGTGAAGATCATTTTGGACTTTGAGAACCCAGCCAGCAGCTCACAGTCATTTTGGTCTTTGTGACGTTGGAGACTGTTTTATTCTTTTCAAGAGCTCTCCTTGCTTAATAGTGTGATTCTGGTCTTCTTCTTCTTCTTTTATTATTATTATTATTATTTTATTATTAAAAAAATTTTATTTACTTATTTGCCAGAGAGAAAGCAAGAGAGCATAAGCAGGGGGAGTGGCAGGCAGAAGGAGAAGCAGGCTCCCTGATGAGCAAGGAGCCCAGTGTGGGACTTGATCCGAGGACCCTGGGATCATGACCTGAGCCCAAGGTAGTCACTTAACTGACTGAACCATCCAGGTGTCCCTAGTCTTCTTTTTATTTTAAGTGTTTTCATTGATTTCTTTTTCTTTTTTCTTTTGTATTAGAAGTTCAGATGTGTATATTTATATATGATTTATTGTTTTCAGCTATAATAATTAGGTAATATTCATTACAATGATAATTACATTTTCAATTTTGGTAATTTAATGAATTATCTTGTCAGGATTATTCTTGATCAGAGTCAAAGGGTCCAAAAAAATAAATGCTCATGATATTTCTTGCAACAGTTTTGCCAAAGGGCTTGGATAAATTCTCCAGGTGACTTTATACTGACTCTAACTGTTAATGAATAATTAACTTTATTGTTGTCTAGAAAATATTGCTGCCATATGGCTCTTGTGGTTTCCTCAGTTAGGTAAAAAAGAAGGCAGTAACATGGCACATGGTTTTTGAAGAATAATAATCCATAAAATATTATTAATCTGTGAGCAACATTGTCACTGTTAAATGTAGAGCAGCTACAGGTCCTAGCATCCTCTTAGGATTTATTGCATTTTATTGGAAGAAATAGAATAAAAAATCATGTATAATTATAGGTTTGCATTCTCCAAGTACAGAGTTGAATCCTTGATAACTATCAAAACGTGTTTTCTGCTTCATTTCTTTTGCATTAAAATGATAGCAAGTAACAAACTATTAAACAGATATTTTTATGATAACACTAAATTATAGTCAAATATTACCAATCTTTAAATATCTCTAAAAGAATAGAGAATTAGGATATTTTAGGTTCAATATTGGGTTATTTTTTAATATCTAAGATCTAAGACATTCTTGAAAGATGGAAAGGAGGTAGAAATTGGATCAAGAAGGATACCACAGGCCAAAATGTGGAATAGTGCCATTGCTAACTCTTATTGCTCAATCCTCAGCAATGAGATGGGCACCTCCAGGACACCTAACTCTTCCCAAAACCACCAGCAAAGTGGTGGGATGGGAGTACCTTAAGAGAATCAACTGGCTCAGTGGCATCCTCCATTCCCTTCTCCATATCTTGGACCAGGCAGAGAAAACTATTTTCTGCCTCTAGGAGTGCATAGTGACTTTGAAAATTTAGGCACAAAGATAGGGCAGAACTAATGGTAACTGAAGATACCTTAGAGCAATGTGAACCTCAGACCCAGCAGGTGCAGTAAGCATCCAGCAAATAATAAATACAAAGGTGAATACACACAACACAGAATCAGTAAATATTTGCAGAAAATTAGTACCACAAAAGCATGGAAAACTGAACACTGAACTGAAAGGAGAGAGAACCATAGTTAACGGAGCACATACACACAAAATTAAAATAAATGTTGTCTCTGTGTACCATAATGCACGTGAGATTGTATTATAGCAGCAAAAACTAAAGCAACACAGATAATGTAAATGAAACACTTGGTTAATGAGATGAAACAAACAAGCAAATGAAAGAGCTCAAAATGTGAGCCATAAAATAAATAGGAATAAGAGGAGGAATGAATAAGACTGGCATGATTAAACCGAAGATCATTTCCAGAATGCGGAAAGTATGTTTCAAGTCAGAGCAAAGAGGCCTAAAGAATAGGTACAGAATTTTTAAAATCCATCTTATGGAACTGAAAAAGAATATGAGGATAAAACTCATATGTGTGTGCACATGCAGATGCACATACAATGGCATAGTGAAACTTCAAGATACTAAAAATACAGAGAAAACCCAAAAGCATTCTTTAGAAGAAATATCAGATCCTTCACACACACAAAAACAAGAATCACCATAACCTCTAACCTCTAATATTTTTGTCAAGACCATCTTGAAAGAGGTAATAGAAAGTTACGTGAAATTTCTGACTCTTTGAAACTTCGGATACTATACTTAATCAAATTATATCTACTGTGTCGGAAGAATTTTCACGTATGAAAGTTTATATATGGATGGACTCTGACAATTTATTATGCATAGAACCTCTGAAATAATTCCTTGAGGATATGTACACTAGGAGGGAAGACAATATGAATCTATGAGGAATAATTGGAAATCAATTATTTGCAAAATATTAATAACTTATGAGGATAGACTATTTAGAAGTCTTATAGTATAGTAGTAAGGGGCATGGGTAGTGAGCCAAATATTATTGGAAGTCTAGCTTTGCTACTAATTAGCTGTATGACCTTGCACAAATTTCTTAACTTTTTTGACTCAGTGTCTTTATTTGTAAAATGGAGGAAGTAATTATATTCACCTCGTGAGAGTATTGTATTAAATAAATGAGCCCTTGAAAAGTGCTGAAAATAATGCCTGGCAAATTACGAGCACTCAATAAATGTTAACTATAGTTATTATTAATACAAAAACTAATAGTTTGGGGACGCCTGGGTGACTCAGTTGGTTAAGCAGCTGCCTTCGGCTCAGGTCATGATCCCAGCGTCCTGGGATCGAGTCCCACATCGGGCTCCTTGCCCTCCGCAGGGAGCCTGCTTCTCCCTCTGACTCTGCCTTCCACTCTGTCTGCCTATGCTCGCTCTCGCTCACTCTCTCTCTGACAAATAAATAAATAAAATCTTAAACAAAACAAAACAAAACAAAACAACAACAACAACAAAAAAACTAATAGTTTGAACTAAAAATGCAGGCATTATAAAATAGAGTTTATCTGGGACAAAGAGAATAAGTTCAAATAACATTTTTCTAATAGTTTTTTTTTTGATATAATAGATGACGTGGTTGCTGATCGGCTTTCATCATTGCTAGAGTATATCTAGGAGTGTTAGTACCCCTGGGGATAAAAATATATGTTTATAAAAAATAAAAAATTAAAAAAAAATGTAGTTAGAAATCTGAGGGGTTTGAAGTGGTGGGGGGGTGGGAGGTTGGGGTACCAGGTGGTGGGTATTAGGGAGGGCACTGATTGCATGGAGCACTGGGTGTGGTACAAAAACAATGAATACTGTTAAGCTGAAAATAAATAAATTAATAAAAAATAAAATAAAATAAAATCTTTAAAAAAAATGTAGTTAGAGTTAGTTTCTGGGTTTTTTTTTTTTTTTCTAACCAACAAATGTGGTGCAGTTTTTTTCTTGCCTGTCTCCAGAGTTATCCTCTGTTTATTGTCCATCAGTTTTCTAAAACTTACTTGGGGAAAATAAGTGACTTCCTATTGCATTTGTGTGTATGTTCATGTGGGGAAAAATTGTATTCTTTTTGGAAAGTTAATTTAGTATTGATTTCTTTACTGAGTCACTCACTGATCAATTTATTAAAATAAATATAACAGTATTAAGGTAGATACGATATATTCATATTTTCATGAGAAAATATGATTTTAAAAGACTGAGACAACTAGAATTTTACTAAGTTTTTAAAAATTTATTTTCCTGTAAGCTAAAATGTGAAATCCTTATCATAAGACATAAAATCCTTTGTTTAACATTACCCAATTTCCTGGTGTCCTCTACTGTCAGTCTCTTGTAAACTTCAGTGAGAAATTATGTTAACCTGCCATGTCATCTTGCCTTTATGTCTTTGCTCAAGACACTCATTCTGTCTAAAAAGCCCACTGGCCTCTAAACAAATATAAAAATTGTGTGCTTGTATATGCCTATCTATGTACAGTTAGAGAAAGTTAAATTTGTATGAATGAAGGAACTCAGCTACCATCTTCTCTAAGAATGCTTGCTAAATTCCTTACTATCAGGTATCAGAAATAAATGTATGGATTTTTGTGGTGGGGTGAGGAAGGAATCAGGATTTATAAATTGGGCATTGTGTGTACCCCCTTGAACTAATGATTTTGTTCCCAGGAACTGTATTGGAGTTAAAGACTTTGCTGACTAACCTGATATGGGGGTGTCCTGCACATAGAAGGTCTCTTAGAGGTTGGACAGCATACCAGAAGACTTTCATTCACACATTACTCTCTTTCTCCCTTTACTGTTGTATTTTAGTCCTTCAGTTCTTTCTCTTGTCTTACTTGCTCAGTCTTGACTTCAGTCTTCCAAGGTGAGGGACTTTACCCAAAAGTCGACAGTTCCCAAGTCTACCTTTGGCACTGAAGAATATTTATGGACTCAAGTATGGGTTACCACTAGGGCCATTGTCTCCTTTTCAAGTTTCAATTTCTGTTTATTTCCCAGCACCTTAAAAGTGATCTAAAATTGAAAGAGTTGATCACTTCTAGTGTCCTATGGAGGACCACTCATGAGTTCTGCATTCCCTCTGCATGTATAAGACTTGGTGCTTCAGATTTTAAGAAAGGGTCTCTCTTGTTTCTGATTTTGAGTTCCTTTATAACTTCCTCTTTGATTAGCTTACAGTTGAGAGATAGTGCTTTAAATGTTTCCCTTTTCCTTTTTTCCAGATTTCATCCATGTAAGAATTTGCTTCAACATTGGGCAATGACTTTTTTTATGTGTGTTCTTCTTTGGTTATTTTTTAGTTATTATTTTTGCATCTGTAGTTGTTGATTTGCTTCATTTTCTCCTTTCATTTTTTCTTTAGTGTATACTTATTTTCCATTCAACTTAATTTTATTATGTATTAAAGTTCTGGATTTTATTTCAGTGCAGTGAAGTTACTTGTTAAAAATATGTATTCAATCTGCTCTATTGGCTTGGAAGCTTGTTTAGTATATTTTTGATGTTTCTATAACAGTTCTTCCTTTCCACCATAATCAAAAGAAGAAGAGTAGACCTTAATATCCTCCTGTAAGTGAAGAAGGCAAAAACAATCTGCCTTTTTGATACTGTATATCAATAGTTTCTGTGGAAATTTGGAGGGGAGAAGAGCTGTTACCAAGGGTCTCTGAGATCGAATACATCTTCAGAGAACCATGGAGATGCTGCCGCAGCTATTCTGCAGTTTGAATGGCAGTTGAGAAAGAATTTTCTATGACTTCAAGCATTAGCATAGAAAAGTCAGCCCCAGGGTTGAGTGGTGTAGAGAGTAGATTGGGTGGAGGGCCATGCTACCCCACTTTGTCTCTCCTTGGCTCTTCCTGTTTGAGCTACATTTCCGAGATGCACAGCATGCAGCAGCTGCCTTGTGCTACAGGCAAAATAACATTCTCTAAGACAGAAAACATGTCAGAGTGGTTTAGGTTTATCAGAACAAACACTCACATTGAAGAACTGATTTAGAAAGTGATACCTACTTAATGCAAAAAATTTTGGTGGATATTTCTTCTTTAATAAAAACAAAAGGCAAACTCGGAAGAAAAGCCCATAATTGCAAATCTATTGCGTCAATTAAAACGGGAAACGGTGGCTGACTCATGAAGTGATTACTTTATGTTGGCAGTGGATCTGAAGTCGTCGTATGCATTTTAAACATTTGTCATGCTCTTCGGTTATTATCCTGTCAATGAACTCAGCACATTATAAACAAATAGGTGACAGGAAAGCAATTAGAAATTTAGTATATATTATTCTGTACTGTGCTTTGTTTTCATTTTTCTTTTATTTGTTTATGTGGTAAAGTAAGCGCATAGCCTCTCAAATGCTGATCTGCTCCATAAATGATGTTAGTAGTCGATTTTTCTTTGAGGTAGTACAACTGCTATTGGTGTTTTTATTTTAGTACAGATTTTTCAATCACTTTGACTTGTGCACTGATGGATATGTCCCTGGGTGAACACCCACACTCCCTTAATTATTGGCAGGGCAAATGGAGATGGGAGACTTAACATCAGGGTCTTAAAGAAAAGAGTATTCTTTAATGGGAAAGCAGACAAAGAGAAGGTTTTTTTTTCTTTTTTTTTTTTTTTTTTTAAGTGTCAAAGCTCTCTGTTCCCATTTTCTTATTCCTTATCCCTGGCTTCAAGGAAGGATAATGTCAGGACTACATATTTCTTTCAAAATGGATTTTAGAAGTCCATTTGCTGGTGTCCTGATTATAGGCACTGGGATTAAATTTGGGTCGGAGGGATACTGCATATGTTGACTGGTCTTTAGACCGCATTTGACTAAGTTAGGTCTTGCCTGAAACAGCCCAGTGCACACACCAGGAGTTGGCCTCTCATGGTTCTATTTCTTCCTGACTCTCTGTGTCACAGTGGGTGATTCCTTTTGTTTCAGTTCCCCCAAAGCTGATGAATCAAAACCCAAGGATAATTTCTCATTATGTAATTTTTCTTCAAGAAACTTTTAGAAAAGTTGGGCTTAACTATGGTATTTTGCTTAGAAGTTCAGATATGGTTTTTTTTTTTTAAGATTTTATTTATTTATTTGACAGAGAGAGATCATAAGTAGACGGAGAGAGAGGCAGGCAAAGAGAGAGAGAGAGGGAAGCAGGCTCCCTGCTGAGCAGAGAGCCCGATGTGGGACTCGATCCCAGGACCCTGAGATCATGACCTGAGCCGAAGGCAGCGGCTTAACCCACTGAGCCACCCAGGCGCCCAGAAGTTCAGATATGTTTTAACACCAAAGCCCAAAATAGTCTGAGCTGATAATGATTAATTCAGTGTACTTATTCAGATAGCATACTAGATAATTGGCAGTGGGGCTGCAGGTAAATATTTATTTTGGGAGCTTTATGTTACATGGTCACATTGAAGAGATATAGTGCCGTCATCATTTGAGATATTAACTGGCATTTTCTCCTCTTTCCTTCACACGTGTCAACCATCCAAACTCACACCATCATTTATTTTAGGGCACAGTTATCAGATCAATGTTGGAAGAAAACAGCAAAATCTTTCATTTCTAACATGAAGAGCTTGGGCATTAGTTACAAGGCCCAAATTAGAAGTATTTTATTTGAGTGTAGTTGACACACAATATTACATTAGTTTCAGGTGTACAACTTAGTGATTTGACAGGTTTATATGTTATGATATGTTCATCACAGATGGAACTACCATCTGTCTCCTTTCCTCATTATTACAGTATCATTGACTATATTCCTTATGCTGTGCCTTTTAGTCCCATGACGTACTCATTCTCTAACTGGAAACCTGGATCTCCCACTCTCCTTGACCTATTTTGCTTCTCCCCCATCTCTCCCCTCTGACAACCATCAGTTTGTTTTGTGTATTTATGGGTCTGTTTCTGTTTTTATCTATCTTTCCATTTTTAAAATTAATAAGTAATTAATTAAAGGGTCCAAAGCTTTTATTGGTAGCCAGAGAACTAGTTAGTTTTGATGGTCTTCTTTCTTAACTTCCCCCTCGCACTACCACATACATCAGAACTGTGTTGCTGTGTATTGGGAGAAATGGGAGAATAAACCAAGTGAGCGGGATGTGATCATTTTGCTGCTTTGCTCCTCACAGATCACACCAACCACAAGGGTTCTCCTAGTAGGTAACCCACTATAAATGTGGGATCTGAGAGAACAGAGGCCCTGTTCTCTCTCTTGTGGGAACTCCTGACCTCTGAGATAAGATCCCTGGGACATGACTATGTGACCGGTTAGCTGTGGCAGAAAGAGTTGTTTAAATGTGAGGGGCAGAGGCTGCCTGTGTACCTGCCATAATTCCGATGTGAGATGGGAGACTGTTCAAAGTAGTGTATGGTTTCATGGGATGTGGGTTAGCTGAGAAAGTAAGCCATATGTGGATGGATGCCAGAGACCACCTCAAGTTTGTTTCAGCAAATCCCAGGAATTCCTCCTGTTTGCATTTGTTTTTGCATCTTTCAGACAACTACCATACCCTGTCTTTTATTATAGTTCAGTTTTGGCACCTGAAATAAATACGTAGGGATCATAGTAGGGACTGAATAAATATATTGGATTTAGAGGCTTTGTTTTCTAATTGAATCCCTTTCTTACAGAACTTATGAATTGTAGTGAGGACAATTTTCATGTTTCACATATTGCTGTATCTGGCAAAGACTTTGGTACACATGACGCACTGTGAAGATAGAGAAAGAGAATGGGCCAGGGATGGAGGGAGAGGAAAAGAGACAGAAAAAAGAAGAGAAAGAAGCTTGTGAATCACCGAAACTTATTTAAGATTCTGATAAAACAGATAACTGCATTAAAACAGTGTTGGAGATTACAAGCTCTGGTTGTGCTGTCAAGCTGTCTGGGAGTGACAAATAGGTAATTGCTGTTTACTCATGTCATGGTTTACTCATATGTCAAAACTGTGATAGTAGTATGTGCCCCATGCGATTGTTTTGAGAAGCAAATGACTTGCTGTTTGCTACAAAAGGTAGTATGGTATCTAACATACAATAAGCACTTAAGAAATATTTATTGAATAAACAAATTAGTGGAAAATCAGATAGCCAGCTTTAATTTGAAGGACACAGAAATCTGGGTGGATACTTATAAATTAAAAGTTCATAGAAAATAATCATAATATAAAAAATAACCATAATATTTGCTATTTTGGTGGCTAACTCACAGAAATGGGTAAGTTCTTATGTGAACAAAATTTTTGTTTTTATTGCCTGTTTTAGAACAACCTCATAGAAGAGATGAAATACAATTCAATTTGTTTCAATGCTTTGAAAATAAAGCCAAATTTTAAGTTCTTAGTACAGAGTCTTTGAAACAGGAAACACCCAGATTTTTAAACTGTGGTTTTTCTTTTGCCTTCTTTCTCCCTCTTTCCCTTTCCTTTTCTTTCTTTCTATGATGTGTGTGCTTACTAGATGCCTAGACCTCAGATAATGGCCACATGGTACCATGTGAGATGCATTTAAAATTTAACGGGGAGATAGAAATGTGCTGTGCCATATAGTGTAGTAAGTGATGTTCTGGGAGAAGAATACAGAAACCCATAGGAGAAGTACCAAGCTCAGACTATGGAGTTTCTTAGTGATTTCCTAGGAAATGTAACATTTAAAGTGAGACCTACAGAGAAAATAGAGTTTAACCAGGAAAAAAGAGGTTGTTAGTTAAGACTGTTTGTTCTGCTAGAAAAACACATGTGAAGGCTGGGAAGCAAGAGAAAGCAGAATGTAATAAATAAGTACAGTTTGGGGTGGTTGGTGCCTTGAGTATGATAAAAAAGAGCTATCTGGGATAACTTCACATGAGCCAGTCCATAATGCTGAAGGATTTAGATGTCATCCCAAGGAGTGGCAATCATTTGATGGGCTCATACATTTAGGATGGCAAGAATATTAAAGATATTTTCAGCAAGGATAACAACAGTGTGGGGCCAGATGGATTTAGAGGACCACTGGGTTTTTTAATTTTTTATTAACATATAATATATTATTAGCCCCAGGGGTACAGGTCTGTGAATTGCCAGGTTTACATACTTCACAGCACCCACCATAGTACATACCTCCCCCTGTGTCCATAACCCAACTACCTTCTCTCTACACCCCTCCCCCCTGGCAGCCCTGTTTGTTTTGTGAGATTAAGGGTCTCTTATGGTTTGTCTCCCTCCTGATCCCTTCTTGTTTCATTTATTCCTTTCTTACCCCCCACACCTCCCATGTTGCCTCTCAACTTCCTCACAGAGGCTGAACATATCTTTAAGGAATTTCAAAACAATCATTTACTTGGAGAAAATGAAGGAAAGTCTGCTAGTCTGAACAAAGAGATAAAAGTTATAAAACACCAATTGTAATAATTCTTTTTATTATTTAACTCTTTAAACATTGGACTGTGCCCTACTTATAACTTCTTAGAAGTGTGTGACAAAGTCTTTTTATGTCTTTCAGAGTTGAGAGGAATATCTCAACAAATCAAGTTGAAATTGAGCTGTCACTTGGTATATAAATGTACTATTGGATAGATATCTTTTGGGGATGATTATTTTAAAGTTGCATTTCATAAAGAGGGTTTTCTTTTCTTTTTCTTTTTTTTTAAAAGATTATATATTTATTTGACAGACAGAGATCATAAGTAGGCAGAGAGGCAGAAGAGAGAGAGGAGGAAACAGGCTCTCTGAATAACAGAGAGCCCAATGTGGGGCTCGATCCCAGGGCCCCGGGATCATGACCCAAGCCGAAGGCAGAGGCTTTAACCTAGTGAGCCACCTAGGTGCCCCCATAAAGGGGGTTTTCTGACTAATGAATTGCCTATGAAAAATCACTATGCTTTATGCCCTCCATTTCATATTGATTAAAAATAACATTACAATTAAGGAAATGGAAGTTTTATTAATATCTTAGCATGACGAAATGCTCTTAAAAAACATATTTTGCAAACTGTTTATTCTCAGAAAATTAGCACATTCATATTGTTTAGAATTATTAGTTTCCTATCTGCTAAACTGCTTTTTAATTACCACAAAAAAGACCAGTTCCTCATGCATTCAGATACCATCATGTCTTGGAAAGTACAGTTAGAGAATGGGACAGATTAGTAATTTGAAGAATTTCAAAGTTCAGAGGATGAAATTTCAAAGTGTTCACAGGATACCATTTCACAGGAGGATCTTACATAGCTCTTTCCTATTACTGTTTCATTTTTTTAATTACTTCATGTCCTTATGGTCTTATTATCATCTTTTAAACAAGTACCACCTTTGAGTCTTTTACAAGTTGTTTTGACTGTCTCCATATCATGAGGGAAAGCTGGAATAAACTCTGGACCGCAGCTGGAGAATCCTTACAGATTTTATCCATATCAAGTCTAACTAAACTTGCCAGTTATTGTTTTTAATATTATATTTTGTTATTTGCTTTTCTGGGAATTTTTAAGAGAGGTTATGGCCTATTTACCAGGAGCCATTTAGATCCCATGCCCTATTTTTACATTTATTGCAAAAATAGATCACATTCTTCCTAAAGTATTGTTTTCGTTGCTAAATCTTTAACCAAAATGTGTTCTTCTTCTTCACACTCTCCTTCTTCAACACATTATCTCCCAATTTTGTTTTCACAATTTTTTCATGGGCCCCATGCTATTTTTTCCTCTCTTCACTTATCTTTTAATGAGAGGAGGTCGAGCCAGGCCTTACACTTCCCCAGGAGCAGTGCCTCTTGTGTTTTCCTCCTTTCTCTTACTCTTCACCTGCATCCTTTGGAGTTTTTTCTCAGATGTTATGCTGATGCCCACTGATGTGCACAGAGTGAATCTACAAGGCTGAGGAAGGTTTCTCTTCTTTCTGTCTGGTTCTCTGATTATGCTGAGGTGAATGCAAGCTGTGCCGGTTCTGTCATCAGAAGGTGAGCAAAAACTCTTCAAGTTCACAGCACCCAATGCCCTTCCATTCTCTAGCCCTTTCTAATTATTTAGCTCACCTTTCAGTATGAACATGCATTTTTCTGTCTGATGTGGCTGCTTTATCTGTAGCACTACTGAGAAGTAAAATCCTAGAGTTGTCATAGATGAAAAGATAACTAATTAGAAAGAGGATCTTGAAACAGCTCAGATCACCCCACATCTCTTGTGTGCAGTAGTTCTAACATGAAGCTGAGTGAAAGTGGACAGCTGAGGAGGGTAGAAATCATTGGCAGTGTTCATCATGTGAGGGACTGATGATTCTGCCTCATAACCCATTCATAGACACTGGATGCCGTAGGAACACATTGCTAGTTCAATGGATTTTGAACTTTTACATTTGTTTCTATATTTTTGTCACATTTTCAATCAGAAAATTGGGATGGGGTAAGGGACAAGTCAGGCAGATTAAATATCACCATCTTTACCTGAAAATAGTCTGAAATAACTTTTACTGCATTTTCATGTTGTTAAGTCACTGTAAAAAAAGTAAAATAAATTTCATTCTTTCAGATTCAGTTACTGGTGATCTCAGCCACCCTTATCTTACGGTTTTGGTATTTATTAAGAATGAGCCCTTAATTTCATTTATTTATATAACATATATATTCACACACAAAACCCAGCTCCTAACATATACATACATACAACCACACACACCCAAGACTTTTTATTTGAGTTTTTTTTTTTTAAAGATTTTATGTATTTATTTGACAGAGAGACACAGTGAGAAAGGGAACAGAAGCAGGAGGAGAGGCAGGCTTCCTGCTGAGCAGGAATGTGGAGCTCAATCCGAGGACCTTGGGACCATGACCTGAGCTGAAGGCAACCGCTTAACAACTGAGCCACCCAGGGCCCCTTTATTTGAGATTTTACAGTTGGAGGTTATCTCTGTGGTACCCACGTGATGGTTAAGATCTCCATGTCCTCTCTGTAGATTCTCCCACTGGTACTTGGAATGGCTGAATGATTCTATCTCCCAGTGCTAGCCCAGTCATCTGAAACAACTTATGTGCTCCAGGGCTTGTTTGTTTATTTGACTGGTTGATTGTTTACTTGTTTTTTCCCATCTGTACTATGGGAATGAGGATAGTACTAGCTTGCCTCAGGGATTAATATATTAACTTTTAGGACAGGGTGATATAGAATAAATTTTCAATAAATATTAGTTTATATTTGTTATTATACTACCCAAATATCTAGACTGTTTAATTATATATCAGATTATTTTCCCTATAAATATATGAAACATATATTTGATTATAATTTTTATTGGGTAAACATATTTGTTAGATGATTTGATCATCTGTTTATGACATTAGGTATGAGTTAATTATGTGGATCTATTTGAAATATTATCAGTGGAAATATTATCATAAAGAATTAAATTCTTTATGACTACTCTCATCGTCATTGTGCATTTGGCATACACTTTAATATTAAATGATTCTTTGTTTTACTTGTAAGCTCTCTAAGAGTTAGTATGCTTGCCTTATGGAAACTATGTTAAATATAGAGAAATATGTACAAGAAATTGCCTATCACTACTCATTCAAGCCAAAAATACTTCTGTACTATTGTCCTTCAGTATCCCCAAAACTCTGTGAATAAAGAAATTTACTTTGTTCGTGTTCATAGAAATTGTAAGTGATGAAACCAGGTCTTGGATACGTGTATATTGTCTTTAAAGCTAATACCATTTCTCTTATGCCACGGGGTCTTTCCTTTGATTGAAAAATACTGGTTGCCCTTCAGTGCTAGACAGTACCTGAAAATATTGACAGTGAATAAATGTCACAGTTCTCTCCTGACGTTACCTACTTCAGAATGGCATAGAATGATAAATGTACTTCTGGTTTGTTAATTTTAAGGTGAGTTACAAAGTGGAAATATACACTATACCCGGCTACTTTAAAAGCATGTCACATTTCCTGTTTAATTCATGGTGGTTAGAATAGGTGTGTGTTGGTGTGTATGGGTAGGAAGGAGGGGCACATGCAGATATGAGTGATCAGTTCACATAATGCAACTCATTAAGATTGTCTGAGGATCACACTTGCTGGCCTGGACATCCAAGGACATGGTGGTGTTCTTTGACAAAAAGCACGTTACTGTCCTGTAGTAACACTGGTAGGGTCAGGAAACAGGAAATGCATAGGGAGCTCTAACTGAGTAATGAATCCAGGAGTTACTGCTAGTTCAACATCTCAGCACAAAAAATAGAGGTAAAAATTCTGTCGTATATCCAGGAAACATCTTTTATTTTTTTGCACAAGTAATAATTCATTCTGTGTTATGAACTAGCTTTTATCTTATGGCAGTGTTTAAAGTGATCACCTATAGGTCAGTCCTTTTAAAAAAGTTCTCCCATTCAGCCCTTTGCTAATGTCAGTGGCACAAGCTTCTGAAAGAGCATTTGAAAGACAAGCAAGGAACTTTAAGATTCATTTTTTTATAGTACCACTATGTTAGAAAATGAGAATTAGAGATGTTTGAAATGTGTGGAAGTCAAACAGTGAGAGAGGGAGCATGTCTAGTAATAGCAACCACTTGAACTCTAGTAAGAACAATCATTTATTGGACTTATATTAGTTGATTTCACTGTTCTGTGTGCTCCCTGTACATTATCTTTGACATTTTATTCTCAAAAAAAAAAAAATCTCATAAGTAGATATTATTCCCCCTTCCTCCTTTTTTTTTTCCTCATAGGTTAATCAGGCAAGTGAAGTTTGATTTAGCTACAATGAAACCAAGGCCCACCATATCAGCAGTGCTAGCAAAGTAGCTCTGTGATGTTCTTACAAAACAAGTGTAAATGTTTGACTCAGACCTCAAGATACCCATCTCCTGCTCTGAATTTTGTTTTTCTGTTAATTTAAATCAAGTTTAGATATTAAAATACCAGTGAAAACGTTTATATACAATTTTCAATTGCAGGCAAGATTAGTGTTACTTGCCTCTGTACTCCAAACAATTGAACAATGCAAGTACTAATTACTACCAAACAGCCAAAATTTATAGAGAATATATTATATGCCAGACACAGTAGTAAAAGCTTTCCATTCTTTATTGCGTTGGTGGTATAGTGGTGAGCATAGCTGCCTTCCATTTAATGCCCTGATGACACTATGAAATTGAAGGTTGCATAAATTAAGAAACTTGTCTAAAGTCATAGATCTAAGAAGTTTCACTATTTGTGCTTTACTTTTCCATGATTAGTTAATGCCACTGAAATTATTTATGGCAAAATAATTATGATGGTTCTAATAAACAAAAAAATACACATTGTGAAATACTGTCATAAATTAAAGTACCATTTGCTTTGAATTTAAGACATTCAGTTTCATCTAATTTGGATACATATTCATATTTATGTTTATCATTGTTCCAGTACCAATCAGTTATTTTATTCTCTAGCCTCTCTCTCTCTCTCTCTTTTTTTTTTAATATTTTATTTATTTATTTATTTGACAGACTGAGATCACAAGTAGGCAGAGAAGCAGGTAGAGAGAGAGGGAGGAAGCAGGCTCCCTGCAGAGCAGAGAGCTCGATGCGATGTGGGGCTTGATCCCAGGACCCTGGGATCATGACCTGAGCCAAAAGCAGAGGCTTTAACCACTGAGCCACCCAGGGACTCCTGACCTCTCTTTTTATGGCCACTTTTTTATGGATCTGTTCACCTGGATTTAGTCATTGTCTGCTGTTCTAGTGTCACAGGCTTGGAAAACTCCTCTGTGATTATGTGTTTAACTGTCACATGTAGAAGACTCCCTACTTCGACCGCTCCTTTTACATCTTGTTTTGGTGCATCTTTGCCTTTTATTCATAGAATGCTGCCATCTAGGTCTGAAAAGTAACCTGATGCAGTGTGAACTTATAACGCCCTGCTAAGGAACTCTGGTGTTCAACCCTTCATTCATACTATTTACACCACCTTAATTTTCCTCAGCTTTTAGACTTAAATCCTCAGAATTGTTTCCCTTTCTCTTTTTCTCTAGCCCCTTTTGGTTTAAAATCTAGTAATTAACCTTGTATAGTCAATTTATTCTCTAAATGCTTGACTCACTGCAAAGGGTTTCTGTCTAGATTGCCTGTCTTGGTTCTCTTCCTACCAAGAATGAGGGTTTTTTCCAATTAGTTTGTATATCATGGGTTCATCTATTTTTGAGGTAGGTTTTTGCATCTCTTATATACTTATTTTATGTCAGTAGTTATAAGAACAGAATAACCTTGTTAACATAAAATAGGTGGGTGATAATGGGAAAATTTTGGTATAATAATGTCAATACCTTGAACTCCTTCTAAGCGATATCCCCCAAATTATCCTATGTAAAAAATATTTTGTGTTTTTATACCAGATCATTTGCATAGTTTCTCATTCATGTTGGTGAACAGATTTAGAAATACTTAAATAGTTGAAGAGTTTTATTACAAGTGCCTTAGAGTCTGTAAATTTCTCTATTTCTAGAAAGAATAACCGAGAGTTTATACCAGAACATAATAAAATTAGTATTTTAGAGGCACCTTCTTTATGCAGAAAGGGTTGGAAAACACTTGTATTTTGCGTTCACATCTTATATTTTCATCAGGTTTTTATTAAAAGTGCAGATTTGCCCATCCAGTCTATTAAAAATACCTTCCATATAATCTGATTGGAAATGCCACTCTTGAGGTGCCTGGGTGGCTTAGTCCGTTAAGTGTCCAACTCTTGATTTCAGCTTAGGTCATGATCTCAAGGTCACGAGATGGAGCTCTGCCTTGGATTCTGCACTGGGCATGGAGCCTGCTTAAGATTCCCTCTCCCTCTCCTTCTGCCCCTTCCCTACTCTCTCTCTTTCTCTCCCTCTTAAAAAAAAAAAAAAATGAAATGCCACTCTTTATTGTCAAACCAACGAGACAGATCATCAGATCAAACTTATTCACTGTTAGGACAAGCATCTTTGCATATATTTTTATTCAAAAACCTTTTAATACATGTCCACATGATATTTATCTCCTATCTGAATTCAAAATCTAGGTGGTTAGACAGGCAGGAAAAAAACAGGAATTTTCAGCAGCTTTCCTGAGATATGTTTTACATATGTAGAAGATTCATCCATTTTAAATGTACAACTCAGTGACTTTTAGTAACTTCACCAAGTAAGTAGTGCAACCAGTACTACAAATCCATTTTATAACATTTTCAACACCCCTTCCTTATAAGATGCCTCATGCCCACTTACAGTTCCTACACTAACTAGTTTATCCACAATTAGGTTGTTTCCAGTTTTTGGTTATTATGGCTGGTGCTGCTATAAACCTTACATGTAACCTAATTTGTGTGCAAATCTTTGTGTGGACATGCTTTTTTATTTATCTTTGGTTACTTCCCTGGGAGTGGAATTGTTAGGATTGTATGGTAGTTTTATGTTTAATTTTTTGAGAACTGCCAGACTGTTTTTCAATGGGACTGTACCATTTTACATACCTACCAAAAATTTATGGTAGTTCCATTACTACACATGCTTGCCAACATTTGATATTTTCTGCCTTGTTTATTGTAGCCATTTTTTTTTTAGATATGGAATGCTATTTCATTTTGGTTTTAATTTGTATTTCCCTGATGACTAACGATGTTGAGCATCTTTTCATATGTTAGCTATTAATATATGTTCTTTTGTAAATATTTACATCTTTTGCCCACTGGGTTATCTTTTTTTTATTATTTAATTATAGGACTTTTTTTTGTAAAGTCTCAATATATCTTTTATTAGATATGTATTTTGTAAATATTTTTCACCCTGTATTCATGTTGGGCCCCCTATTCCTTTCCTTTCTTTGTAAGTTCTGAAGGCTATTACTATAAGTTGCCTAACTGAAGACCTCTTAAAAAAACAAACCTTCTATCTGTACATCTTGAATAATTATCATAGCTGTGGAGTATCTTACAATGCAATTATAAACATTTGTGTGTTGGTCTCCTGTCATACTTATGTATTATGTTTTAACTGAAACATTTATCAGTTGATATATGCAGTTGCAGACCTAGGAGTGTTCCATAGGGAAGTGCCCAACATGACATTCAGAGCCCTGACACTTTTTATTTCAATATGAATAGATTTGTTTCTTTAATTTGTTAGTATGAGGTATGCAATTATGGTTTAAAAAACAAAATTTGGAAGGTTGCTTTCTTGTTACATGTTGTTTAACAGGAATATTATATAGTTTAATGTTCTACCAGTGTTTGCTACATTGTTCTCTTTTTAAGGGTACTTCTAAACAAGCCCTATGCAGGAGTTAGAAAATGGTTCAAACTTCTATTAAGCATTTACTGTCACTGTAACTGTAGCCCATATATATTTTGAAAAGTGTATTCTTGTCATGTGGTAATCTTCTTCTTACCACAAAGGACATAGTTCTGTGTGCACATGTGCGCGCACACACACACACACACACACACACACACTCTGTTTGGAATTTTTATAGTGCTCAATATGCATACATTTTAATTTTAATTTTTGTTAAGGTAACATAAGGTAACATAAGATAGCAAATGTGACTTATTCTAAAAGTAGCTTTAATGTGTTACATATAACCTAATTAAAATTATCTTTAGCATTGAATATCACATACAGATAATTTGGTATTGAATATGGTGACAAAAAATAAGCTAGTATAATGTTACCTTTAACATTTTTCCTTTCTTTTAAAAAATGTACATGCATACTATTAAGCTGAAATACTATAATATATTCTAATATAGCCTTTTAAAACACCAAGAATTTTCCTAGCAAAGTAGAAGCTAGCTATGCCATAACAATGTATTATAATTCCCAGAATAAGAATCTATTTATGAAAATGAAGAATTAGTTCTCACCTTTATGTATGGTGCCAAAGACTCCTTCCTTGATCAAACTTCTCTCTCGTGGACTCTCTTCTCAGCTAGGCCTCGTACTTGGCCTGTAAGAACTGCTAACTTATCCAGAAGTGATTGCATTCATCCTGTGCCACACAACACTAAGAGCCTGGAACAAACATTAGCTTTGTTTCTATCAGCTTAAAGTTCCTGTTCCTAGGACAATACCAGACCTTTTAAAATGCCTGCCTGAGAAAGCAAAGTTTAAAGCAGCTGGAAGAATTTACTGTTCATTCCAGTCAGACCTGACTAAAAACCCTTGACCTCCCTCTTCTTAGAAACTTGTAGATGTAAATACTTTACTGTCCCTTTCAGTTGTATCTTCTACAATCCAAGCATGTCTTTACAGAAGACCTAGGAGCCATCCCTTCAAAAGGTATGTTTCAAGACAGATAAGGCCCCCTTTCCTCAGGCTCTGTGGGAGGGTAGGAGGTCTAACTTCTTTAACCCATGTGTTATTTAGAAGTGTGTTGTTTCATCTCTGATTTTTTCCCCCAGTTTTTTTCCCTGCTATTAATATTTAGTTCAATATTATCGTGATCGGAGGATAGGCATTGTATGATTTCTATTCTTTTAAATTTGTTAAGATGTTTTTATGTCCCAGGATGTGCTCTATTTTGGTGAGTGTTCCATGTGAGCTGAAGAAGGTATATGTTCTGTTGTTGGATATCTATAGATGTCAATAATATCCAGTTGATTGATGGTGTTGTTGAGTTCAATTATGTCCTTACAGATTTTCTGCCTGCTGGATCTGCCCATTTGTGATAGAGGGGTGTTAAAATCTTCAGCTCTGACTGTGGATTCATCTGCTTCTCTTTGCAATTCTATTAGTTTTTGCCTCACATACTTCACCTCACATAGCTCTATTGTTAGGCACATGGACATTAAGGATTGTTAGGTATTCATGGAGAATTGACTTTTTTATTACTGTGCCCTTCTTTATCCCTGATAATTTGCTTTGAAGTCCGTCCTGTCTGCTATTAATATAGCTACTCTGGCTTTCTTTTGATTAATGTTACCATGGTATATTTTTCTCAATTCATTTACTTTTAATCTGTATGTATCTATAAATTTATAGGGGTTTCTTACAGACAACATATATTTGCAATTTTTTAAAGATTTATTTATTTTTTTTTTTAGAGAGAGAGTGCAGTGGGGAGGGGCAGCCGGAGGGAGAGTCTTAAGCAGACTCTGCACTGTGTGCACAGCTTGAGGTGGTGCTTGATCTCATGACTCCAGATCACCACCTGAGCCAAAACCAAGGGTCAGGCACACAACCAGCTGTAACACCCAAATGCCCCTAAGTCTTGTTTTTTGATCCACCCTGACAATCTCTGTTTTTTAATTGGCACATCGATAATCAAAGTGCTTACTGGTATAGGATTAATATGTACCATATTTGTTATTGTTTTCTATTTATTGACCTTGTTTATTCTTATTTTTGTCTTCCAGTCTTTTAATGTTTTGTTTTGTTTTTGTGTGTGTGTGTGGTTTTAATTGAGCATTTTTTTTTATGGAGATACAGTTGACATAAACATTATATTAGTTTCAGGTTCATAAGATAATATTTTGATATTTGCATATATTGCAAAATGATCACCATAGTAAGTCTACTATTCTCCACTGATGATGTATCTCAATTTTTCTGACAGCTCATTTCTCAGTAGACATCAACAACAACATACCACAGGTGGTTGTCCTTTTATACAGTCTTTGAATTCTTAGTTATTTTGGATCTGATATCATGTCCACCCATACGTTATTTGAGTTAGTATTCAGAGAAAATTAATTAAATGTCAAGTCCTCAAACATCCCTCAGGCCATAAAGACAAAGAATGACTGTAGAAAGAGTAGATAAACCTTTCTGCTTTACATAGGTTTATTGCTATTTGGTTTATATTCTGTCTTCCCTGACATTTCCAAAATACTAGTATATGACATTACAACATTAGTAGTATGTGTTATTCTTACAAGCCTTCCTGACATAAAAAACTTTAACTTAAAACATGTATTGAAATTTTCAGCTGAATTTTGAGTTTAATGGTATAGTGGTCAGATGCTGATCATCTTAATTATAGATTTTAATTTTAATTTTCTCATTTGTTTAGTTTTTCCAGTATGAGAGCTATACTGTTTGTTATATTCTTTCACCTTTTTTTCTGGGTGTTATAAAGCTCATTGTTATATTTGGAACTCTGTGAAAAACGTAGGGTAGCCCTTTTGTTAACCAGATTTTCCTTTTTGCTTTGGTCTTGATTTTCTATTGCAGGTAAATTCATATTTTAATGTGTTTCATTTTAAGCTGCTTCAGATTAATTGGTAATTATCCAGTATATAAATGTATCATAAGAAGTAGAGATAAACAAGATTTGTGGATTTTCTTTTTTTAATTTAAATTCAATTAGTCAACAACTAATTAGTTTTTGATGTAATGTTCAGTGATTCATTAGTTGCATATAATACCCAGTGCTCATCACATCATGTGCCCTGCTTAATACCAATCACTCAGTTACCCCATTGCCCCTCCCCCCGCATCCAGCAACCCTCAGTTTGTTTTCCAGAGTCAAGAGTCTCTCATGGTTTGTCTACCTCCCTGCTTTCTTCCCATTTAGTTTTCCCTCCCTTCCCCTATGATGCTCTCCACTAGTTCTTATATTCCAGTATGAGTGAAACCATATGATAATTACTTTTATCTGATTTACTTATTTTACTTAGTATAATACCCTCCAGTTCCATCCACATCAATGTAAATGGTAGCTATCCATTCTTTCTGATGGCTGAGTAATCTTCCATTGTATGTATGAACCACATTCTTCTTTATCCATTCATCTGTTATGGACATATTGGCTGCTTCCACAGTTTGGCTCTTGTGGTTATTGCTGCTATGAACATTGGGGTGCAGTTGCACCTTCTTTTCACTACATCTGTATTTTTGGCATAAATACCCAGTAATACAATTGCTGGGTTGTAAGGTAGTTTTATTTTTGACGTCTTGAGGAACCTCTGTACTGTTTTCCAGAGTGGCTGTACCAGCTTATATTCCCACCAGCTGTGTAAAGGGGTTCCCATTTCTTCACATCCTGGCTGACATTTGTTGCTTCCTATCTTGTTAATTTTAGCCATTCTAACTGGTATAATGTGGTATCTCATCATGGTTTGGATTTGTATTTCCTGATGACAAGTGATGTGGCGCATTTTTTCATGTGTCATTTGTAAGTTTTCTTTGGTGAAGTGTCCGTTCATGTCTTCTGCCCATTTTTTGACTGGGTTTTTTGTTTTTTTTGGTGTTGTTTGATAGGTTCTTTATAGATCATAGGTACCAGCCCTTTATCTGATATGTCATTTGCAAATATCTTCTCCCATTTCATAGGTTGCCTTTTAGTTTTGTTGACTATTTCTTTTGCTGTACAGAAGCTTTTTATCTTGATGAAATCCCAGTAGTTTATTTTTGCTTTTGTTTCTTTTGTCTTTCGTTTAGACAAGAGACATGTCTTATAAGAAGTTGCTGTAGACAAGGCTAAAGAGGTTATAGCCTGTGTTCTCCTCTAGGATTTTGATGGATTCCTATCTACATTTAGGTCTTCTGTCCATTTTGAGTTTATCTTTGTATATGGTTTAAGAGAATCGTCCAATTTCACTCTTCTGCATGTGGCTGTCCAATTTTCCCAGCACCATTTATTGAACAGAATGTCTTTTTTTCCACTGGATATTCTTTCCTGCTTTGTCAAAGATTAGTTGACCATAGAGTTGAGGATCCATTTCTGGACTCCTACTCTGTTCCATTGATAAATGTGTCTGTTTTTGTGCCAGTACTATGCTGTCTTGATGATCATAGCTTTGTAATACAGCTTGAATTCAGGCATTGTGATGCCCCCAGTTTTGGTTTTCTTTTTCAACATTCCTCTATTTGGGGTCTTTTCTGTCTTCATGTAAATATTAGGATTGTTTGTTCCAGCTCTGTGAAGAATGTTGATGGGGCATCCCTGTTGTGTTCCTGACCTTAAGGGAAAAGCTCTTAGTTTTTCCCCATTGAGAATGATATTCCATATGGGCTTTTTGTAGATAGCTTTTATGATATTGAGGTATGTTCTCTCTATCCCTAAATTTGAAGAGTATTAATCAGGAAAGGTTGCTATATTTTGTTAGATGCTTCTTCTGGATCAGTTGGGAGGATTGTATGGTTCTTGTCTTTTCTTATATTAATGTGATCTGTCACATTGGTTGATTTGCAAATGTTGAACCACCCTTGCATCCCAGAAATAAATCCCACCTGATTGTGGTAAATAATCCTTTTAATGCACTATTGGATCCTATTGGCTAGTATCTTGGTGAGAATTTTGGGATTCATGTTTATCAGGAATATCGGTCTTTAATTCTCCTTTTTGGTGGGGTCTCTCTCTGGTTTGGGGATCAAGGTAATGCTGGCCTCAGAACGTATTTGGGTTTTCCTTCCTTTCAGTTTTTTGAAAACAGCTTCAGTAGAATAGGTATTGTTTCTTCTTTAAATGTTTGGTAAAATTCCCCTGGGAAGCCGTCTCGTCCTGGACTCTTGTTTTTTGGGAAGTTTTTGATTACTCCTTCAGTTTTCTTGCTGGTTATTGGTCTGTTTCAATTTTCTATTTCTTCCTGTTTCAGTTTTGGTAGTTTATAAGTTTCCGGGAATATATCCATTTCTTCCAGATTGCCTAATTTAGTGGCATATAGTTGTTCATAGAATGTTCTTAAAATTGTCTGTATTTCCTTGGTGTTGGTCATGATTTCTCCTCTTTCATATATGATTTTATTAATTTGATTCCTTTCTCTTTTCTTTTCAATAAGTCTGGCTAGAGGTTCATCAATCTTATTAATTCTTTCAGAGAACCAGCTTCTAGTTTTGTTGTTCTTCTGGTTTCCATTTTATTGATTTCTGCTGTAATCTTTACTATTTCTCTTCTCCTGCTTGGCTTAAGCTTTATTGCTGTTCTTTCTCCAGGTATTTTAGGTTTAAGTTTATCTTGTATATTTGGGATTTTTCTAATTTTTTTGAGAGAGGCCTGTATTGCAGTGTACTCCCCTCTTGGGGCACTTCTGCTGTATCCCAAAGGTTTTGAACCACTGTGTTTTCATTCTCATTTGTTTCCACGAATTTTTGAAATTCTTCTTCAGTTTTCTGGTTAACCCATTAATCTTTATGAGGATGCTCTTTAACTTCCAAGTGTTTGAGTTCCTTCCAAATTTCCTCTTGTGATTGAGTTCACATTTCAAAGCATTGTGGTCTGAAAATACGCAGGGAGTAATATCAGTCTTTTGGTATCAGTTGAGACCTGATTTGTGGCCCAGTATGATCTATTCTGCAGAAAGTTCCATTTGCACTTGAGAAGAATGAGTATTCTGTTTTGGGATGGAATGTTCTATATATATCTGTGAAATCCATCTGGTCCAGTGTGTCATTCAAAGTCCTTTTTTTTTTTGTTGATCTTCTGTTTAGATGATCTGTCCATTGCTGTGCTACTCTTAATATATTATTTTAAATGTCTTTCTTTACTTTGGTTATTAATTGGTTCATATAAGTGGATGCTCCCATGTTTGCGGCATAGATATATACAAGTGTTAGATCTTCTTGTTGGATAGAACCTTCAAATATGATATAGTGTCCCTCTTCATCTCTTACTCCAGTCTTTGGTTTAAAATCTAGTATGTCTGATATGAGAATTGCTATCCCAGCTTTCTTTTGAGAGCAGCTTGAGACAGAAGTTTCCTTACCTATAGAGGGATGAATATCAGACTAACATCAGGCCTTTCCACAGAAACCTGGCAGGCCAGAAAGGGCTGGCATGATATATTCAGGGTAATAAACATGCAGCCAAGAATTTTTTATCCAGCAAGGCTGTCATTCAGAATGGAAAGAGAAATAAAGAGCTTCCAGGGTAGACAGAAACTGAAGGAACATGTGACCACCAAGCCAGCCCTGCAAGAAATATTAAGGGGGATCCTACAAGCGAAAACAGACTCCAAGAGTCACATAAGCCAGAAAGAAACTGAGATATTCTACAGAAACAGGGACTTTACAGGAAATACAGTGGCACTAAATTCATACAGTAGTTACTCTGAATATAAATGGGCTAAATAGTCCAACTAAAAGACACGGGGTATCAGATTGGATAAAAAAGCAAGCCCCATCCAGATGCTGTCTACAACTCATTTTGGACCTAAAGATACCTCCAGACTGAAACTGAGGGGATGGAGAACCATCTACCACACTAATAGACCTCAAAAGAAATTTGCATTTGATTTTTGTTGAAAAGATAATTTATAGTTTAGCAAGCTTCCACTTGAATTTTTTAAGACTTTACTACCAGTAAAAATCTTTGTATTTGTGTATGTGTTTTAAATATATACATAGGTGTAAATATTTTAAACAACACTGAATAATATGTGAAAAGCTGAAAAGAATCAGTCCCTTTACAAAACATTAATAGTTAAAATGGTCTTAAAAAATACTGGCAACCCATTAAGGGCAGGTCATTTTAGATTATTTTAAATGGAAAGTAAAATATTTGATAATTTTTTTTTCTCCCAGAACTATATTCTGTTTTACAGTCAGATGAGATAAGTATTTAATTTTCTGTAGGGTAATAATAAATTTTTAAAATCAAATGGTAATTATAATGGAGAGATTGCTGAATAGAATGTGAGATGTAAAGTATAATGAACATGAAATTTGTTTAAAGAAATAAAGGCAAAAAAAAAAAAAAAAAGAGGAAAGAAACAAAAGGCAGCTGTGGCATATCCACAACTCTGTTTCAAGAGATTTGGATGATTCATTTTGATAAAATTTCTTTCTTTGAACGATTTTTTTGGGGTAGTATGAAATTCTAGAGTACACCAATATTAAGTAGTGTAGAGAACCTGACCTGATAATGAATTTACTTTGGATTCAGAAGGTACCCAATTTGCAGATTATCTAGATATAATTGGCAGTCTTTATAACTTAATTCATTATACACTTGAAATATATAAAAGCTGAAACAAAAATTTGCTGGTTCTTCTCCTAAGAAACTTTAGGGAAATTAGTTTATTTTGAATAAATATGACTAAAAATTTTCCAGAACAAAAGAGAAAAGAAGGCCAATTATGATGATGAAACTTTATTTCCCATCCATTAGTGTGCATTCATTAAAATAAATAATTACAGGCCTGTAGAAAATGTCCTCAATCAGTTTCATTTACAATAATCTAGGTATATTTGTAAAGATTGCTAGAACATTAGTTTAATCCCAGTGTTTTCATGTTTGTACTGGGGGCTTCAGGAAAAAGTAAAATACTGATAGATGAGAAATGTTTTCATCATATTAATTAAATATAAAAGCAAAGGGTTAGTTCCAGAGCTTGATCAGAGACAATGAGAAAGTCAGAGTTGCTCTCTAACTTCACATAATTAATATTTGTCAGGCATTAAAAAGGATTGGAAGAAAAAGTTCAGAATTAAGCTAAACAATGTGGTCTCAACATCATTAAAAATAAGCTCCCACCTGCTTCTGATTTTCTTGTTGATTACAAAGGTCATTGGCTGTTTGAACAGTGAGGGAAAAAGGAGCTTTTAGAAGAGCATGCAAATGAAAGCTCAAGCAAAGAGTCCTGTATGTTAATGAGTGGGGGGTGTTGATCAGTATGCAGTGGCAGACTCTGACTATGATAAACATGCTTGAATATCTTTCAATTCACAAGGGCACTCATTTAGGTGTGCAAGTCAGCAGCATAAATCCATTATTTGAAATTGTGCTAAGACCTTCAATTACCTTTGTGAAAATAGGTGGTATTTTTATATTTTATAGGATTTAGTCTAATAGTCTTAAAATAGAGCTTAAATTTCTACCCAAATTACAGATCTTATTAAAATATGATACTAAATTACATTATCTGTGATCTTTTATAAACACACCATTTCTTCTTTTTATGTGGTTTTTCAGCCTTCTACAAGAAAAGTATAATAGCCATTATTCATTGAGCACTAACAATGAACTAAGTGTTTTCTATATATTATCTCCATTAATCATCATACCAACCCTGCTTGTAAGGAATTCCTTGTAAAGAATCATTAATCTAATTTTATGGAAGAAAAACTGAGGCTCAGTTCTCTGAGGTGATAGATTTAGAATTATTGCCTTTTAGCTATAATACCCCCTCAAAATTCCTGTCACTGTGGTTCTTAATAAGGAATACTTACAATATCACCTAAAACATTTTTGAACTTTTTTGGAGTTGGACTTCATGTCTGAAACTTCTGTTCAATATGTTTTTGGTGCTAAAGGGTCTCTGTATTTTATTTATTTATAATTTTAAAGAGAGCAACAGTTACACTGATGTGCACTCTCAGTTGAGAATTACTGTTAGTGCCATTATAGAATACAGTTACCAAAACACTGGTTTCAGCTTTCACTAGAATTTAGATACAAATTCATGGTCCTGTACTTTGGGTCCTAGAGAAATTTGGCTTCTATGCTAGTATTACCAGCTAATGTCTATTGATTTCTTATTATGTGCTTGATACTATTCTAAGCAGTTTATGTATAATAACTGTTTAATCTTCACAGTGGCATTACTTCACAGATACTTTTATAAACTCATTTTATAGATAAAGAATTGAGGCATAGAGTATTAAGGAATTTGCACAAGATAACAGAATTTGAATGGATACTGTATGACTACAGAGCCTACATTCTTAAAATATCCCTGAATACTTACTAGTGTGTCTATAGCACTTAAAGAATCTGTTTTCTAGATTATGAAACATTTCACATATCCAGATTAATATGTGTATCATCAATAATAGATACATAGAATAATAATAAAATGTATATTTAATTGTTAAGATATAGAACATAATAAGAATTATACCCTTAGTTTCTATGTGGTTTTGTAATGTATTTGAAATAAAGTTAGATTCATTTGTGTCTATTTATATTGCATTTTATTTTATTTATTTATTTTTAAAGATTTTATTTATTTATTTGAACACACAGAGAGAGATCATAAGTAGGCAGAGAGGCAAGCAGAGGGAGAGGGGAAAGCAATCCCTGCTGAGCAGAGAGTCCGATGAGGGGCTTGATCCCAGGGCGCTGAGACCATGACCTGGACAGAAGGCAGAGGTTTTAACCTACTGAGCCACCCAGGTACCCCTATATTGCATTTTTTTTAATTTTTTTAAATTTTAGACATTTTTCCACCTTTGTTGATTTACCTTGAATTTGCTTTCTGATAAACACATGTGTATGTGGATAGGTATACACACACATAAATCATTCTCCTTACTTTTCTTACATATAAGTGGGGCTTTTTGTGCTTTACTTTCTTCACTAACAATATAATTCTAGAAATAACTTCCCATCTATTCAAAATAACTTTCTCATTCTTCTCGTAGCCTTACAGTACTCCATTTCATTAAATACCATAGGTTGCTCAACTAATCTCCTATGGATGTGTACTAAGATTATTTTCAATATTTGCAATTGCAACTAATGTCATAATTAATACACTTTTGCACATGCCATTTTAATTATTTGAGGTGTAACTTAAGGGTAATTCATAAAAGGATTGCTAGGTCAAAGGGTAAATGAATATGCAGGTTGGTAATATTACCAACTTCTCTGTAAGCCTGCACCATTGTGTAGTTCTATCTGTATTTTATGAGTTCCTATTCTTCCATAACTCTATCAACAGAAGTGTTGACAACTTTTGAATTTTTTTCAGTGTTGTATGTCGTATATAATGCTTCACTATTTCAGTGAATGATTTGCACTTATTTGAAGGAGATCAAATGTTTTTTCATTTATTTAAGAACTATTTTTAGGGCACCTGGGTGGCTCAGTGGGTTAAAGCCTCCACCTTCTGCTCAGGTCATGATCTGAGGGTCCTGTGATCGAGCCCCCTGCTTCAGGCTCTCTGCTCAGCAGGGAGCCTGCTCCCCCCACCTTCTCTCTGCCTGGCTGTTTGCCTACTTGTGGTCTCTGTCTTTCAAAAAAAAAAAAAAAAGGACTATTTTTATATCATAATTTTGAGCATTCTTTATTCATATTTTGCCCATTTTTATTTTAGAATTTTGTCATCTTTTTTGTCTTGTTCTTTATAAAAGACTTCATCATTTATTATGGTAGTTTTCCCACCATATTTATTTAGTGTTTAACACTTTTCCTGCTTTATTACTTATCTTTTAGTATCTTCCAAGAACTTTTTAAAATAATGTAATTTATTATTTTTAAATAGCAGATGTATTTTTGAATTACAGCTAGTTTCCTGTCTTGCTTAGTCTTAAAAACTCTGAGGACACCACCACTTTTACCTCCACCTCCATCAAGGAAGAGACACAGAAATGACATGGTATCTACTGTGAAAGTGGAAATATACTTTTAATCTGTGTCATTTTTCCGTGGTCACAGCTTTGTATGTCTTTTAATCTGGACCATTTTTCAGTGGTCACAGCTTTGTGTGTGAGTCCTCAAATCAATTCACCACCATATAGATTTTAAAACTGAAACTCTGTAACACAGATATCTGGATTGCCAGTTTCTCCAAAAGCTAATAACCACTTTAGTTTAATACTCCATTTATTTCTTCTACTTCTCCTTCCTCTTCTTTCTGCCTCTCCCTATTTCCCTCACTCCCTATACCTCTTTCCTTCTATGAGGGATTTCTCTAATTCCTTACCATTTCATCAGTAATTTCAAACACATTTATTTTAGCATACATTTTAGTTTGTTTTAGATGTTTTATTTTTGTTGCTTTTTTTAGGATATCTAGTTTGCCATATTACCATATTACAGAAGTTGAAAGTATCAGACATTCTTTTTCAATACTATAGAAGAAGACACTATTCATTAACATTGATGCATCTGAATGAAAACTCCAACTGAGGCATTCCTCTAATCTTATTTTGCATTTCCCTTGTATGAGGATGTTTGAGAGAAAGTTTTGAACAGATTTTTTTTTTCAAAGATTTTATTTATTTATCAGAGAGGGGGGGGGGGAGAGCGAGCACAGGCAGACAGAATGGCAGGCAGAGGCAGAGGGAGAAGCAGGCTCCCCGCCGAGCAAGGATATGGATGTGGGACTTGATCCCAGGACTCCGGGATCATGACCTGAGCCGAAGGCAGCTGTTTAACCAACTGAGCCACCCAGGCGTCCCTGAACAGATATTTTGCGTACTAAATATATGTCCTCAAGCTGAAAAATAAAGTAGGCATCATCAAAAATAACAAGAGAAAGAAGTACAGGTGTGAAGACAAAAAATTAAAAAAAATTCATATCATTAAGCTATATCCCCAAACCAGATTAAAAGGCTTTTTTTTTAATTGTGGATTTTTCTCCTTACAACTTTATTCATTGACTTATTTAATATTTAATTTTATAATCAATAGATACACTTTATATAAAAATGTGATGAAACAGGGTCAGTTTTGGGTAATAGTTTCTAGCACCTATTTGTGGACCAAATGCAACTGTATAGGAAACACTGAAAAACTTATTAAAAATATATTAAAAATATATATATATATCCTAGGACTTATCCTTTTTTTTTTTCTTTTTTTTTTTTAAGTAGGCTCCATCCTGGACATGGAGCCCAACATGGGGTCTCAACTACTCAGAGATCAAGATCTGAGCTGAGATCAAGAGTCATATGATTAAACAATTGAGCCTCCCAGGCATCCCAGGACTAACCCATTTTAATACAGATAAATAGTAATACAGATAGGGAAAGGGAAGGTTAAAAAAATAAATTGCCTAAAGTTGTACAGCTGGTATCTGACAAACAAGTGAGCTGACACATAGTGTAAGGGCCTATTTAGCCAGAGCGATGCCATTGGGTTAAACAGCGATTTTGTTTATGCAGTAAAACTTAAACTGTCCTTGCCGCCCCTCCCCCCAGGGGACTTACTTAAAAACAAGTCCCGGAAACCAGTCCCAGGTAACAAAGCCCAAATACAAGGGTGGATCAGGCCAGGTGGAGCTATCCAATTGGTGGGAGCGCATACTGTCTCGTTAGCTACCAAGGAGTATGGGCCCCATCCTTTGGGTGCCTTTTGGGTGCCAATTCTGACCAAGGTGATAGGCTAGTTCACATATCTACTAGGGTAAATTGTAATTCAATGGCCACCCATGTGTGACCTAGCATGACTGCAGCTTTCTCTGTGTGTTACAATCTCATTGGCCACCTGTGCATGGCCAGGCACAACCACATGGCCCTTGCCCTTTGAAAGTTAGACAGCAAGGCAGGGAGATGTTGCCTCTTTGCAAGAGACAGCCCTGGCCAGTCAGTTTGATTCTCAATGCTTGGTGCAAAATAAAGCTTTGCTTGACCTTCACTTTGTATCAGTCTCACTCCTTTGACCATGGACCCAACAATAGTTATGTCTAAAGATGCTGGTGTTGGATATATTCTCTATGACATTTGTGTCAGCTTTCCAGTTTTTCAAATTATCTATTTGTCCATCATGAAAACAATGCAGCTGAATGGTATGAACTATGTAGCAATATCCCAAATTTAGTACAAAGTAACAAAATTTATTTAGTTGTTAGTTAGAATTTTCCAAACTAATAGAAAAGTAAACACTAAGGAGAGTGGGTAAATATCAATAGTTTAATGTGATATATGTTTATTCCTGAAATTGATGTCATGATATATTTTGTGGTAGACAATAAATTATAAGAGACAAAATAAATACATTGCAAATACAAATTTATTTGGAAAATAAAAGTATATAGACAATTTACTTACAACTGATGTTACATAATTCTCTTGATAACAGTGAATTGCTGGGGTGAATGAAAATGAAATAGGAAGAAGAACATTTCATGGGACTCTTTTCACTGAATGTCATTTCTTAAACCAAGCCAAATATAAAATGGGTGAAGCCTAAAAGGTAGACAGTTATCCTCTAGGGTATGTAAAAGACCCAGAAAGGGGATTGTCTCATATTTATTTCTAATTTGGAATGTTAATCTGTATGAATAACTTCTCTAGCTTCTTAGCTTCTCTTGACCTAAACGTTCTCTGCTCTTTTATTTTCTGAGGACATACTTCATAAAGAAAATATATACAGAAGTTCAGACATGTTAAAGGAAGAGATATATTCTGTTGACTCTGCCTCAATACTACATCTCTAAGTGTATATTGTTCCATAGGACTTTCAAGGTAAAAGCCTCAGATTCAATATCAACAAATGCTTATGTACTATCATTAATACCAAAATGAATACTTCATTCAAAAAGCTCTGTTTGTTCAGTGGACCAGATGCCAGAAATCAGGCCCTGGTAGAAACAGTCAAACATAGCTGAGGAAATATAATATAGGAAAAGAAGATAAAAGTAGACTAAGGAGAAAAGAAATAAGACAGCATGAGTTATGTCCTCTACTCCCTGTCCCGAAATCCAGGAGTTGGATGAACTGCTGATAGTTAGCCTGAAATGCAGCCAACCTAATATTGACTTGATGTAGCCAGTATCTCAAATAAACCTCAGATGTTATAGTTTGGGAACCAAGAGACTTCACACGGGAGCATGCTAGGAAGTGCAGTGGATATGTTGTTAATAGTATTTGGTGTTATCATGAATTGCAGGAAATGCGTGGGGATTCTATAGAAGAAGACAACACTATTCATTAACGTTGAAGCATCTGAGTGAAAACTCCATCTGAGGCATTCCTCTAACTTTATTTTGCATTTCTAGAAATTTCTACATTTCTACATTTCTACAAATGCAAAATTTTTATTTTGGCCAGTCTTCTCAAAAATTTCTCTAAAGGACACAGAAGATATTGAGGCATTTAGAAGGTTTTGTAAATGAATTATAATTAATTAATATTTGGAAACAACAGGTAAATGAGGTGGGGAGAGATGAGTGAGCCATTTTTGAATATTTTAGCAAGAAATATGAGGATAATTTAATTAGTTTTGTACATGCATTACTATATTTAATGGAGACTGAAACCTTGATAGTTATTAGAACTTAGAACTTCAGGAGATGCAATACATCACATGTTAATGTATTACATGGATATCAGTAAGTTTCAAAGCTCTTACAGAGAATGCAAGGAGAAAAGAAATATTTAATTACACTGATTTCCAAAAGTAGTCACATATGTTGACAGTTTGCCTTAATAATGTAGAAGTACACAAGAAGATAGCAGAAGACTGTTTTTTAAATTTATTTTTATTTTTTATTTCTTTTCAGCGTTACAGTGTTTGTTGTTTTTGCACCACACCCAGTGTTCCATGCAATACATGCCCTCCCTAACACCCACCACCTGGTTACCCCAACCTCCCACCCCCCGCCCCTTTAAAACCCTCAGGTTTTTTTTCAGAGTCCATAGTCTGATGGTTCACCTCCCCTTCTAATTTCCCTCAACTCCCTTCTACGCTCCATCTCCCCATGTCCGCCATGTTATTTGTTATGCTCCACAAATAAGTGAGCCCATATGATAATTGACTGTCTCTGCTTGACTTATTTCACTCAGCATAATCTCTTCCAGTCCCGTCCATGTTGCTACGAAAGTTGGGTATTCGTTTTTTCTGATGGAGGCATAATACTCCATAGTGTATATGGACCACATCTTCCTTATCCATTCGTCTGTTGAAGGGCATCTTGACTCTTTCCACAGTTTGGCGACCGTGGCCATTGCTGCTATAAACATTGGGGTACAGATGGCCCTTCTTTTCACGACATCTATATCTTTGGGGTAGATACCCAGGAGTGCAATTGCAGGGTCATAGGGAAGCTCTATTTTTAATTTCTTGAGGAATCTCCACATTGTTTTCCAAAGTGGCCGCACCAACTTGCATTCCCACCAACAGTGTAAGAGGGTTCCCCTTTCTCCACATCCCCTCCAACACACGTTGTTTCCTGTCTTGCTAATTTTGTTCCATTCTAACTGGTGTAAGGTGGTATCTCAATGTGGTTTTAATTTGAATGTCCCTGAGGGCTAGAGCATTTTTTCATGTGTCTGATAGCCATTTGTATGTCTTCATTGGGGAAGTGTCTGTTCATATCTTCTGCCCATTTTGATATGATTATCTGTTTTGTGTGTGTTGAGTTTGAGGAGTTCTTTATAGATCCTGGATATCAACCTTTTGTCTGTACTGTCATTTGCAAATATCTTCTCCCATTCCGTGGGTTGCCTCTATGTTTTCTTGACTGTTTCCTTTGCTGTGCAGAAGCTTTTGATCTTGATGAAGTCCCAAAAGTTCATTTTCGCTTTTGTTTCCTTTGCCTTTGGAGACATATCTTGAAAGAAGTTGCTGTGGCCTATGTTCTCCTCTAGGATTCTGATGGATTCCTGTCTCACATTGAGGTCTTTTATCCATTTCGAGTTTATCTTTGTGTACGGTGTAAGAGAATGTTTGAGTTTCATTCTTCTGTATATAGCTGTCCAGTTTCCCAGCATCATTTATTGAAGAGATTCTCTTTTTTCCACTGTATATTTTTTTCCTGTTTTGTTGAAGATTATTTGCCCATAGAGTTGAGGGTCCATATCTGGGCTCTCTACTCTGTTCCACTGGTCTATGTGTCTGTTTTTATGCCAGTACAGTGCTGTTTTGGTGATCGATCACAGCTTTTTAGTAAAGCTTGATATCAGGTAACGTGATGCCGCCAGTTTTATTTTTGTTTCTCAGCATTTCCTTAGCAATTTGGGGTCTCTTCTGATTCCATACAAATTTTAGAATTATTTGCTCCAGCTCTTTGAAAAATACTGGTGGAATTTTGATCAGAATGGCATTAAAAGTATAGATTGCTCTAGGCAGTATAGACATTTTAACAATGTTTATTCTTCCGATCTAAGAGCATAGAATGGTCCTCCATCTTTTTGTGTCTTATTCAGTTTCTTTCATGAGTGTTCTGCAGTTCCTCGAGTACAGATCCTTTACCTCTTTGGTTAGGTTTATTCCCAGGTATCTTATGGTTCTTGGTGCTATAGTAAATGGAATCAATTCTCTAATTTCCCTTTCTGTATTTTCATTGTTAGTGTATAAGAAAGCCACTGGTTTTTGTACATTGACTTTATATCCTGCCATGTTACTGAATTTCTGTATGAGTTCTAGTAGTTTGGGGGTGAAAAATCCAGAATACACCAGCTGTCTCTATACCTTAAAGAATTGGAGAATCAAAAACAAATCAAACGAACTCCACACATAAGAAGGGAAATAATCAAGATTAGAGCAGAGATCAGTGAGGTAGAAACCAGAGATATAGTAGAACATATCAATGAAACTAGAAGCTGGTTTTTTGAAAGAATCAATAAGATTGATAAACCATTGGCCACACTAATCCAAAAGAAAAGAGAGAAAGCCCAAATTAATAAAATTATGAATGAAAAGGGAAAGATCACAACTAACACCAAGGAAGTAGAAACAATCATCAGAAGTTATTATCAAGAGTTATATGCCAATAAGCTAAGCAACCTGGATGAAATGGATGCATTCCTGGAAAACTATAAACTCCCAAAATTGAACCAGGAAGAAATTGACAACCTGAATAGACCAATATCTAGTAATGAGTGTGAAGCAGTGATCAAAAACCTCCCAAAAAACTAGAGCCCAGGACCTGACAGATTCCCTTGGGAATTCTACCAAACTTCCAAAGAAGAAATAACACCTGTTCTCCTGAAGCTGTTTCAAAATATTGAAGCAGAAGGAAAACTTCCAGACTCTTTTTATGAAGCCAGCATTACTCTGATCCCCAAACCAGGAAAAGACCCTACAAAAAAAGGAGAATTTGAGACCAGTATCACTGATGAATATGGATGCTAAGATTCTCAACAAGATCCTAGCAAACAGGATCCAACTCACATTAAAAAGATTATCCACCATGACCAGGTGAGATTCATCCCTGGGTTACAAGGATGGTTCAACATTAGCAAATCAATCAATGTGATAGAACAAATCAATAAGAGAGAAGAACCACATGGTCCTCTCAATTGATGCAGAATAAGCATTTGACAAAATCCAGCATCCATTCCTGATTAAAATACTTCAAATTATGGGATAGAGGGAACATTCCTGAACTTCATAACTCTCTATGAAAGACCCACAGCAAATATCATCCTCATTGGGAAAAAGCTTTCAGCCTTCTTGCTGAGATCAGGAACATGACAAGGATGCCCTCTCTCACCACTCTTGTTCAACATAGTATTAGAAGTCAAACTCTCTCTCTTCGCAGATAATGTGATTCTTTATATGGAAAACCCAGAAGACTTTGTAAAACGACTGGACAGTGGGTGATCTTTTTGTCTAGGATTGCAATTAAGTATACAATTTATAAATGAAAGATGATCTACACAATTCCCTCTCCAAAAAAAAAAAAAAAAAAAAAAACCAGTAAAATGTGAAAGGACTTGACATATTCTCAAATAAGATTATTCATGAAAAATCAAGTCCACAAGGATGAATGTATATTTTTAAAAAAGATTTTATTTATTTATTTGAAAGAGAGAGAGCGCGTGTGCACAGCAGGGTGGAGGAGTAAAGGGAGAGGGAGAATCAGACTCCCCTCTGAGTAGGAGTCTGATTCCGGACTTGATCCCAGACTCTGTCTTCATGACCTGAGCCAAAGGCAGACGCTTAACTGAGTGAGCCACCCAGATGCACTGATTTTTTAACCTTCCAAGAAAATTGAACTATATTTGAAGAAACAAAAATTTTTCCTACATTATTTCCTACACAGCCTTAAGAAAACCAGAGGGAGATCTTTCAGTTGTGACTTAAAGCTGAACTATCAAAAAATCTTGTGTAAACAGAAATCTTAAGCTAGTTCAGGTACAAAATGTACCCAAAGTTGTTTTTTCATCATGTGAACAATGACAATCAGCTGTTCCTTTGATAATGGCTTTCTAGTTCACCATTTTTTCTTGCAGCAGCTTAGGAAAAATAAACTGGCCAATGGAGTCCTTTTTATTTTATTTTTTTGCCTTTAAAACAAAACAAAACAAAAAACTAACATACAGTGTAATACCTGGGGTACATGTGTGGTACTGTGACTCATCAGTCTTACACAATTCACAGCATTCACCATAGCACATACCCTCCCCTTTGTCCATCACCTAGAAACCCCATCTCTCCCACCTTCCTCTCCACTCTAGCAACCCTCCGTTTTTTTTCCTGAAATTAAGAATTTCTTATGCTTTGTCTCCCTCCCTGGTTTAATCTTGTTTGCTTTTCTTCTCTTCCGCTATGATCTTCTGCCTTTTTTCTCAAATTTCACATATCAGTGAAATCATATGATAATTCTCTTTCTCTGGTTGACTTATTTCGCTTAGCATAATACCTTCTAGTTCCATCCTTGTCATTGCAAATGGCATGATTCCATTTTTGATGGCTGCATAATATTCTACTTGGGTGTGTGTGTGTGTGTGTGTGTGTGAGAGAGAGAGAGAGAAAGAGAGAGAGGGTGTTAATGTCTTCTGCCCATTTATTGACTGGATTATTTATTCTTTGGGTGTTGAGTTTGATAAATACTTTATAGATTTTGGATACTAGCCCTTTATGTGATGTCATTTGCAAATATCTTCTCCCACTCTGTCAGTTGTCTTTTGGTTTGTTGACTGTTTATATGCTATGGATTAGTAGAACAAATATTGTTAACATATCTATGCTACTTAGAACAATTTATACATTTAGTGCAATCCCTATCAAAATACCATCAACTTTTTTTTCAAAGAAATGGAACAAATAATCCTAAAATTTGTATGGAACCAGAAAAGACCCTGAATAGCCTGAGGAATGTTGAAAAAGAAAACCAAAGCTGGCAGCCACATAATTCTAGACTTCAAGCTCTATTGCAAAGCTATAATCATCAAGACAGTATGGTACTGGCACAAAAATGGACTCATAGATGAATGGAACAGAATAGAGAGCCCAGAAATGGGCCCTCAATTTTCTATGTTCAACTAATCTTTGATAAAGCAGGAAAGAATGTGCAATGGAAAAAATACAGTCTCTTCAACAAATGGTGTTGGGAAAACTGGACAGCCACATGGAGAATAATGAAACTGGATCATTTCCTTATAGTATACATAAAAATAGACTCCAAATGGATGAAAGACTTCAGTGTGAGAAAAGAATCCATTAAAATCCTTGAGGAGAACACAGGCAGCCATCTCTTTGACACAACTTCTTCCTAGAAACATTGCAAAAGGCAAGGAAAGCAAGGGCAAAAATGAACTATTGGGACTTCATGAAGATAAACGTCTTTTGTATAGCACAGGCCGGTAGAATCTTGATAGGCCATGTTGCATCCTAAAGATCCTTTTTAAAGACTGCTTTAATTTGACTTCAATTTTAAAGAATCTAAATATTTTTATTCCCACCCTAGATGTTCAGATAACCTCATTTCAAAGCTATAAGGGTGATTTCTGATATGGGGTAAACAAGGCCACATGGGAATAAATTTAATCTAAAAATCTCTGTAAAGGAAAGAGTTACATTAGAACTTCAATGAGGCTTTCATCATCCCTGAGGAAGAGACTTGAGTTCTATTAAGATATTAAGACATCCAGCTGAAGGAAGCCATTTTGGCTGCAGGACTGGGAGAGTGGACAGTGCCTCTGTCTGACAGGGCATCAGAAAGGTGGGAGCACAAAATATCTGCTGAGGCTAGAAAACTCTCTCTCTCTCTCTTTTTTTTTTCTTCTTTTCCTGGGTCTCAGTTGGTATTTCAGGGCAGAAAGAGATGTTGGAATTTGGACTTTGATGGGTAGGAAAGGTTGCTGAGTTCAAGAATCAAGACATATACACTTAAAACTATATATAAACTCCCAGGAGGAGCCCCTGAGAACTGGAGACATCAGCCTAGATCAGAGATCAGACAAAGCAAACCCCGTGAGTCTCAGCAAATTATACTCCTAGTTTATATCTAGTGCCTGTGTCTTGCTTAAGTATATCTCTGCCCAGTTTCTCTTTCTTCTTCAATATTATACAGTCTAGAGAATTTGACCCTAGGTTTAATAGTCTTTTTTGAGCCTTTGGGTGACTTCATATCAGTAAAGATACATAAGGTGAAAAAGAAGTTTGAAATATGATCTTGGATTAAAAACTTGATTTGGATTCCACAAAGTTATCTCCTATCTTAGCAGTCACCCACCCCTCAGTAATAATGGATCATGGTGGCTATGGATATTGTTGTCATCTTTGTCAGACCCTGAACAGCAAGGTAATACCCTAAAAAATAATCAATATGAAAATTAAACTCACCCTTTATCAGTAATAAGATAAGACTTCATGTCGAAGTCTTTCTAAATATTCATAAAATATATTTTTTAAAACCAACTGGATTACTTTGTATCAAGGCCTTTAGTTCACTTGATGATTTGGAAACATTTCTTTCCTGTACTTCAGGTGAATTTATCATCTCTAAATTGATCTGTTGATTGATGACTAAATAAATTTGTAGGAGGCAGTGATTCTGGCATATGATTTACCTCAAATAATTGAACATTCATTCTTCTGTCCAAATAATTTAGAAGGTGCTGCTTCATGATCGCCATAGCCATAGGTTATCACCATCCATAAGTCTCAGACTACTATGCCTATATTTTTGCCTAGTGAGAGGATCTGTAAATTACAATGAGAAATGAAATAGGAGTAGGTCTATTGCTTACCTTTGGTCCGATGACAGTCTAAGATACTGGATGACTATTTCATGATTCTCTTTTTAAGTTCATAACTGTGGGCCACATCTGTTCCTATTTTGTCTTCACTATCCAAGTTTAGGAAGCATCCTGACATCCTCATTTACATTCTCCATCTTGATAAACAGCCCAATATTTCATGCACTGTTATTAATATATGAAGGTTAGAGATTTAAAATATAGCTTATATGGATTCCTTTTACTTGATACAGTAATATATTTCTGAAGATTAGATTTTGGATTTCTCCAGAATAGTCCACCCCATTGTACTCACCAGATAGTCAAAACACCAAAGAACAGGATGACAGGGAAGATAGGTGAAAGTACAAAAAATGTGATAATTGAAAGCTATTTAAAAAGTTTGAGCAGATTTGGTTTACAAATCCAAAGACTTAATATTATAGTGAAGGTGCACAAGAGAAGTTCTGTCAAAGGGCGAAATAGTTAGGTCCCTTTAGTTTTTGATTGCAGATGAATAACAATAAACTCAATATGCTTGCAGAACAAAGTAGATTCCCCAGCTACTAGAAGCGTACAAGGAGACGATTGGAATCTGAAGAGTGATTTCATTATTGCGGTGAGCTTTGAGGTGCCTTTGAAACTCCAGACTGAAATTTTAGCTTTCTTTTTTGCCTATAATGTTCTCCTAATTTACCTATAGCTTATGTGAACAAACAAAAATCCTTGCCTCCTCAACATTTAGCTGAATTTCCATTTCCACAGTGATGCTCAACTAAAACTAATCTGAAAGAGTTCTCTTTCTCTTCTCAGCATCTCTAGGGGCATCTCCTAAAATGTGTAGGAAATAAAAAAGCATTTATACAACATGTTTACAGATGTTAGGTGTTCCATGATTAACTCAATTTGGAAAATATCCTGTTAAAATGAAACAGGCTTGGTTACTATATGAGTTTTGAGATTGAGAAATATAGCATATAGTTAATATGAGTTATGAGCTTTAAGAATGAAGTGTAAGATGGCAAATTTCACAGTTGTGTTTGATATCCAACAATTTTTTCAATGTAGTAAAAGGCTAGTGAGTATTCTGTAGATTAGTTGAGAAATACTTCGATTCTATGAAAATTGTTATGTAAGCCATTTATTTTATACTTAATTCTATGTTATCATTAATTGTTCAACTTCCCATATATGTGTTATCTTCTCTTAAGGTAAAGACACATGAAATAGATGTTTATGCATGCTCTCTTTTCTCAATCCCCTGGTGCCTAATGGTGACACTGAGTACTGAATATGAATTAATTAAAAAAAAACATTAATTTCTGTGTGTTTTCAATATGGAGAATCTCCCTACTAGTTTGTCCAGACTTTTACCCCACTGTCGACAACTACATTTTTATACACGAGTCTATTTTCACACTGGATCATATATATCTTATTCTAATAATGCATATATACTACCTATGTCAATTTACCAGATACGTAAGAGTGTTATATAATATTATAGCAAATGATACTTAAGAGTTTTTCAGGGAAGAGGTAGAATCATACTTTTTCCAAAATAATTCTTTATTTCTATCTCCATTTCTATCAACTATGCAAATTTTGCTTTCTTAGTTAAATATGTTGCCCCCAAACTAAATTTTTCTCATTTGAATTCTCTTCTATTAGTAAATTACTTTGTACAATTGGAGTGTTTTTATAACAAAAAGGAACTTCCATTAAACTCAACTAAGAAATGATATAAGTTAGAATAATACATAGTACTAGATTTTTCTTTGCCTGAAGTGCACATCCTTACAAAGCAAATGACTAATTCTTACCTAATAGTTACCTTTTCATTAGAATCAACCTTTTGACTTTCCCTGAATTGGTATTCTCCCTCCTTTCTGTCTTCCTTCAAAGTTAATGGTTAATCCTATTCTTAGAGACATGTACCTCTATGAAATAGCTCCTCCTCATCTTAAATATGAATATGATTTTTATAAATCTCAATAGTTTCCGGGCTATGATATGTGTATTTCCTTGCTATTTTGTCAGTACACGTCATTTGATCTACAAAGCGTGTCAATCTGCAGATTCCCTAAGCATGACTTAAGGTTGGAGAAAAAATTGAGAACATAAGTATATTTTATCAAAAATTGATTTCTTCAAAGTAATCATCAATAATCAATATCTTTTTAATTCAAATAATGCTCTTGTTAAACTCTTTACACACTCATAAACTGGCATTTTTTAACTTGATATACTTTCCATTGAAGTAAAAAACACAATATGCCATAAACTTGGGTAATGATCAGTAGCTCACAATGTGGAGTTATATCATAGAAACTATCACTTTTATCTTTATTAAATCTTCTATCTTGGTGCTACCAATGCAAGTACAATGTGATTTTTACATAGTTATATTTTCTAAGGTTTAATGAAGAAAAATTGCAAAGTTAGCTTTCTTTCTGAAGTAATTCATAAGGTTTACATGTAAAACCACCAACTATGCTAATAAGAGAAAATGTGAAGAATGTGAACAGATCACAATATCATTTATTTTACTATCATGTAAAATGCTGTAGAATAGAGAGATTTTGGAAGAACTGTTCACCAGGAGATGAACTTTACATAAAAATAGGGGGAAATACTGAAGAAATTTGTAGGAAAAAAGCTTGTAAATAAAACATGCATCTTGAGGGACAGACTGGTTCTCTTACTTGTGTCTCCAACAGAGATTTCCTCCTATTTTCTTGCTAGTAGAACCCACTTTTGTTAAGGAATTGACATGAGTGTGCTAAGGAAAGGTAGGTCCTACCACAAAGTAGGATTTTTTTTTTTTTTTTTTTGTCCTTAAGTCAACCATAGAAATCTCTTTCTTCTCTTTTAGAGAGTACTTTAGAATTGGACATTGATCCAGTTCAGCTTATTGAGAAATCAGGGTATTGTGCTAGGAAACTGTTAAGAGATTTAAAGAAATTTCCCCTCTTTTCCCTTACTTTGGAACTTGTTGTAGTGACATCATTCTTGCAAACATTGGGGAAATAGGAGTTGTGCAGAGCAGCTGATCTATGTCTCTGACATTGGTGGGAGTATCTGAATTAACCCCAGATTTACCATTTTCTGGATTTTTGTCATGGAAAGGATAAAATTATGTGGTTCAGCCACTTTTAGTTTTAGAAGGCTGCCTAAAATTTATTGGTGTGTATGTGTCTGGTTAAGGAATTTGAACCTGGTTGAATAATGTAAGGTTACTTTCCTGATGTCACTAAAGGCCTTTTTAAACTAGATAAGGCGACATAAGTGAGTGCTGTCCTTGCTTTCAGACTGTCTTTAATAGAAGCAATAAGCTAGTGGCCAGTAGGCCCTGAAATACTCTTGTTGGTCTTTGTGGTATATATACTTTTTTGTTAACTTTTGCCACATCCCTGCAATGTACTGGCCTGCTTTACATATTAACATAATCTAATTGGCCATGATATTCATATGATGAGCTTCTTGGTTAAAAGTCTAGAAAATTAATCCTTGAAACATCTATGTAACCATCTTAAAGTTTTGAAAGGAAAATTTGGGATATTCTAAACATTTTCTGTGTCAATTCTACCATTAAATATTTACTTTTAAGGAAACAAATGTGGCTGCATGAGATGAAGATATTTAATCTTTATAATGTTCTAATTTTAATGACAGAATCATGAAGAAAGTCTTAACTACTGATATTGTGGAATTTGTTAACTAAAATATAGTACATACAATCATTAAAAGTAAGTTATTTCATATTTTTCTCAGTTTGATCTGTTCCAAAAACTAAAGACCAAATAGATGATCTAAGCTCTGAGAAGGAACATGTATGAATTACATTAGACAATTTTATATAGATATAAAGCAGATGCATTTTATATTTTTTTTAAGGATCCATAAGATTGTCATGGTTGCTTACATTACAGAATTAGCACTTGATCACAATTTTGATTGTGCTTATAGAACTATATTTGTGGAAAATTTCTTATCAAAATTTGCATGTTTAAATTGCAAGCCAAATAAAAGAACTGTATTGACATGACTGAAGATGCAAGGGAAATTGTGAGCCACCCAAAATTTTTGCAATAATTTTGTGAAATTATCCATCATTGATTTACCAGTTTAGGGCAACTTCTTACAAAGTCAGCATAATAGTTTCTACTTTCATTCTACCATTTTGAGACTCTGCGAAAGTGATATAATTTCTTTAAATTATCTTTTGATAGTAGTTTTATCTGCCTCTACTTCAAGCATATGAAGATAAATGGTAAGAATCTTCATGAATGATCCTTGGAGAAAATGTGATGGTAAAAGACTGGAAGTATTTGAGAAATGTGCTATTTTGGTTAAAAACTTGACATTTAGGATATTTTTGGTATAGTAGAAAATGCAAATCAATGAAAATCTTTTGAAAAGGAAATATTAAATACATGGGCTTCAAATTTGTGTTTTTACATTAATTTCGCTGCTGTTACATTTATCTTTAATACAGCCAACTGTCGCTTCATAATGTATTTTGTGGGTAAATTTTAGTGAACATTATAAATTTTAAATTAGAATTTTACTTATGATATTCCAATAAGGGAATAAGCTATTATTTTATTTATGTTCTCTTAACCTTAAATTATGTTTATTGTAATCTTCAATAGTGTTCCAACCAAGATAAGCAAGAACTCTCTAGAAGTTTATGCTTTTCAAATTACACAGTGAAGTAGATATAATACTAAGCCATAAACTTACCAATCTATTTCAAAAAAGTGTGCAACAAAATAAGCAAGCTCCTCTCATGGATGTTTGCATTCATGTTGCAACTTTGTGTGGTGTTTCTGGATATGAGGATTGCTTATGTTTTTCACGGCTGGTGTCTTGGGAAATAGACTGAGAAGATGTATTGTAAAGTTTGAAATCAATAATAAAAAAAAAAGTTTATATTGGTTAAAGGGAGGATTTCTGTAATTCATGATGCATAAATTAGATTGAAGTCCAGAAAAGATGGAATTCTCTTTATATGGTTTTAGTTATGGCAACCTGAGAAAATTAAGATATTTCTTGCTTCCTATTAATTTTGTCTTGGTGACAAAATTATGAAAAGAGCTAAAAATCATCCACTGTTATGTAAGTTTTGGTGGTTGGATATTGAGTATAGAATAAAATATAGTTTACAACAAAGAGCTTACTAATTAAGGACAAATTAACTCTCCAGATCTTAGTTGCTTCATCTTTAAAATGGAGAGAAAAATGTTTACCAGAAGATTAGAAAATATGTAAAGTGCTTAGGCATCCCTGTGTAGTTGGCAAGTGCCAAGTATGCTGTAGTGCTAATAGAAGTGGGGAGCAGAGGGAAAAGGGGAGAGTTGAGAAAGAGGAGAAGGAAAAGGTACATAACAGGGACTGAATGAAGAAGGGATTAGTTATACTGAGTTTATTGTTGTCCATAAGAGCATATACTTTTAAGAAAGGGAAGCCATTAATGTACCTGCAACAAAAAGTAGAAAAATAGAATGAAATTGAAATTATACATGGTGTTTGATGTAAGAAAATGTAAATTTTATGAAAAAGAAGCATGAGTATTGGAAGGACCAGTCATATTGGCTAACTTAAACCAAAAATCTAGTTGTAAAGATAAGGAAACTTGAGTGTGGCAATAGATGATAAATTTGAAGTGACTGTCAGTAAAGATGAGGGTAGTGACAGCAGACCATACAGAAGCTAACAACATGACTCTAAGTATTTTCTAACAAAAAATTTGTGTTTCATCTTTTGAGGAATTGGCTCCATGATACCATAGGCATTCCAGTATCCTCAACCTTCATCAAGGAAACCTCACCATTTATTCATTTATTTAGCAGTATGTGATAAACTCCATGCAGTGGGATTCTTTCAATGGTTCCTTAGGGGAAAATATTAATTCTATGTTGGCTATATGTTATGATTCCCATAAAAGGCTCTGAAGTATCCATGGTCAAATGAAAATAAATCACTAATACCAACAAATCTCAGTGAAGGCAGTCTCAATTTACAATGGTTCAACTTAATGATTTTTCAACTCTACAGTGGTACAATAGCATTGTGCATTCAGTAGAAATCTAAAAATTCAGTAGGACATGTGTGATGATGCTTTATTGTGATGCTGGATGATGGCTGCAAGTTATAGCTTCTAGACAGCCACAGGATCAAGAAGGTAATCAGTATACTTACATGATTTAGTGACTTACATGAGATATTCACCACTTTATTGTTGACTTTATTTTAGATTATTTTCCCAACTATAGGCTGATGTTACTGTTCTAAGTGTGTTTAAAGTAGGCTAGGCTGAGCAACCTAAGTAGGTAGGTTGGGTGTTGTAAATGCATTTTTTATTCATGATATTTTCAACTTATGATGGGTTTATTGGGACATAACTCCATACTAAGTTGAGAAAGATCTGTATCTGCCCCTACAATAGATGGACAGTGCTAAATTTCACTTGCTTAAAATTCTAATTTGATGAGTTTAACATATTATTCAAAAAAGTTTGAAGAAATAGAAATCCTCTCTGATTGCATTAGAGGCAAAATTCAGAGCTTTGTTCTTTATTTTAGAGGCAGCTGATGAACAGAAACATATGTGTATAATCTTTTATATATGGAAACATAAAGGCTAACCTTAAACTGCTTTATTTGATGCAGTAAAAAGACCCCAAATCATGTATTTAAAAAATCAAAAGTTATGTATTTATTATTATCCTCCTATGCAAAATAAATCTTAAATCTGTAGCCCACTATTTACATATATGTGTGTATCTGTCTATCTAACTATCATCTATGTAATCTGTATTTAAAAAGCATTAACAGCTGCTACTTTTCCATTACAGACTTATGAAAGTTAGTATGTAAAGCTTTGTTATTTCATGTGACTGAAATGATTAGCCCATTTTCAAACTTGCAAAATATCTATTTTCTCTAAAACTTGGCTATTATTTAGCTCTTTTTCTTAAAGCATAAGTGTACATAAACAGATTGTATTTTGAAATGGATTTTTCAAACAAGTACAAGATTTTATAAATCATTGAAATTCTTTAAGAGTTAAATTCACAAATGATATTTTACTCATTGTGTAGAACACAGAGCACAACTAGTTAAGTTTATCATAAACATACTTACCTCATCTAAAAATAACAGATGGAAAACTTGCTCTATGATTTTTTTTCTAAAGATTTTGGAATATCATGACCCAGAGATTCATGCTAAATCATTTTGTTCCAATGAGTGAGAGAACATTTCCAGAAATTTCAGGCTTGTCAAAAACATTAGTCACCTATTTAAAAATCCATTACCATGAAATTTAACTTTAAGGAAGAAATACATTTGTCAGCATACTTGTACACATTAAATGTTCACCTAAAATGATGTTGTCTTGTTCCAACAGCACAAATTAGCAATACTCTTACTTTTATCTTCAAAGTTTTGAAGTTATTATGATAAATTTACTGAAACTTATTCACAAAGTATATTTTAGGGAGAAATGAAGTATTTGCCTTTTAAGCCATAACTTAACTTGTGAAATAAAAGACTTTGAAAAATTTTTCTAACATCAAAAGCAAGTAGGCAGTCCTGAGGGATCAAAGGGGCTTTAGTTGGCTCTGCCTCAAAGGAGACTTCCTTATCTTTCCCTAAGATGAGGGCTTTGGTTCTGAGTTAATCCTGACTTGATTGATAACTTGTTAACTAAACAATCAAACTGATAAAAGAGGTGTGATTATCACCTCTACTGGCCTCTAAATGGCAATCATTTGTCTTGACTTTTGAGTTTTCATAGGTAATTCTGTACTATAACCTAAATGTGAGTTCTAAAATGTACTGACTTAATGGATTTATTCCAGTATATGCTGTATGCTTAAAGAATTTTTTATATACCTCCAACAATACAAAGTTTCGATTAACATAGTAAATAGCATAATGAAAAGTTATAATGAAATGTCATAGTAGCTTTTCACAGACATGACAAATAGATGGATAATGATTACATTTTCTATCTTCAACTTAGTTTAAATCACATGTCTATCTCAATAAATATTGAGTAATAGGTCTTAGGCCTGCAGTCCGAACCTCATTTCTGTGTGAGATTTGAAAGGCTTGTGTATTTTTATGTGTGGAATTTTTAAAAAGTTCTGTACTGGCATGCCAGTATAGTTTGTATAATAGCATAGGCTGCTGAATTTCTCTAAAAAGGGAGTGATAGAATACAATTAAGAAATATTGAGGATTCACCTGCAGGAAGAGGCTTGTTAGAATCAGTTACATTACCACATAACAGGAGGTAGCTTTTCACAATTTTTCCCCACTGTTAGTGATTTTTAGATATTTTATATTTCTTCAGCAAGTTGGATTTTACAATTTTCCCCTTAGATATTCTCTTAACACGACTTTCAGAGCAGTCCTTAAAAAAGACAGGACACGTCTTTATTTCTCCATTTCTACATGAGGAAATTAAAGAAGAGAGAAGCCAAAAATATATCCCTCACCTAGGTCAGAGTGGAACAAAGTTCCCACTCTTAGTTCCAGCATTCTTTCCATTGTATTAGAGCTTTCTTGGTTTCCAAGGAAAGAATAATTGCTGGTACAATATTTTGAATACATCTTGTGTTGATTTTGAACTGGCAAAAGAATACAGAAGATAAGGAAGACACACTCTGCATACAATTCTGATAATAAAAATGTGCATTATTTCTCTCTCTCTCATATAAGTTCTTGTTTCTAAAACAATTCAAACAAGGAAGATGAGATCCCATTGGAACCTCAGCAGACTCCTTTGAAGTGTTTAGTAGGCACTAGAAAAAGGTTTTTTTTTTTTTTTTCCCTTAATACTGTGATAAATTCTGTTTTGTCTTAGAATCTACATAGACTTGGAAACTTGTGAATATTTGTATTCTCTCCATATCAATGGCGAGTTAGGGGCATTTTATTACCCTAGCAAGAGTACATACTCTAATTGTTGTTATTCCAAGAAATTTTATGTAAAACACAAGTTGGAAATAAATAAAATGACAAATAGAGCCAACTATTATTTCAACAGGTTCAATTTTTATGAATTAAATTTTACTTAGAAAATCTGTGTGCCATAGCAAAAGCTGTATATTTTGTGTTTTAAATATTTTTTATTCTAGCAAATTAAACAACTATTTTAGTAGTGCAATATATTTCCACTAATGATTAAACTAATATTACATTATGGAATGTTAAACATTTACTCTTACTTAGCAGTGAGGATGGAGATGGAGAGACCTCTATACTAATATTTTATAAGTGTTCCTCTTGGTGAACACCATAGTGCTAGAAAATTCACTTGGCTTTCAATACTGCTGAAATTATAAAGAAAATATGGAAGAAAATATTAAATTATGTATTTGGCTATGTAGTAACATTCTGTAGCAAATTGAAATTCAAAGTTTCATACTGGAACCATCATTTAAAAAGATGTTTCTATATGTGAGTCTTTGCTGTAGCTCCACTGATGGAAAGATTGGATGTAGGAAATGTAGAGGACTTTAAGAAAAACAATGAAGGGGAACCTGATTGGCTCAGTCCATCTGCCTTTGGCTCAGGTCATGATCCCAGGGTCCCTGGGGATAGGGATGGAGCCAGCCATGGGGCTCCCTGCTCAGCGGGGAGTCTGCTCCTCCCTCTAACCTCTTCCCCTTGCTCCTGCTCTCTGTCTCTCTCAAATAAATAAATAAATAAATAAATAAGGAAAGAAAGAAAGAAAGAAAGAAAGAAAGAAAGAAAGAAAGAAAGAAGAAAAGAAGAAAAGAGAAGAAAAGAAAAGAAAAACAATGAAGGCAGGACTCGGTAAAGCATCCCAAATTGATTGGCTTGGTTGGGTGGCACAGGGAAGGTCAGCAACAGAATAAGACCCATTTCCTTTTTCACCTTAAATTTTTTAAAGTAAATTAAAATGCATAGGTTACTCTTTGGCAAAAATCCAAACAGAGGAACCTTGTTTATATAGTTTTATAAAGCATCCCAAAATTCTGGGATTTAAACTCTAGAATTTATAGTATGATTCATTGCTTTCAATGCATATGGTTGATGTTCTTTTAGTATACAAATGAATTACTCTTGCAGGTATGTGAAATATCCAGTAGACTACTCGATATACTTTGCTTATTTCTCTGATTTCCTTTTTTTATTGTGCTAATAGTCATATTTTTGAATTATGTATTTAGACTTTCAGATAATCAGAAAATTTCCTTACTTTTGGTTCTTCTTTCTATTCTCAACGCGCTTTAATTCTGAGAACCACTTTTCCCTCCACTGTAGGAAAACTACACTGATTTTCTCAAATCTTTTTAGACTTCAGTGTGATATGTCCTCTTCTTAACTCAGAAGATTTATTATGTATAAGCCATTAACTTAGTACTTATTCTTAATTTGAATATATTTTATCTAATATTGTTACTTAATCTTCCCTTAAAAGTTACATGTATATATATGGCTTAATGCATAATGGGAAAACAAGAACAATATGCTATACTTTTCCGTATTATTTTATATCTTACCTTTATGAGACAGAGTAAATTTGGATTTTGGAAGTGAGCTAATCATGTTCATTGCATGGACTAGTTGCTTTAGATCCAACCAGCTTTATCTATTTATCCATGTTCCATGCCAGTATCTTTTTCTCTTTGTGCTACTACATGAGAAAGATTGGGTGTGTAAAATATTTCTTTGATCTATTCATTTATCTAAGCAGGAATATATATTCATCATTCACTGTGAAGTAGGGACTGTGTCTAGTAAAAACTTCTAGGCTTCATTCAGACACAGTTCAAATATAACCTCCACAAGATATGTTTTTCCCAAGTTAGGTCTAGTTTCTCTATTCTTTGTTCTTTTCTTAAAACTTTTCTGTAATCTTAGAAAAACATCCAGTTTAAAAGTTTGTACAAAAGTATGATTTTAACCATAATTGATTATATTTTATTAGTATTCTGTATTATTTAGGTATGAATATTGTTCATAGATAGGTAGTGACTGGATTATTGGATTATTTACTTAACTGGATTATTGGATTATTTACTTTAATTGGTGTTTATTCAAAATGTGTGCATTTTTCTATAGCATTGCAGTCACTTTTATAGCATTTATTGTATGCTAGTCATCCCATAACTTTTTACAACTTGCATTTAAAAATTGGTTTTCTTTTAACTTTTAAAAAAATACACGAAATTGCAAATCAAAACTCTGGGGACAATAAAATCAGTGGTTGCCCGAAGTGCAGATGGAGAGGGATGAATAGAAGAACACAGAGAATTGTTAGGCCAGTGAAGAATATTCTGTATGATATCATAATGATGGATATATGTTCTTGTGCATTTGTCCAAACCCATAAAATGTAGAAACCAAGAGTGAACATTTAAGTTAACTGTGGACTTTGGGTGATTATGATATGTCCTTACAGGTTCATCTTTATTGTGGCATCTATATGCCACAACTTTATATCAAAACCTTAAGCAAGATAGGGAACAAATTGCCCTCAAATGAAGATAAAGAAAATATACACATAACTTACCCTCCGATCAGAAGGGTGTTAGTGAAAAATAATTGTAAAAATTTCTGGAACACCAAAAATAGATGCACACAGGCAAGCCCACAAATACTGCAAATCAACATTGAGTAGTAAGGACAAGAAGTTTTGTAGTGTCTTTTTTTTTTTTTTTTTTTTTTAAATTTTCTCCCTTGAATAGAAGTCAAATAATGTGGGGAGTATTGCTGTAAATCTGTATCAGATAATAAACACCTACCCATAAGAAGTACTAGTAAGACATACAATTCTGCCAAAAGACTACTTCTAATTACCTCTAATAACTGTCTAGTAATAATCCAAAGCCAACATTCATTATCCAGGAGGGTCTGGCTTAGCACAGCAGAGATGTGCAGTCTTCTTATTTCCATTTCATCACTCTCAACTCCAGACATGGTGGTTTATTCTTTTGGTCCTTACGTTCATCAGTTCTTGGTTAGAGGATGTCCCATCTTCATTTTTTATTAATTGTGGCTCCAATTGGATACATTATTAGATATCAGGGCAATTCAGAGACTTACTTTTTCAGAGGATGGATAATCAAGTCAATTAATGAAATTCTTCTGGGATATTGGTAAAACATTTATCCTGCAGCACATTCTTAGGTCCTTTTTTATAACTGATAATTATGTCTGACATTCCATACTAATCAGTCCTTCTAGTTCTTTGCACAATTCCTGTTTTGCCTGGAACAGTTGTGCTTACCTGTGCTTTTTTCTGAGTCTGTTACCCTACTTATATAGATTGGAAAATGTATTTACTCATTTTATAATATGAACTTTCAATAAAATTAATGTCACCTGAAAATATAAACATATATTTAAAAATTTTATTTCCATGTATTCTTGCTCATTTATAAATCTTTATTTTTTTTAAAGATTTCATTTATTTATTTGACACACACAGAGAGATCACAAGTAGACAGAGAGGCAGGCAGAGAGAGAGGGGCAAGCCGGTTCCCTGCTGAGCAGAGAGCGAGATGTGGGACTCGATCCCAGGACCCTGGGATCATGAACTGAGCCGAAGGCAGAGGCTTAACCACTGAGCCACCCAGGTGCCCTAATTTTGTTTTTGAATATGAAAAGCATGGCTCATTATGAGAAAGATAACATTAAAGAATAAAAAACTGAAAAAATGAAAGTTGCCACTTTAGTTTTTTCCCAAAAGAAAGCTACTCATGCAGTTAACAAGTGTGCTCACCAGTAAACTGTTTGCATCCATTTTCTTCCTTCACTCTCTTTCTCTACTCAACCCTCCAGCTAGCTAGCTTTCTCCTTATGAGCTAAATATCTTACAAATATGATGTTACACTGTATATTTGAATATACTTTTACAGTGGAGTTCATTGATTATTGGGTAATATGCCCAATGATCAGAATTGGATATAAAACAATAAGCAGTATCCATCCCCTGTCTAGCATCAATTCTTAATTGGGAAAAAAACTAACAGTTTCATCTTTTCAAGGTGGGCGAGAAATGTATGGAAGAGATACTGAAATTGGGCAGAGAAACAGGAAGTAACTCAGACTTCGAAAGTAGGGAGAATGATGGCTTGATTTCTAAGTAATTTTGTGGTCCAGTGTCTCTGGATTGGGCCAATGAAACTAGCTCTAGAGTAGTAAGAGAATTCTTAGCTAGAACACCTAGAATTACCCATTCATTTGGTATTTAACCTCAAGGGGACAGTACCAACAGTAGCTGCTACAAACAAGGAACTGGGTCATGAGTAGAACTCTGGAACTCTTAGGATGGGGACAAGGCAGACTTTTCTTGGTCAATTCAGTAGCTTGGAATAAAGAGACTTTTTTTTTTTTTTTGTATGATTGAATTTTATGGGCTCTTCTTATAGTGTTGTAGCAGGTCATTGCTATGTTATATGATGTCTTATGTTCATGTCAGTAATATAACTCAACTTCATTATTATAACATTCTTTTTGATTGCTAAACAGTTACTGATTCTTTTAAATGTATTCCTAAACACTACTAGTTGGTATGTGTTTTTTGGTGTGTGTGTGTATACTTAATCTCTTATTGTCTATCTTGGTATCTAAATATGAAAGTTCATATAAAAACTCAAGGTTTCCATCTCTTTTCTAGGCTTTGGATGGTTGTGAAAAAGATAAAAGGAATTGTCATTTTAATTTACATTTTAATGTAAATGTAAATTTACTTTTTTTTTTTAAGATTTCATTTGTTTAGGGGTACCTGGGTGGCTCAGTGGGTTAAAGCCTCTGCCTTCGGCTCAGGTCGTGATCCTAGGGTTCTGGGATTGAGCCCAGCATCAGGCTCTCTGCTCAGCACGGAGTCTGCTTCCCTTCCTCTCTCTCTGCCTGCCTCTCTGCCTACCTGTGATCTGTCTGTCAAATAAATAAAATCTTTAAAAAAATATTTTATTTGTTTATTTGACAGATAGAGATCACAAATAGGCAGAGAGGCAGGCAGAGAGAAAGAGAAAGGGTGAAGCAGGCTCCCTGCCCAGCAGCGAGTCCCATGTGGGCTTGATCTCAGGACCCTGGGATCACCACCTGAGCTGAAGGCAGAGGCTTTAACCCAGTGAGTGACCCAGGCACCCCTACATTTTAATATTTCTTAAATCAACAGGCTACCTATAATAAAAGGTGTTCATTTAGTGCATAGTTTCTTTATTTTTTTCTGCTTCCCATTCCCTTCCTAAAGGATATAGGTATTCACTTTTTTAAGGTCTGGTGCATACTATAAAATCTAGCACTTTTGGCTGGATAGAACTTTGATCACGTTTACAGTTTATCATATAGATACTAGCCCATGAAAGTTTATCCTTTTTTTTTGTTTGTTTTTTAAGTTTTTCCTTTCTACTTGGGTTAAGTTTGCTCATTTTTTTGTTCTTGGATATTGACATATATTGTCAAAGTTTTCAAAGTTTATTGGTGTCATTTGTCTATAATATTTAAAAAAAATTCTCCTTATTTGCTGCTTATTTCTCTGTCTTTATTGTTCATTTGATTTTAGAAGTTTGTACAGCTTATTCATCTTTTTAAAAAGCCAAAGTAATAGATCTCAAAGATAAATTGCTTTAATTAAATCTATACCTGAATGCATATATGCATAGCCAATTGGATGATAATTTGACTGAGTGTAATTTCTGTGTTTAAAATTATCTTCCTTCAAAATTGTTTAGAAATAACTCCATGTTTTCCTGATATTTGGCACTGGGAATTCTCTTGATAGTCTCTTAGCTTCATATGATACTTGATTTTTCTCTCCCCAATCCTGCAAAGTTTTTGTCATTTTGGTTCACAAGTTTTACCAGGATGCTTCTGACTTTGTTTTCTTTTTTCAATATTCTTGCCTAAGCATTAGTGGGCTGTTTGATCTGGAAAAACTGAATACTTTCAATAATACATCTGGAGGTATTATTATTAGGACCCTTGTTTTCTCTGGGTGTGGAGTTTCTTCCACAGCTCTGTTGGTAACATTTGTCTATTTTCATTTCCTTCCATTGTCACAGAGGTAGGGGGTTTCTGAGCTCTGCCTAATTTTTCCTAAAATTAGAAATTACTGAAATTGGGATTATTCAATAAAAAAAGAAATTACTGAAATTGGTATAGTCATGGCAATCAATGTGGAGGAGGTTCCTGATAAAATTAAAAATACAAATATCAAATGACCCAGCAGTTCTGAAGGAAACGAAATCAGGATTTTGAAGAAATATCTGTACTCCCACGTTCACTGCAACATTATTCACAGTAGCTAAAACATGGAAACAACTTAAATGTCTGTAGATGGGTTGATGGGTAAAGAAAATGTGATGTTTATATATACAATGTAATACCATTAGGCCTTACTTAGAGGGAAATCCTGTCATTTGCAACTACATGGATGAAACTGGTGGGCACTTTGCTAATTAAGCCAGACATAGAAAGACAAATACTGCATAGTCTTACTTAATATGTGAAATCTTAAAAAGTAAAACTCATAGAAGAGTAGAATGGTGGATGCTAGATAATGTTGGTCAAAGGGTACAAAGTTTCACTTATTTAGGGTAAACAAGTTCTGATGATCTAATGAACAGCATGGTGACCATATTTAATAATACTGTGTTGTACACTTGAAATTTGCTAAGAGAATAGATCTTAAGTGTTTTTACCATATACAAAAAAAGGTCACTCTGTGTGATGGTGAATATTTAAATTATCTTGATTGTAATAATCATTTTATAGTACAAATTCAAAATATTGCATTGTATACATTAAATATGTGCAGTTTTCATTTATAAATTATACTTCAGTAAATCTGAGGGAAAATAAAACAAAAAAGATAACATTTGCTTTGTATCTCCTAGTTTCCATTCAGCTAATTGAACCATTTTCTCTTTTGATCTTGAGTTTGTTTTTAATCTTTCTTCCTTATTTTCATTAGCACTTTGTGAGGAGAATAGTTAAAAGGCTAAATATTTAATCTTGAGGTAGAAATTAAATTTTCTTGATTTGTAAGAATTTATTAAGTATATTAATGCTTTATCCATTATCTCTATTATATTTTGTGCATTATACTTGATTTAAAGTTTATGATATTTTTTATATGCACAGATATAGTTTATATAATTATATCTGCTATTCCTAAAGGGTCCTATTTTTGTTTTCATTTTATGTAGACTTTCTAGCTCCTAGTATTGTATAAATATCATATTTTCCAAGTATTTTCAGTAGAAGAATTAAAGTTTTATTATATATACATACATTCTGTTATCTGTCATCTACTATCTACCTAACTACTTGCCTATTTATCTGTTATCTATGTAGTTATACAGAAATAGTGCTTTTTAAATTGTATGAAGTATGATTTTATTTATTTTTCAAGTGATGAAACTGTTTACTAAATAACTTAAAGTTTCTCACATATTATTGTACATACGTATTATTTGCAAATAATCTTGGACCCCAAGAAGATGAAGGCAAAAGGATAGATCAAGTTTCACACTAAAGGAACTTAAAGTATAAAATGGTACATTGGCAAACATAGGAAAAGTTGTGGTCAGGAGGATATAGCTAACTGTCAACAATAGTGTTTACCCAGTTTCTGTATGCATGCTTTGTTGAATTTATTGTAATTGCCTTATGTCTAGGCCAGACAATAACTTTCCTAAGAGATATTCTAAAGATAAGACCATTAAGCAAAGATGACAAATTTTTTAATTAAACAGGAAAACATTTTTTTCCCCCAAGTCTAAGGTAGGAACTTTTAGGAAGATATCTGAGTCCACATGATTTCTCAGATTAGATTTTGATTTTACCAATAAGAGAAGATATAAATATGGAAAGAAATAGAAGCTGAGCATGGGGACTTCAGAAGAGTCTTATTTCCTAAATTATTAAAATCTCTATCCAAAGTGTCATAATTCAGAGGGCAGTAAATAGGGCCACTGATTCAGGAATAGAAGCAGGCTTTGCCCATCTTTTTAACAGGTTTCTCTGAGAGACAGCAGGCCCCATGACAGTTCCCCATATCATTGGTCCAGTCAGTAGGTAAATAGTTAAAGAGAGACATGAGGATTGAGCCCTTAGGTTCCCTGTAAACTACTGAGGCATTCATGTATTTTCTCTTGGTTTTTCAAATACTGTGACTCTGATGTTCCTGTGGGCTAGGAGAGTCCTGTGGTATTGAAACAACATAACAATATGGTAGAAAAAAACATGGCCAATTGTAGAAGAAGATGAGATAAATGTCTGAGCCTCTGAAATGTGCATTAAAGTTTAAGACCTGGTGGGAGAAGCAGCTGCAAGCCATGAGACTTGTGACATTAGTATTATTCAAGGTAGAAGAATTTGCATGTTGAAAATGCCAGTGGCATGTGAGGAATTGAAAAGCTAGTGGGCGGAGGTAAAGGGTAACTGGCTAGATACAAATTGGAGTGTGGCAGAAGCCATGCTGTGACAGATCATAATAGTGCATTGTTGAATTGCTGTAATTTGGTAACAGTATGTTTTAGGGGAATTTTTAGTATATGACTATACTAATTCAGTTTTTTCTCCCTTCACTGATCTATTATTCCAAGATGAAGATGAATTTTTATTTTTAAAAGATAAAATTCAAGGTTTTTTTGGAGCTCTGTTGTATCAGAAAATTTAATTTAGATAAAATTTATATTTTTCATCAATGTCTTTCTGTGAAGTTGTTATATTCCTACTTTTAAAGAAGGAATTTTATATTCCTACTACTACCTTATATTCCTGTATAGATTATGAAATTTCTTTACATGGGTCTAGAAAATTATTTTCAAGTTTTTTTTCTTAGATCTATAAATGTTTTGATGTAATTATGAATAAAGTCCTTTTAAAATCATATTTCCTAAATGTCTAGTAATCTTGTATATGAAATATATTGATTTTTTGTTTATTTTGTACTTAGCCAACAGTTGGTGCTACTGGTTAGTTTCACACTTATCTTGTTAGCTGTTGAGCTTTTTAGGACAGCCTTATATTTATAAAAAATATAAAGAGGAAAATAGTTTCTCTTCTTCTGTACTTATATTTAAATTGATTTATTGAGTTTTAGTTATTTGTCCTCATTTTATTTTTTGAGATTCCAAAAGCAATGCATAGTAATAATGGTTAAAGTGAACTACTTTAAAATAATAGGTCATCTAATATCTAATCATCTAATATCATGTCATTGAGGATAATTTTGATTGAGATTTCACATGAATATTATTCTTTGGTTAAATTTAGTATATAATAGTTAATAATTTACCAAATAAGACCTCTACCCTCCCTTCTGAAGAGGCTTCAGAAATAGAGATTTGATTTCATCATCTTTTGAGATGACTTAAATTATTATGCTTTGGCATTCTTAGTAATAACCTGTTTTTAGTAATAAACTGTTTATTCACACAAATTTAAGGACTTAATTATGCTGTGTTATAAACACTGTTTATTTATCTTCATCTTCTACTAATCCAAATCCCTGAAAGATAATACTCATCTCCACTTCAAATGAAGTGTTTAGTATGTACTTATAAAAGAATAAATGAATTATTTCCTGTCTGGATCTTTAAATGTTGGATGTATTTGTTATTTCTTACCACTGAGAAGGTATAGAATCTTGTCTTGTCTGCTTGTGGTCAGTTCTCGAGGAATTACAGTTATTGGTGAAATTCCTCTATGTGACCAGAAATAAATATTAACATTTAAAAAATGATCACGACTTGTGAAAGAACCTGAAGCAGTGTCATCCTTGGAAAAGGAAGTTCATTACTATCCAGACAGGAAATGTGCCAACTTTTTATTTTTGTCACTAAAGAAATAGTCTAAGGGTAAAGTACTCAAGGATTCAAGTCTAAGGTTGGAAATGGGGAAGAGAAGTTAATCTGTTTTCTCTTGTCCCTCTTTCTGTTGTCTTTAAAAGATACCCACGTACTCTTGCCAGCTTCCATTAGACAACTGACTTTTATACTCTCTTGAGTAGAGTTCCTCTGTAAACAAGGAAATAGGAAACACAGTAAGCAGAAAAAGTAACCTGACTTTGTAATTATCTGACATTATTATTATTTTAAGTTCCATGGGACTTGAACTCATGATCCTTGATATCAGTAGTCACATGCTCTACTGTCTGAGCCAGCCAGGTGCCCTTATCTGACACCATTTTCTTTCCATGTTCATTTTTTTATTTTTAATGTTTTTATTAATTATTTTAATTAACATATAATGTATTATTTGCCCCAGGGGTATAGGTCTGTGAATCATCAGCCTTACACACTTCACAGTACTCACCATATCACATACCCTCCCCAATGTCCATAACCCAACCACCCTCTCCATAACAACCCTCCCCCAGCAACCCTGTGTTTGTTTTGTGAGATGAAGAATCTTTTATGGTCGTCTCCCTCCCGATCCCATCTTGTTTCATTTTTTTCCTTCTCTACCCCACCAACCCCCCCACCTCTCAAATTCCTCATATCAGAGAGATCATGTGATAATTGTCTTTCTCTGAGTGACTTATTGCATTCAGCATAATACCCTCTAGTTCCTCATTGCAAATGGCAAGATTTCATTTCTTTTGATGGCTGCATAGTATTCCATTGTGAATGAGTATATGTGTGTGTGTGTGTGTGTGTGTGTGTGTGTGTGTGTGTATGTGTGTGTGTACTACATCTTCTTTATCCAGTCATCTGTTGATGGCCATTTAGGGTCTTTCCATAGTTTGGCTATTGTAGACAATGCTGCTATAAACATTCAGGTGCACGTGCCCCTTCAGATCACTGCGTTTGTATCGTTAGGGTAAATACCCAGTAGTGCAATTGCTGGGTCATAGGATAGTTCTATTTTCAACATTTTGAGGAACCTCCAAGCTGTTTTCCAGAATGGTTGCACCAGCTTGCATTCCCACCAACAGTGTAGGAGGGTTCCCTTTTCTCCACATCCTCGCCAGCATCTGTCATTTCCTGACTTGTTAATTTTAGCCATTCTGACTGGTGTGAGATATCTCATTGTGGTTTTGATTTGTATTTCCCTGATGCCAAGTGATATGGAGCACTTTTTCATGTGTCTGGTGGCCATCTGGATGTCTTCTTTGCAGAAATGTCTGTTCATGTCTTGCCCATTTCTTGATTGGATTATTTGTTCTTAAGGTGTTGAGTTTGATAAGTTCTTTATAGATTTTGGATACTAGTCCTTTATCTGATATGTCATTTGCAAATACCTTCTCCCATTCTGTCAGTTGTCTTTTGGTTTTGATGACTGTTTCCTTTGCTCTGCAAAAGCATTTTAACTTGATGAAGTCCCAATAGTTCATTTTTGCCCTTGCTTCCCTTGCCTTTGGTGATGTTTCTAGGAAGAATTTGCTGTGACTTGTGTGCCTCAAGAATTTTGATGGATTCCTTTCTTGCATTGAGGTCTTTCATCCATTTCGAGTCTATTTTTGTGTGTATTGTAAGGAATGGTCCAGTTTCATTTTTCTGCATGTGGCTATCTAATTTTCTCAACACCATTTGTTGAAGACATTGTCTTTTTTCCATTGGACATTCTTTTCTCCTTTGTCGAAGATTAGTTGACCATAGCATTGAGGGTCTATTTCTGGGCTCTCTATTCTGTTCCACTGATCTATGTGTCTGTATCTGTGCCAGTACCATACAGTCTTGATGATGACAGCTTTGTAATAGAGCTTGAAGTCTGGAATTGTGATGCCGCTGACTTTGGCTTCCTTTTCCACATTCCTCTGGCTATTTGGGGTCTTTTTTGGTTCCATATAAATTTTAGGATTATTTGTTCCATTTCTTTGAAAAAAATTGATGGCATTTTGATAAGGATTGTATTAAAGATGTAGATTGCTTTAGGGAGCATAGATATTTTCACAATATTTGTTCTTCCAGTCCATGAGCATGGAACGCTTTTCCATTTCTTTGTGTCTTCCTCAATTTCTTTCATGAGTACTTTATTGTTTTCTGAGTACAGATTCTACGTCTCTTGGGGTAGGTTTGTTCCTAGGTATCTTATGGTTTGAGGTGCAGTTGTAAATGGGATCAGCTCCTTAATTTCTCTTTCTTCTGTCTTGTTGTTGGTGTATAGAAATGTTGATGATTTCTGTGTATTGATTTTATATCCTGACACTTTATTGAATTCCTGTACAAGTTTTACTAGTTTTGGAGTAGAGTCTTTTGGGTTTTCCACAGAAAGTATAATATCATGTACAAAGAGTGAGAGTTTGACTTCTTTGCTGATTTGGATGCCTTTAATTTCTTTTTGTTGTCTGATTGCTGAGGCTAGGACCTCAAGTACTATGTTGAATAGCAGTGGTGATAGTGGACATCTCTGCCGTGTTCCTGATCTAGTGGAAAAGCTGTCAGTTTTTCCCCATTGTGAATGATATTCTCTGTGGGTTTTTCATAGAGGGCTTTGATGATATTGAGGAATATACACTCTGTCCCTACACTTTGAAGCATTTTGATCAAGAAAGGATGCTGTACTTTGTCAAATGCTTTTTCAGCCTTTATTGAGAGTCATATGGTTCTTGTTCTTTCTTTTATTAATGTATTGTATCACATTGATTGATTTGCAGATGTTGAACCAACCTTGCAGTCTTGGGATAAATCCCACTTGGTCGTTGTGAATAATCCTTTTAATGTACCATTGGATCCTATTGGCTAGTATTTTGGTGAGAATTTTCACATCTGTGTTCATCAAGGATATTGGTCTGTAATTCTCTTTTTTGATGGGATCTTTGTTTGCTTTTGGGATCAAGGTAATGCCGACCTCATAAAATGATTTTGGAAGTTTTCCTTCCCTTTCTATTTTTTGGAACAGTTTCAGGAGAATAGGAATTAGTTCTTCTTTAAATGTTTGGCAGAAATCCCCTGGGAAGCCATCTGGCACTGGGCTCTTATTTGTTGGGAGATTTTTGATGCCTGCTTCAATCTCCATACTGGTTATGGGTCTGTTTAGGTTTTCTCTTTCTTCCTGGTTCAGTTGTGGTAGTTTATACATTTCTAGGAATGCATCGATTTCTTCCAGATTGTCAAATTTGCTGGCATATAGTTGCTCATAATATGTTCTTATAACTGTTTGTATTTCTTTGGTGTTTGTTGTGATCTCTCCTCTTCATTCATGATTTTATTAATTTGGGTCCTTTGTCTTTTCTTTTTGATAAGTCTGGCCAGGGGTTTATCAATCTCATTAATTCTCTCAACGAACCAGCTCCTAGTTTTGTTAGTTTGTTCCATTGTTTTTGGTTTCTATTTCATTGATTTCTGCTCTGATCTTTATTATTTCTGTTCTCATGCTGGGTTTAGGCTTTCTTTGTTATTCTTTCTCCAGCTCCTTTAGGTGTAGGGTTTGGTTATATATTCAAAACCTTTCTTGTTTCTTGAGATAGGCTTGTATCACTATATATTTTCTTCTCAGGACTGCCTTTGCTGTGTCCCACAGATTTTGAACCATTGTGTTTTCATTATCATTTGTTTCCATGAATTTTTTTCTATTCTTCTTTAATTTCCTGGTTGACCCATTCATTCTTTAGTAGGATGAACTTTAGCCTCCATGTATTTGGGTTCTTTCCTCTTGTGATTGAGTTCTAACTTCAAAGCATTGTGGTCTGAAAATATGCAGGGAATGATCCCAATCTTTTGATACCAGTTGAGACTTGATTTGTGACCCAGGATGTGATCTACTCTGGAGAATGTTCCATGTGCACTAGAGAAGAACGTGTATTCTGTTGCTTTGGAATGGAATGTTCTGAATATACCTGTGATGTCCATCTGGTCCAGTGTGTCATTTAAGGCCTTTATGTCCTTGTTGATCTTTTGCTTGGATCATCTGTCCATTTTAGTGAGGGGGGTGTTAAAGTCCCCTACTATTATTGTATTATTGCTGATGTGTTTCTTTGATTTTGTTATTAATTGGCTGCTCCCATGTTGGGGGCATAGATATTTAAAATTGTTAGATCTTTTTGTTGGACAGATCCTTTGAGTATGATATAGTGTCCTTCTTCTCTTTTTATAGTATTGGCTTAAAATTTAATTGATCTGATATAAGGATTGCCACCCCAGCTTTCTTTTGATGTCCATTAGCATGGTAAATTGTTTTCCACCCTGTCACTTTAAATCTGGAGGTGTCTTTGGGTCTACAGTGAATTTCTGCTCTGAATTTGTAGACAGCATATTGATGTTTTTTTTTTAAATCCATTCTGATACCCTGTGTCTTTTGATTGGGGTATTTAGCCCATTTATATTCAGGGTAACTATTGAGAGATACGAATTTAGTGCCATTGTATTGCCTATAAGGTGACTATTACTGTATATTGTTTCTGTTCCTTTCTGGTCTACTACTTTTAGGCCCTCTCTTTGCTTGGAGGGCAATATTTCCTATAGGTCTGGTTTGGTGTTTGCAAAATCTTTTAATTTTTATTTGTCCTGGAAGCTTTTTATCTCTCCTTCTATTTTCAGTGAAAGCCTAGCTGTATATAGTATTTTTGGCTGCATATTTTTCCTCATTTAGTTTTCTGAATATATCATGCCAGTTCTTTTTGGCCTGCCAGTTCTCTGCAGACAAGTCTGCTGCCAATCTAATATTTCTACAATTGTATGTTACAGACTTCTTGTACCAGGCTGCTTTCAGGATTTTCTCTTTGTCACTAAGACTAGTAAGTTTTATTATTGCATGACAGGGTGTGGACCTATTTTTATTTATTTTGAGGGGGGTTTTCTGTGCCTCCTGGATTTTGATGATTGTTCCCTTTGCCATATTAGTGAAAGTCTCTATTATAATTTGCTATAATGTACCTTCTGCCCCCCTCTCTTCTTCTTCTTCTGGAATCCCAATTATTTTATTATTGTTTCATCTTATGGTATCACCTATCTCTCAAATTCTCCCCTCATGGTCCAGTAGTTGTTTGTCTGTCTTTTGCTCAGCTTCTCTATTCCCCATCATTTTGTCTTCTATATCACTATTTCTCTCTTATGCCTCATTTGTCTAGCATTCTTGATTGCACCTCATTAATACTTTTTTTTTTTTCTTTTTAATTTCAGCTTGGTTCTTTTGTTTTTCCACAAAGGGATTTTATTCCTCTGGACAGGGTTTCTCTAATATCTTCCATGTCTTTTTCGAGCCCAGCTAGGTCCTTGAGAATCATCATTCTGAACTCTAGATCTGACATATTACCAGTGTCTGTATTGATTAGATCCCTAGCTGTTGGTACTGCCTCTTGTTCTATTTTTTTTGTGGTGTGTTTTTCTGCCTTATTATTTTATCCAGATAAGAATATATGAACAAGAGAATAAAATACTAAAAGGTTGGCAAAGACCTCAGAAAAATGTGTGCTAACCAAATCATAAGATATCTCAAACCAAGGGGAGATGAAAAGGGGTAAAAAATTTTAAAAAAATTTAAAAAGGGGGTAAACGATTTTAAAAAATTTAAAAAATTAAAAAATTAAAAAAATTAAATTAAAAAATATATTTTAAAAAAATATTATATATATATATATATATATATATATATATATATATATATGCTTTCAGTTGGTGAATAGAACGGAGCCACCCACTTGATTTTGGGTGTATTTTGGTCTCTTAGAAGAAAGTACCTTCCAAAATTTTAAAGGAAGGAAAGAATATATATATACAAAAATAAGGGTAAACATGATGAAGGGATGGAATATGAATGTAAATATAAAAATTTAAAAACGAATTATAAAAAAGAAATTGATAAGTTGGTTGGAAAAAGAAAGAAGAAAAAAAAAGGGAGGAGAGTATATGCTTAGTCTGCAGATTGGACCAAAGCCCTGTGCTAGATTTAGTGTATATTTTGATCTATTAAAAGAAATTGTAGGGACGCCTGGGTGGCTCAGTTGGTTAAGCAGCTGCCTTCGGCTCAGGTCATGATCCCAGCGTCCTGGGATCGAGTCCCACATCGGGCTCCTTGCTCCGCAGGGAGCCTGCTTCTCCCTCTGACTCTGCCTTCCACTCTGTCTGCCTGTGCTCGCTCTCGCTCGCTCTCTCTCTGACAAATAAATAAATAAAATCTTTAAAAAAAATAATAATAAAAAAAAATAAAAGAAATTGTATCTGAAAATTTTTTAGGAAAAAAAAAACCTACTTGTATACAAAATATAAGGTTAAGTACAATGAACAATAAAATATGACTATAATAATGAATGTTTAAAAAAATATATATATATATATATATTTTTTTTTTTTAAATCACAAGTAGATGGAGAGGCAGGCAGAGAGAGAGAGGGAAGCAGGCTCTCTGCTGAGCAGAGAGCCCGATGCGGGACTCGATTCCAGGACTCTGAGATCATGACCTGAGCCGAAGGCAGCGGCTTAACCCACTGAGCCACCCAGGCGCCCCTAAAAATATTTTTTTAAAGAAAGGTATTCATAAGATAAACCAGTTAAAAATGTTAAAAGAGGAAAGAAAGTTAAAAAAATAGAATAAGAAAAAAATAAAATTATTAACATTTAATTTAACTTATAAGAGTAAAGGATCATGGGGAGAAAGCTCTGCATTCCATGAATTGCTTTCTCCTAGCTCTGGAGTTGCACTGTTCTCCTTGAATGTGAACTCGGTCTTGTCTAAATGTTCTTGCTGATCTTCTGGGGTAGGGGCCTATTGTAGTGATTCTCAAATGTCTTTGCATGACGTGGAATTGCACCACCCTTGCCAGGGGCCAGGCTAAGAAATCTGCTCAAGTTCACTCTCAGTTGTTTTTGTTCCCTGAATGCTTTCTGTAGAGCTCTGGAGTACGGGACGGAAAATGGTGGCCTCCCAATCTCCAGCCCAGGGAATCCGAGCTCTCGGGGCCCCACTCCTCAGTGTGCCTTCAGAGAAAAGGGTTCAATCACTCCATCTCCCTGGTTTCCAGCCGCATTCTGGGCTCACCTAACCTGTGACCAAGCATTTCTGTCTCTGGCAGACAGCCCCGTTTGGTGTTCCAAACCCAACAGATTCTTGCCTCCACAGGAGGAAGGTGAGTCTCCCTGGATCTGCCACTGTGTAGTCCCTGCTCAAAGAGCAGTGGTCTGACTGTGGCACAGATCATGGTTTACAGTAACCACGAGCTGAGAGCTCACTCCTCAGCTCTATCTCTGTAGTAGGCTTTCCCGCTCCGATATCTTGCAAGCTCTGCCATACTCAGACACCCCCAATATTTCAGTGATGCCACAGGTGCTGAGACCACACTATTTCTGTAAGGGCTCCACCCCTGCTTAGATCTGGAGTGATATCCCTTAGTGGAGCAGGCTTCTGAAAGTTCTGATTTTGTGCTCCACTGCTCTACCACTTGCCAAGAGCCAGCCCTCCCCCCACCCCTGCAGTCTATCTTCCCATTGCTTTGGATTCAGTTCTCTGCTTGTCCTGCCTTTCAGAAAGTAGTCAGTTTTCTGTTCCCAGAATTGCTGTTCTTCTTCTCTTTGATCTCCTGTTGGAATTGTAGGTGTTTGGAATGGTTTGATAACTATCTAGCTGAACTCCTGCAACTTGATGTCATTTCAGTCTGCTCTTCCTCTGCCATCTTTCCCCTCATCCTCTTCCCATGTTCATTTTGTTATAAACACTTCCTGTTGCTCACCTGTTTGTGTTGGCCTTGTTCATACCCTCATGGATAAGATTAGATTGATGTATGATTAGATTGCATTGTTATATCTTTATAATGTTTGTTATGTCCTCTTTAGTCACCAAATACAACCTATCTAAAACCTATATCTAAGAACAGTTCTATACTGTATCATGAAATGGCTACCTGATTTGTCTTAAGGAGTTTTCTTTTTATCAGTGTCCAAGGATTTTTCTCATTCACACATGGTACATGTTGGTTTTCTTACAACGTTAGGGATGAATGGCATCATCCATTCAGCAAACATAGGGTGGTAAGCAAGCACATGGTTTGCACAGGTTGTGCTGGTCTTATAGCTTAAAGCTTTTTTTTTTTTAGATTTTATTTATTTATTTGACAGAGAGAGATCACAAGTAGGCAGAGAGGCAGGCAGAGAGAGAGGAGGAAGCAGGCTCCCTGCTGAGCAGAGAGCCCGATGTGGGACTCGATCCCAGGACCCTGAGATCATGACCTGAGCCGAAGGCAGCGGCCCAACCCACTGAGCCACCCAGGCGCCCCTATAGCTTAAAGCTTTTTATCAGGAATCTTTGACAGCAAGGTCAGTATATTTAAAATCAAATATGAGGACTTTCTAGATGGGTACTCAGTTAAGAAAGAGAAAAAAAAATACAAAGAGTTCAAGTACAGACATAAGACGTTACTTGAAATATTCTAGATTTACAAGGATGAGTCCAAGGTCTTTCAGAGTAACCCTGTTTCCACTGCTCCCTCTCCATTTCTCTGTCTTCTTTCTTTTGAAGAGAACTACACATTCTTCCTTGAAAGAATTGTGTTAACCAGTTTTCCTCTAATTTCAAATTTTTTATGAAATGTATCTACGTGCAACATTTCATTGCAGAAATGTAATGAAGTACTCAAACTGCAAGTAGTTACCTGAATATAAAGTCCAGGAATTTTGGCATAGAAGTTAAGAAAAGTCTCTTTCTATTAATTTTTTTTCTTTGGAACTCCCTTCAGAAGGGTAGTCTTTGCATATACATACTACTAATGAATAAATTCTTAATGTTTTAATTAGCAGTAAATTTTACACCACATAAAATAGTTCTCCAAACAATGAAGTTGTGTGTTCATTTAGATTTAGATTGTGGCATAGCTTAGACTGTGACTTTTTCATCTTTTTAATAAAACTAATGAGTTGCATGAAATATTTTCAGAAATCAGAGTAAGGCCATGATAATTCCTGATGTGGCTATATACTGAATTTTCTGATTCTTTGACTCTTGAAATGATATTCATATGTGAAAACCCAACCCAAATATCATTTTTTATCAAATCATATATTGACCTCCTGGGCAGAGTTAACCAATTGCCTCTATATTTCCAAAACACTTTTATGATAATCCTGTATAAGAGCTTTTCTGATAACCCATGTATAACCATTGTATCAATAACTTGTATTTTTTATTTCTTTCACAAATTAGCTCCTTGAAAGTAGGGACTCCAATGCCTAGAGATATATTATAAATGAAGAATAAATGAAAAAATGAATTTCTATAACAATTTGATGTTGTATTAAGCCCATTTAAAAACATTCATTTGTTAAACAAATATTTGTCAAACTTCTACCAAAGGCAGGCCTTGTTTTTAGGCCCAGATGATATACCAGAGAACAAAATCAATTAAAATCCCTACACTAATGGAACTGATGAGCTAGAACTTTATGAAGTTATAGAAATTTCACCATTTTTCTACAAAAATGACAATATATATGGTTCAAATGAATATATTTTGGTGGGGCAGTGAAATTAGGAAACTAGATTCAAAGCTTCTTAAAGCAGGGGTTGTATTTCCTGGTGGTTAACTTCAGAACTCTGTCAATACTCATACATCAGCCTCTTCTGAGTCCCCATCTTCTGTTACCTGGGTTACTAAAATAGCCTCCTTCAAGGTCTCCCTGTTACATATCCTGTTAGTTCCTGTTCTTACAAAAACAGCCCAAGTTCAAGCCTATTTAAAGTGTCTATGAATCATATCACAACACTCTTCTTGACAAAGCCCTATGGTGGTTTCCTATTTCATTAAGAGGAAGCACTAGCTTTCTTTCTGTGGCTCACAAGGGATATTCTAGTATACCCCTCTTCTTCCCCTTTGGTGTCTCTGTTTCATATTGCACACTTACTTGATCAAGCTGTTTTCACTACACTTGCTTCATGTGTATACCAGTCATGCTTCTGCTTTAGGGCTTTTGTACTACCTCTTTCTCCTGCCTGTAAAGTTCTTCCCTCATATATTTAATTTGACTAACTCCTCACCACTTTCAGATTCTAACTCTAATGTCATTTCTCAATGGACCTACTGTAATTGTACTTTGAAATGTTACCTATCATTCTGAAGCACCCATTATCTTTTCCCATGTTTCTGTTTCCTATAGCCCAGGGGATGTTCTTTCATACCCTACAGTTAACTTATTATGACTATTGTTCATTGCCTCTCTGCCCTGCTAGATGGTAAAGTTCCATGAGAGCACTATTTTTTTTCTTTTATATTGTTCACCAATATCCCGTAACCCTAGAACAGTGCCTGGCATATAGTAGGAGCCCACTATATATATTGAGTGTGTGTTTTTAATGATTGGATAAATGCTGGCTATTCTGAATTAGGCTGGGTGGTCACATATTATTTGAAAAATAGAATATGCTAATGCTTCTTCTACATTAATACTCTGCATTATAATCCAGAAGAAAATAAGGGTAAGGAAACTACTATTTATTTATTACCCAATGTTTAGCAGGCAATATGCTAGGAGACTTACGGTCTTTCACTTGATTCTAATAACTCTATAATAATCTCAGTTTTACTGAGGAAGCTGAGAATGAGGGAATTAATATAACTTACAGTTGTATCCTGGAAGTGTTAGAATGCCTTAGGCCTCCTTGCTCTTTCCATTACATTGCATAGCCCAAAAATATTTTTAAAATAATTGATATAATTTCCAAAATAGGTATCAATAAGTGTAAATCCTCTGAAAATAAAAAAGGAGAAATTCTGTTTCTATCATATATTGGTTTAAAAGCAGCCAGGTCAGGGTGAAGGTAGGGAATCTATTTGCCTATTGATTAGAAAGTCACTGCTGCTGTTTCTGTTAGATTACTGCTAGTACATTCTCACCAAAGAGAAAAAAATGCTCAGATTTTTATTAAAAATCCTTCCATGACAGCCAGTTCAATCAAATGAGCATTTGAAATGTATACAAGAGATTTTTTTATAGGTTGTTCTGATTTCTGACTATATAAGAAAGAGCTAATGTTCTAGAGAGTGAAGTTTAGATGTTACATTTTCAAATGAGTGAAGACTTTTATTTATATCTTTGGAAGTCTCTGCCAAATATTAAGATCTTAGAAATACAGCTATCAAAAAGTCTTTGTATTGCTTCATGTGAACTAGAAAAAAAAGATTATAAACAATTTTGGGGTGGATACTCCGGTATGGAGCTTTTTCTGGCTACATAAAGATATCCCAATGTCATAGAAATTCTCTACCACCCTATTAAAAACTCCAAGTTGATTTTTGTGTGGATTTGGAAAAATTTTCTACTGCTTTTCTTTTCTTTTTAAGATTTTATTTATTTATTTGATAGAGAGAGATCACAAGTAGGCAGAGAGGCAGTCAGAGAGAGAGAGAGGAGGAAGCAGGCTCCCTGCTGAGCAGAGAGCCCAATACGGGACTCGATCCCAGGACCCTGAGATCATGACCTGAGCCAAAGGCAGCGGCTTAACCCACTGAGCCACCTAGGCGCCCCTGCTTTTCAATCTTATAATTAGGAAAGGGCTGGAATTAAAGATCTTTTTTTTTTCCTTTAAAATAGGGAATTCAACTTCAGAGTAAAATTAATTATCTCTTTGTTGGTCTACAATATTTTTTCTCCTGAATAATGAAATGACATTTTCAATAATATATTTGGTGTAATATGCCCATTTTGCCATAAATAATATCCTTTTGACTGAATTCATACCACAGTAGTAGTGTGATGTGGAATAGTGGGCCAACAATTGAGCTAGTTATGACTGCTAAATAGAGAAGTTCGGCTAGTTTTGCCGAATAACTATGGTTATTCCTTTTATTCTGTTAAAGTATTCAGTAGTTCAGAGTGAAAAATGTGTATAATGACTTGTTTTAGATGGCAAGAACAAAAAAATCACTCTTTTGCATTATGGTATGTGGACCATGTTGTATACATAGAGGAAGATACTTCGCGTGTAAAACATCCGTGTTAAAATCAGGTGACTTAATAGATTTTAGTTTCTTCATATAAAAATCTTTTAAGTAGAGGTGCCTGGGTGGCACAGTGGGTTAAAGCCTCTGCCTTAGGCTTGGGTCATGGTCTCAGGGTCCTGGGATCAGGCCCCACATTGGGCTCTCTGCTCAGCGGGAGCCTGCTTCCCCTTCTCTCTCTGCCTGCCTCTCTGTCTACTTGTGATCTCTCTCTGTCAAAATAAATAAATAATTAATTAATTTAAAAAAAATCTTGTGAGTAATGTCTTCAAAATTATGAATCTTATTCAGCTAGATACACTTTTAAAAGTTATTTGCAGTTTACCTAGTTCTTTGCATGATTCTAATTCTTTTAAATTGGTTGAGGCTTTTTAAGGACCTAACTAGGGTTTTATATTGGTAACTGTTCCATGCATAATTGAAAACAAGTATTATGTTGTTGATAGGAGTGTTCTGTCTGTATCAGTAAAGTCAGCTTTCCTTATTGAGTTGTTCAATTCTTCATCTTTACTCATTTATTTTTTCTGGGCGTTCTGTCAGCAACTGAGAGAGATATGGTAATGCCTTCCATTATGACTGATTAAAACCCATTGCAGCTGAGGCAATGGGAGTTTTAAGAATTTGCCCATGGAATAGGGGAAGTGTACATGCTATGCTCAGAACTATAGGTGAGGAGGGAGAGGGACACTGATTAAAGCCATATACCCGAGACCCAGTAACACAGAAAATGTATACCTGCTTTGGTTTCCCCACCTCCTTACCAGGATAACAAGTCTCCGATAAAAGTAACAGTGGAATTGTGGGATTTACAAGACAAACTCTGAAGTGCAGTGCAAAGGGAAAATATAAGGCTGAGTGGAGCTAATATTTAGAATAACTGCAGCATACCTAAACTAAGATATTGCTAGGACAATTTCAGTTTTTAGTTTATTATCATTATTTTGGAATTCCCACTTTTTCCTGTGCTCTTGAAAATTATCAGTCTTCTGTTTCCTTGAACACAGCCCAGTTAATGTCAGATCCATGGATGGTAATTCTTGGGTTTATTCCTCTTGATTTTTTTTTTTTAACACGTCATCTTGTTTTAGAACTCATTTTATTTTTTGATGGGTTCCAAACTGTATATTTATAAGTTAGAAGGGACTTGAGGCTTAGGATGATGATATGGTATTGGAAAGTATATTAAATTGGGTCTCTCTTGGAAACAGAAGAATTAATAGATCTAGAATAGTTTAATCTTACTGGGGATTTAGATCAGGCAACACTAGACTTCCCAACCTGTGTATTCTTGTCCATTTCCAATTCACATTTCTCTTTTCTGGGAATATAACCTCTTACTGTTCCTTCTCAAAGCATAATTTTTTATGAACTTCCCCCTTAGCAGATCATGAATACTTTTTTTTTTTTCCCATCCTTTTAAAAAATTGGCAAAAGCCTTTGAGAGAAGTAAGGTTACACTGGCCAGGCTTAACTGCCTGAGTTTTCCTCCTTTCCTGAATATTAACCTCATAGTTCTGCACTGTCTTGTAGTTATTTTTGTTTAATTTCAGTTTGAAGGTCAGTCCTAATTTCTTGGTCTCACATTGCTGGTGTAATTGTAGTTGTACTTGAATTTCCAATATTATGGGTAAGGTTAAGCATTTTGTTGTAGGTTAAGATTACATATCCATTTCTTTTCTCATAGATTGTCTGTTTATATGCTCTTACTTATGATTGGATTGAGGTGTGCATTTTGGCAAAAATAGTACTGAAATGTATCTTCCTCTGTGTATTATATCTGAAAGGACATGATGTTGATAGTCTTTTTTCTGATAATGTTAATTTTGATCAGTTTGTTAAGATAGTATCTGCCAAATCTCTCCTCAGTGAAGTTACTGTTTTTTCTCCCCCCTTTGGAACTAATAATTGGGAGAGATACTTTGAAGCAATGCAAATATGTTCCCTCTCTTCGGATATCTACTTCTTAATATTAGCACCTATCATAGTTGTTTTAGCTGCTATAACAAAATACCACGGAATGGGTGGTTTACAAACAACTGAAATTTATTTCTCATGGCTTTGGTGGCTGGGTGTCTAAGGCCAGGGTGTCGGTATGGCTACATTCTGGTGAAGGCTCTCTTCTGTGTTGCAGAATGCCTGCTTCTCGTTGTGTTCTCCACATGGTGAGGGTGTTAGGGTACTCTGTGAGGTCCCTCCTTTAGAAAGGCATAAATTCCATCTGTGAGGCCTCTACCCTAATGTCTTAGCACCTCCCAAAGACTTCACCTCCTAACTCCATGACATTGCTCATTAGTATTTCCACATACGAATTTTAGGGGACACACATGCATTCAAACTATTGTAGCACCCATCCTTGGATGTAACTTGCAGCAGTTAATACTGTGGGGCTTGCCTAATGGAAACTTTCTATTTCTTTTTTTCTCAACATTTTAGAAATGAAATCTTCTCTCCCTTCTACCCTATCTACTTATTCATGTGATTCTTTATTTTAATTTTAATATAAACCCATTATATTTATGTTTTTCTTTGGGTTATAATCCAGAGCTATAATTATTTCTATTTTTCCTAAAATTCTCTTGTTAATCACTTTTCTCCTTTCTACCCTTTATTATTATTCCTGTTATCCTTTATTTTATATACTCACACATATTTTCTTTTAAAACTTCTTTTTTAATTCCCCTTTTATATTCTATGACTTCCTGACCATCTCTTTTTTGAGATGGACTACATTTGATTTACATCATTCTTTGAAAGTTTGTATTTCAGGTTGTTTCTTTTAACTATTTTGAGATACAGGGTTACAATTTTCATCTCCATGGTGGCCATATTTTTCTGGTATGTCCTTTTTTGTTGGCTGTACTTCATATGATGAATTTTATTTTTTATCTTGTCTTTGCGTAAGTTAATTCATATTATTTTCTTTCTTTTTTTTTTAAAGACTTTATTTATTTATTTGACACAGAGAGAATGAGAGATCACAAGTAGGCAGAGAAGCAGGCAGAGAGAGAGGAGGAAGCAGGCTCCATGCTGAGCAGAGAGCCCGATGTGGGGCTTGATCCCAGGACCCTGAGATCATGACCTGAACCGAAGGCAACTGAACCCTCTGAGCCACCCAGGCACCAGTTCATATTCTTTTCTTGCTACTTATGGTAATTAGATGGGTACTTTGGGCCTCTAAGTAGATATTCCAACATAGGGGGCAGATCTTCCAGGATTCAGAACTCAGTTGTTCCCCTACTGGCTATTAATGTGAACTCTCACAGTGTAGCCTTTCCTATGATATATTCTGGCTCCAAAGCGTCAATTGTTTCAGAAAGAACTTCTGTTAAATTTCCCTTCCTTATACATTGCTGGTTAGGATGAGTCACAAGGGCGATTCTTGAGAGATTTAGATGGGAATAAAGATGGCTTTTTGTAGCTGACACAGATAGTCACCAATCTGCTGATTTACCTTGTTGGGACAGAGCAATGTTTGGGCCTGCAGTCACTCCACCTTTTCTTGAACCTCTCTCTTCAGTGTCTCTGACTCCTGGGGCAGATATGTGTGATTAGCTCCATGATCAGAGGACACCAGCACCTGCAGAATATCCTTGTCATCAAGGACAGAGACATTTAGAATGGACATGGATTTAGTCCTCCTGAAGTTCTAGCTTGTATTCTTGGGGTTCCATCCTGCATATTTTCTTCTCATCTTCCTCCTTGCCTTATCAGTTTCAAGCTCCAGCCTTCAACACTGAGACATGACCTTTGAGGGACCACTTAGCCAGGCTTTGCAATTGCATAAGCCAATTTCCTGTGTAAATTCCATCCAAAAATAATTCAACTTGAATGGATTCCTACTGGCCAAATCTGAGATAGTTTATACATTAAAATAATTAAGAGAGTAAAATAATATTCATGGAATAAAATACTATACATTTACTATTGACCCTTTTGTAATTAATTTTAAGGGCAGAAATAAATAAATGAATTATAATATTCTTCCTTCAAATTACTTATTAATTCAAAGGGGCATAAGAATTATGCATTAGACAAATGTAGCACACACTGATTTTAAATAAACAATGAAAGATTCTTATCTGATTCAGTAAATATCCTGTTGCTCTTTTCCTTATTCTGATGTTCAAATGGAAGATTTTTATCTGATGCCATGAATATCCTGTTGCTCCTTTACTTATTTTGGTGTTCACATTTTCACAGATTTGGCCAATGGGAGTGCCTTGAAGCTGGAACCTGTGTCCTTTAGTTATGTTTCTTTCATTCTTTGTGTAATTTATTTGCTATTTTCCAAGGATCCCTTATTCTTTCCAATGGAGAATATCTCAACTGTGTTAATTGTCACTTGGTTATATGTATTTCTAGGGCTTTAAAATTTGTTTTATTTAAATTCAATTTAGTTAACATATACTGTAATTATTAGTTTCCAGGGTAGAATTTGGTGATTCACCAGTTACATGTAATGCCTAGTGCTCATTACATCAAGTGCTGTCCCTAATGCCCATCACCATTCCCCATCCCATTCCCCCCCAGCACAGTTTGTTTCCTTAGTCTAGGGCTTTTCAGAGACCATGGGAAAGAGGTATAGATATATAAATATAAATATGTACACGTGTGTGTGTGTGTATTCTTGTGTTTCCAAAGATACCTATAACTCTCATTCAATACCAGTTCTTAATCTTCTGGATTGTTGTTGTATTTTATACTTTGGCTAAATAATAGTAAGATACTATACAAAGATTAAGATAGATATCTGAGTTGATTAATTGCTACAGATAAGTAGTCCTAAATTAGCATAAGGTTTTGTTTTCACATTTTAAGATGAACATAGCTCATAAGAGTACAGCTTACTCAACTATTATTTTCTATAAGAAAAAAATCAGTATCTTTCTTGCACAAATAAGTACTTTATAGTTTACAAATATGATAGAAGCCATAGCCAGCCTAGTTCTGTTTAGTAAGTTTGATTCTGAAGATGAACAAAGTAGACCTTGTGATTAGATAATACTTGGTTGATCATATTTTATACTTCTGAGTAGATCATAAATATACATTAAACAATCAGTAGTCTTCCCAAATAAATAGTGATTTAATGTTTAAAATTACCCATGGCAATTTCCTTTAAATGTGTGTATTGTATAGATAAGCTATTGCTTTATAAAACTCAGTGACTTAATTCTAAATTACTAATTAAGGCGTATGTGACTATGGGTCTGTTGCTGGTAGACTGATGTACTGGGCTGGGCAGCTTTGATAATTTTAAGTAGGTTTTCTCACACATCTTTGGGTTTGGTTAGGGATCAGAGGTCTAGGCTGGGCTGGGCTGAGTTCCGTATGTCTCTCATCATAGGCAATGGCATGTTTAAGGGAGAAGCAAAAACACGTCAAGATTCTTAAGATGTAGGCTCAATATTGACACACAGTCATCTCTTCCTCACTTTATTATCCAAATTAAGTTCATATGGCTGTATGCAAGTAAAGGGGCAGAGAAATATACTTTATCCCTTCAATGAAAGGAATTGCAAAATTACATTGCAAAGGCTGTGAATACAAGAAGGAAAGAAGAATGGGGTTAATAATTTCACCTGAGACCTTGCTGACTTTTGATGGACCCTCACGATCATTATCTGAAGTGTTGATTAGAAATACAGAATTCTAGGTGGTTCATATGTATATTAAAGGTAGGGAATTTTTGATCTAAGAATATAACTACCGTACTACTTGACTAACTCTCTCTTTTACTTAGATTTTTTTTGAATTCTGCAAATATGCATGGAGCCCAGGGCCGTTGCTGTCACTATTTGCACACCTAAAACACTTTTTATATGTCTGAGTAGCTCACTATGTCTCCTACTTTAAGTCTCTGCTCAGTTGTCACCTTATTAAAAAAACTTCCTAACGGGGCGCCTGGGTGGCTCAGTGGGTTAAAGCCTCTACCTTCGGCTCAGGTCGTGATCCCAGGGTCTGGGGATCGAGCCCCACATCAGGCTATCTGCTCCACAGGAGCCTGCTTCCTCCTCTCTCTGCCTGCCTCTCTGCCTACTTGTAATTTCTCTCTCTCTGTCAAATAAATAAAATCTTTAAAAACAAAACAAAAAAAAACAAAAAAAAAACATCCTAACTTAAAATAGAAGTATTTCTCTAAGATATCACCCTCCTTTTCCCATCATCACTTTTTTCTACCATAGCACTTTGTTAACACCTGACTTGTTACATGTATTTTTTCTTAATTTTAATCTATATTCATTAGAATAAAAGCACCAAGAGAATATGGACTTTTGTATTTTATTCACTGTTGAATCCCTGGTATCTAGAATAATTCAGGCATTTACTATGTGCTCAAGAAATGTAAGTTTATAGGAATAAAGTTGAAATAAATATTTTTTAGAGTTAATTTTTTAATTAAAATATTTATTCTACAGTTATAAGCAATTATCAAACATAACAGTATCTGTGGATTTTGTTTGGCGACATACTCGCCTTTTCAAAAGTGGCTTAAACAACATATAGTTATTTCTTTATTTCTCATTAAAGAAATTTATATTTTATCAGTTCAAGGCTACTGTGGTGGCTCCATAACATCACCATTTATTTATCTGAGGGTCCTAGTTTTCATCTCTACCATGTTTTTATCCTGATTCATATTCTCAGTTTTGCATCCTGTTTTGAAATGACCAGTGCAGTTCTAACCTTCATGTATGGCCTCCAGGTAAGAAGAAAGAAGAGGAGAAAGATACAAGATTATTTTGTGTGCTGGGTCAAGTAATTTTTAAGACACTTGCTAAAAATTCCCATTAGTGTTAATGACCAGGACTAGCACTTATCATCAAATGGCCATTCTTTACTTCCCTGGGAAATTCAATGTTTTCTTTGGACATTTTGCCACCTCCAACCATTTATGGTTATATTAATGTAAAAGATGCTCTGCTATTATATTTTACTGTATTTTACATAAAAATGAATACATTTACCTCTTGTTAAAAGGTTTTTTTCTGTTAAAAATGATACATTTGTGGGGCACCTGGGTGGCTCAGTGGTTTAAGCCTCTGCCTTCAGATCAGGTCATGATCTCAGGGTCCTGGGATCGAGCCCCACATCAGGCTCTCTGCTCAGCGGGGAGCCTGCTTCCCCCTCTCTCTCTGCCTGCCTCTTTGCCTACTTGTGATCTCTCTCTGTCTATCAAATAAATAAATAAAAATCTTTAAAAATGATACATTTGTTTCTTAATGACAAAAAATAAAAACTTGACTAAATGTAACAGCATTTATAACAGAAGAAATTATGAATACCACTAGACATATTTATATGTTGTTCTTCAAAAGTTCATGTTATAGAATTTGTTTTATAAATTATATAGTTTTTCATTTATTTCAATTGGTTGTTTTTTGGAAAATCTAGAAAAAATATTAAACATGCAAAATTTTTGCAAACATTGATACTTGGTAATTCAATTACTAGCAAGTTATAGCTAGTAACTTTAAGGGTCTGTTTTCTGAAATCCTTATTCAACAGAAATTACATGCAACTTTCACACCTTTTTAATAAAAAATTGACTCTTTCAGCTGAACAGCGTTCTGAATAAGATATTACTCTAGCATTTGAGTTACATAACGAAATAAACTTGCCTATGTTGTTAATCCATGTTTAATTCCCTCATTCTTCCAGAATATTTCATGGTGCTCATTTAGAACTATGAAGGTGAGGAAACTGGCTCTCCACAGGTTTTCCAAATTTTCATCTTAGCAGAGAGCCTTATCCATCTAAAGTCAGAGGGTTTTCAATCATGTAACTAATGATGTGGTAATAGCTGCTTCCAGGGGACTGTGTTAGTGACAAAATTAATGTGTAACTTGCTCTAGCCACTTGTCTTTAACTTGCTCAGTTTCCACCAGGGGTATATTGTATTTGTACTCAGTACTTGCACTAGACCACCGTTAGATATAACAGAAATATCAGCTCTTTTTCCCCTGAAATATTGTATTTTACCCTTCTTTTCCTCCCACAAATGAGAGTATGAATTAAGCTAGACTCAAATAGAATAAAAATCAGAAGAGAGGAGACTTTCTTCTTTGCAGTAAAGACTTTCATTTGCTGAACTTTTCGTTTTCAGCAAAGTTCACTGAGGTTTTCTATTTGTTCATTAGTAGCTGTATAGAGTTTGATAATGGTGACGCAAGGATATCTAAAGAATGTAATTTTGAGTTCACATCTTGGGTTAGGGATTTGTGACACCCCTAAACACAAAGTGAAGACACGTATCAGCTCAGCTTCCTCTGTCTCTTTCATTCTGTGTACACTTTGTACACATGCTTTTCATCATAGCATTGCCTTACTTGTACTTTCATTCTTCCAGGTGTCAAACAAATGTCGTTTAGTTCCTCTAATACTTCAGCTTAGTGCCTTCACAGGCCTTCCCCATACGGTCTTTGGATCCAGCACTCCTGTCTTTATTTTTTTGCCCAGTGTGTATTTGATTCCTGCAGGAGTTCATGCCCTAATAATTTTTGTAAATTAGAAAGGGTATAGCCTTGATAGAGAGGTTGCTCTTATTCTACATATCCTTACATTACTAGTAATTACAAGTGGAATTGGAAAGATATGAATGAATACTTAGAGCTTCCAAAAAGCCTCCAAACCACATTGTATCCCTTTGTTGTCAGTGGCAAGGACTCAGACTTTGATTTTACTATAAACCAGCATTTCACAAACTACTTCTAACAAAAAACTTAAAAATTTCCAGCCACTTGAGGATCAATACATGTGTAAGATATATGAAAATTTTGCAATAATGTCAAATTGTTATGAGCTGCTAAACACTTAGTCCCACTATCTGTGAGTATGTATCCTGTCTGACTCCGCAGACAATTTGACTGGACAGTAACTTTAAGCTCTCCTCTTTATTTGTTTTTCACAAATTAATTTTATTTATTTATTTATTTATTTATTTATTTATTGAGAGAGCCTGTGAGTGTGGTGGGAAGGGCAGACAGAGGGAGGGAGAGAGAATCTTAAGCAGACACCACACCCAGCATCAAACCCAGTGTGAAGCATGTTCTCATGACCCTAAGTTTATGACCTGAGCTGAAACCAAGAATCAGATGCTTAACAGACCAAGCCACTTAGGCACCCATGTTCTTCATACATTTTAAAAAGATTATAGTATTTATTAAATGCAAAATGGATGAAATACCTGAATGTGAGACAGGAAACCATCAAAATCCTAGAGGAGAGCACACGTAGCAATCTATGTGACATCTGCCATAGCAGCTTCTTACTAGATGCATCTCCCCAGGCAAGGGAAACAAAAGCAAAAATCAACTATTGGGACTTGATCACGATTAAAAAAAAAAAAGAAAGAAAGAAAACCAGCAGAGCAAGGGGAACAGTCAACAAAATTAAAAGGCAGCCTTTGCAATGGGAAAATACATTTGCAAATGACATATCTAATAAAGGGTTAGTACCCAAAGTCTATAAAGAACTTAGCAAACTCAACAACCCCCAAAAACAAATAATCCAGTTAAATGGCAGAAGACATGAATAGACATTTTTCCAAAGAAGATGTACACAGATGGCTAATAGACATGTGAAACGATGATCAACATTACTCATCATCAGGGAAATACAAATCAAAACTACAGTGAGATACCACCTCACACCTGACAAAATGGCTAAAATTAATAACAAAGGAAACAACAGGTGTTAGCAAGGATGGAGAGAAAAGGTAATCCTTTTTCAATGGATTCATCTTTCTGTTGGTGGAAATGTAAACTGGTACAGCCACTCTGGAAAACAGTATGGAATTTCCTCAAGTTAAAAATAGAGCTGCCTTATAATACAGCAATTGTACTACTAGGTATTTACCCAAAGGATACAAAAAGTACTGATTTGAAGAGATACATGCACTCTGATGTTTATAGCATCATCAACAATAGCCAAACTATGGAAAGAGCCTGAGTGTCCATCAACTGATGAATGGATAAAGAAGAGGTGGCATGCATGTATATATTTCTGAGCCATAAAAAATGAAATCTTGTCATTTTCAATAATGTGGGTGGAGCTAGAACATATACTAAGTGAAATAAGTCAATAAGAGGAAAACAAATACCCTATGATTTCATTCATAAAATGAATAGAAATTCTGGAGTTGAAAAGTGTAATAACTGAAGTGAAAAAATCATTAGATTCAGCAACAAATTTAATCAGGCAGGAAAAAAAAAATCAGTGAATTCTAAGATGAAACAAAGTTTTTCAGTCTAAAAGGAAGAAAGAAAAAAGAATTATGAAAAATAAACAAAGCCTAAGAAACCTGTGAGCCACCATCAGGTGTAGCCAGAGGAAAGATAAGGAATATTTGGAGACATTATGATAAAACTTTACATATTTGATGGAATACATGAGTCTACATATTTGAGAATTTCAGTGAGTCCCAGGTCAGCTAAACTCAGAGACATCACACTGAAACACGTTATAATAAAACTGTTGAAAGCCAGAGACAGAATCCTCAAAGCAGCAAGAACAAAATGGCTCATCATAGAAAGGGATCCTCTAAAAGATTCAGAGTTGAGTTTTTTATTAGAAACCATGGAAGCCAGTTCAGGAATTTAGTGACTTCAGTTTACTATAAATGATGAACTATAAATTGTTGCATCACAAATTCTAGTTATTGGTGTATTGCCTTTTAAAACTGTAGACTTTAATGTAAAAGAGCAAGGATGTATAAGACTTATGTATGCACTAAAAAATACAAAATATTGTTGAAAGAGTTTTTAAAATACCTACATGAACAAATTGGAAGGCAATTAGGATGGCAATAATCCCCCACATTATTTATGCATTCAGTGTAACCTCTATCAAAATTTCAAGTACCTTTTTTTTTAAATTTTCAGAAATAAACAAGCTGAGGGTCACTGGGGGCTCAGTCAGATGAGCTCACCCTCTTGGTTTTGGCTGGGTTTGTGGTCTTGGGGGTCATCAGATTGAGTTCTGTGTGGAGCTCTGCATTGAGCGTGGAGTTTGCTTGGGGTTCTTTTTCCCATCCTCTGTTCCTCCCCCTGCTCACCCACATTCTCTCTTTCTCTAAAATAAATAAATAAGTAAAATCTTAAAGAAAAAAAATCCTAAAATTAATATGCAATTTCAAGAACACTGAATAGCCTAAAAAGTTCTGAAAGAGAGAACCAAAGCTGGAGACTACACATTTCCCAATTTCAAAACTTACTTTAAACCTTCAATAATCAAAACTGTGATACTGACATAGTGGTAGGCCCATAGACTAAAAGAATATAATTGAGAATCCAGAAATAAACCAATAAACCTATGATCAGTTGACTTTCAACAAGAGTCCCACGATCATTGAACATAGAATTTCTTGAACACATGGTACAGGGACAGTTGAATTACGACAGGCAAAATAATGAAGCTGGACCTTACCTCACCACATACAAAAATTAGCTCAAGGTGTATCAAATACCTTAATTTAGTACCTAACATTCTAAAACTCTTACAAGGAAACTCATAGGGATAAAGCTTTATGAATTTCAATCTGGCAATGAATTCATAAGTACAATACTAAAAGTGCAAGCTATAAAAGAAAATAGATAAGTTGGACTTCTTTAAAATTAAATACTTGTGATATCAAAGGATAATTATCAATAAAAGGAAGAGATAAGCCACAGAATGTGACAAAATAGTTGTAGATCTTACATTTGATAAAGATCTACTAGCCAGAACATGTAAAAATACTTATAACTCAACAACGAAAAGCCATACAATCCAATTGAAAATTAGACAAAGGATTTAAATAGACATTCTCCAAATAAGACATACAGTTGGCTAATACATATGTGGAAAGATGCTTAACATCATTAGTCATTAGGGAAGTGCCAGTTAAAACCACAGAGATTCCTGCCCCCTAGGGTAACTGCTGTAAAAGAAAGGAAAATAACAAGTGCTCACAAGAATGTGGAGAAATTGGAACTCTCATAGATTGCTGGTGAGCTTGTTGCATGATACAACTGCTCTAGAAAAATAGTTTGGCAGTTCCTCAAAAAGTTTAGCTTGGAATTAATATATGAGCCATAATATCATTCTTGGATATATATATCCCAATTGATTCAAAACAGGTTTTTGAACAGATACTTGCACATCATTGTTCATAAAGCATTATTCACAGTAGCCAAAATGTGGAACACCTCAAATGTTAATCTACTAAGAAATATATAAGCAAAATGTGGTATATCCATATAAGGGCATATTATTTAGCAATAGAGGGAATAAGGTACTGCTGCATGCTACATCATGGATTCAACTTAAAACCATCACACTAAGTAAAATAAGCCACATATTTTATGATTTCATTTACATGAATTATCCAGAGTAGGCAAATCCAGACAGACAGAATAGCAGATCTGTGATTTGCAGATTGATAGGGGCCAATACTGGTGAATGAGAGAATAGAGAGTGGCTGCTTAATGGTGATGGGGTTTCCTTTTTAGGATGATGAAAATGGTCTGGAATGAGGTGGTGGTGATGATTGTCCTACATTGCAAATGTATTGAAGCCATTGAAACATACACTTTAAAGTGATCAAGAGGTAAATTATATTTTGGATTATACCTCATTTAAACAACTGATATAATGAATACATATAAAAATAAGCCCATGTCCACAGTAAAGTTGTATGTAAATATTCATTTTAGTACCATCATTCTGGCCTCAAAGTACTAAAGGCAGTAATCATTTAGGGAAATACAGAAATATAGAGAATCATGTAGGGAAATACAGAAATCTACAGACCTAGGAGAATGGATAAAGAGATACTGAGTGAATAAAGACATTTGGAAAGGGTAGAATCCTATTAGCTGAATTTGGTGATTCGTTAGATGTAGGTTCTCCCATGTAGTTTTGACTTGCAGTAGAATGGATTGGGATGTATTTCAATAAGATAATAAAACAAGCACAAAAAACCTCTCTGAGATGAGATCATGATGTCACTTTCAGACATACGGAATTCAGTATTCTATCAAACAATAAATGGAAGCAATAAAGTGGGTGCTGAGACTAGAGGTAGAAGACTAGCATGTATAAGCATATTATTGATAGTTGAATCCAAGGGACTGAAGGAAATTTATCAGGCAATGTGAAAAGAAGGCCCATGTCAACAGAAATCTGAGGACACCAGAAATGTAAAAATAGGCACAAAAAGGGTCTCCTGGGTGGTTTAGTCAGTTAAGCATCCAACTCTCGATTTTGGCTCAGGTCGTGATCTCAAGGTTGTGAGATTGAACCCCTAGTTGGGCTCTACACTCTGAGCTTAAACCAAATGGATTTTCAAATTTCATTCCACTCAAAATTTGCATGTGCTTGCACACATGCACACCTTACTTATGTCTTAACTCAAATATCCTGAAGAATAGATGTAGTAGCCAATTGAAATAAACTTACAGAAGCAATGCATTCAATTATAACCCCCTGCACAATAGTTTTTAAAATGAAGTAATTAAAAAAAATACTTTATTTGGCACAGAGAGAGAGAGAGAGAGTACAAGCCAGGGGGAGACAGAAGGTGAAGCAGACTCCCCGGTGAGCAGGGAGCCTGATGCAGAGCTCTATCCTAGGACCCTTGGATCATGACCTGAGCCAAAGGCAGACACTTTAACAGACTAAGCCACCTAGGTGCCCCTAAAATGAAGTAAATTAACATATAACCATTTTAACCCAAGTTTCCAGAAAGTCACTTTTAGTGTATAGGGGAGAGTGCGTGCGTGTGTGTGTGTGTGTGTGTGCACGTGCACACATATACAGCTATTAAGTGGTAAAATCAGAGTATGAGCCCAGGACTTTTGCTTCACAGCCAGTGCTATAACCACTATACAGATTAACAGATGGAGGTTGTTTGAGAATACTGAGTTACCCTACTAAACAATCAGGTTAGGGACATATAAACGTTAGTGCATCTGGGATCACATTTCTGACTAATGAGAATAAGTGGAACTTTCTTTCTGAGTTTGAGTCCCAATAATAAAGCAGCTACTGTTAGGTGGCAAGTCATGTAACGGTGTTCGAACCGATAGTGGGCTTGCCATTTCCAGAGATGATTCTGAAAAAGTGGAAATTGTGAGCTGATCAAGCACTCTAACTGGTTTCTATCACAGCATAATTTTGCAGGAATGGTCCTCTGCCCAGTGAGGACAAAAGCTGTGGGAGAAACCACAACTACAGGTTGTCCTGCCAGAAGCTTCACCTCTGTGCTGCTTTTTCATGCTTAGTGTGGCAGTTACAAAACAAACTCTCCTCAGGTAGCTTTTGTTGAGAATAAAACATTTGAAATTATTCTAACATTATTTATTATATGGTTCTAAAATTATACACTTTGTGCTTTAGAATTGCTTGAACTGCCACAGATCTATAATAGTGTGCTAAATTCTCTGATAACAATTGTGTTTTTATCAGTTTCTCTTTTTATTTGTAATGATTTTACTTTATACATTTTTCATGAAATGTAATTTGTCGGAAAATGTTCGTGATTGTTGCCGACTTTTGTGGATTTGTATCTTTTCATCAATATAAAACTACTACTTTTAAAATCCCATTACCTCCTTTTAGCTTTCTCCTCTATTCTGATACTTAGTTTTTTTTAACCACACGAGTTTTCTTTTTAACCTTTGCTTAATATGTCTTTGTCATTTACTTTTAGTCTTTCTCTGAAATTCTGTTTTTGTTCAGATTATTTTTAATATAAGATTACTAAGAATTATTATTCTATACTATGTGGTAACTTGCCTTTAAAATAAAGATCTATTTTTCCACATTTTGACATATATTTTATATTACCTATTTTTTTCTGTTGTCTTCTGTTGTGTTTTATGGAATAATTGCAATTTATTTTTAGTTCTGTATTTTTTTGCATATGCATTTTTTTCAATTAATTCCTGCCATGATTAGACTTTACAAGTACTCTTGTTAATTACTTTCAATTTTATCTTAAAGTTTAAAAAATGCAATTTAAAAATTACACATGATAACTATAACAATGATAAGAAATTATTTCTTTCAATATCTTTTTTTAAAATATAGGTTTAGGCGTTCTTCCACTCTTTAAATAACTTCACAGTCTTTGTTAATCTATATTGAGGTTGTGAATATAGTACTTAATTCATTAGTTCTGTTTCTTTTTCATTTATTTTCTTTTTCCCTCTTTTCCTTACCTATTTCCTTCTAGCATCCTTCAAATTTTTTCTTTCTTTTTTTTTTTCCCAAAGATTTTACTTATTTATTTATTTGACACACAGAGAGAGAGAGATCACAGGTAGGCAGAGGCAGGCAGAGAGAGAAGGGGAAGCAGGCTCCCTGCTGAGCAGAAAGCCCTATGTGTGGCTGCATCCAGGACTCTGGGATTATGATCTGAGTGGAAGGCAGAGGCTTAATCCACTGAACCAGCAAAGTGCCCCCAAACTTTTTCTATAAAAGTTAAAAATTTCTGTAAAGGTAAAAGTACTTACTTTGGTTAACAATCTTGAATATTATTTAAGTGGATTTTAAGATTATAAATGGAATAATTAAGTTTGAAAGTTCATCTCCATATAGTTATTATCTTGATTATTTCCCAAATATTAAATTTGACTTTTAGTGTTTGGCATAAATCTATAACAATTTACCTAAAAATATATTTATTTCTTTAGTTCACATTGATCTCAAGATGCCTCATTTTTTTGCAGCAATTAATTTACTGTGTATATTACTTCAAAGTGTGTGTGTGTATGTACACTTTGGAATTATACATTTTAAAATTTTATGTAATTGAATCCTAACATTTTTCTTAAACCTGTTTGATGATTTACTATTTTATAAATATTTAAGATGTTAGAGAAGGCTGAGATGATATAATTTTGGTTTTATTGTTAACATTCCAGTTTTTTTCACAGATGATTGTACTTTTTTATATTTTAAAATATCACCAGGTTGGGGCACGTAGGTATCTCAGTTGGTTAAGCATCTGACTCTTGATTTCAGCTGAGGTAGGAATCTCTGGGTTGTGTGAGTGAGCCCCTCTTTGGGCTCTGTGCTCAATGTGGAGTCTGCTTGTCCCTCTCCCTCTGCTCCTCCTCTTGCTTGTGCTCTCTCTCTCTCTGTCTCTAAAATGAATAAATAAAATCTTTAAAAAGACCTCACCAGGTCATTCACAGTTATGACTTGATTTTCAATTTCTTTCATAAACATAATACATAATTTTAGTTTTAAGACCAATTTTTCCTTATATCAGGATTAAAAAATGTTTTAAATATCAGACAAGTCAATGTACTATGTCTTTCAGAAATGTCTTTTTATTTATAGGCTCATTATTTGAATATTTCCCATATTTATTTTTTAAAATTTTATTAAATTTTTTTTAATATTTCCCATATGTATTTTTTAAAATACATTTTTACCTTCTTATATCCTCTACATAAGGTTTTCATCTGAGAACTCATGTCCCTGCAAATACCTTCTATCAAATTTCTTCACAAGTTTTTTAAATATTTAAATTAGGTTTTTCTTCTTGTCCTTCTACATTTAAATACTGTCTTCTTTCTAACTGATGCCATATTCTGAATTTATTGGGACCATGGTAAATATTTTCTAACTATTTATCATATATTGTTGCACTCTATATCAAAAAGAATCAGCTCACCTATTGCTCAGGGTTTGAAGTTTAATTTTTTTTTCATATATACATTATATTTCCTGAAAATATCTTTTGAGAAAGAGGTAGGACTTCAGTTATGATTTTGGATAAGGATCTAGAAAATTTGACTAATGCTTCTCTGAAGTATGTTTTTAATATTCTAAAAGGCTCTGAATATCAGTTTGTAACCTAATATCAGACAAAAATGTCAGTGAAGGCAAGGAACTACAGAAGAAATCAGAGTTGAAGTAGCTTTAACTCTGAACATATTTGCAAAGTCTGTGAAACTTGAACATACTTTATGTGTCCTCAAGGGATATGGAGGGAAAAACAAAAATTAGATGCAATTTGAGATGTAAGATGATCCAGAAATATATCTGACTTTTCCTACATGCATGGTGTATTATACAAAAGAAAATTGCCTTAGTGTTTTGCAGGAGTTAAAAAAGTCCCTTAGGAGGTATACCTCTGAAATAGCCCTCCCATCATGTATAGGTAATTCACATCGGCTGTTGGTCAATAAAACCTCAAGCTTTGAATTTAATTCAGAGTGATCCTGAGCTAATAGCTTCTATACATCCTTATTAACCACAAACACAAAACCTGTCTGGAAAATTGCACCTACATTCTAGAGCACAGAAATTTCCAGAAATTATGCTCCAAGTAAAATGAGAAGGACATAGAAATCACTAATTCTGCAAGGATATGTCACTATAAACACAAAGAAAGCATACTTTATCAATAAATAATTATCAATTCACAATGTATTAATTCATAAAAATGTCATATGGATATCATCACATATTATAAACTAACATGAGTCAGCACATCTGAATAAAGAAAAGTAAACTTTGAAAATCCCTATGGAGAAAAAAGAACAAAAAATAACAATAGTCTTAACATAATTGAATGTTTAGAAATAGAAAGTAATACATAAATTAAAAATTCAACGGAGAAATGTCAACTGCCAGTGATAGTTGGTACTAGACATGACTTCTAGAAATTAATAATTAGAAAACTGACCAAAATTATTTCCACATTTTAAACTTAGAACAAGTCTGACATTCCTAAGAGAAGGAATTAATTGGCATGAATTATCCTTATAATTTTCCTTAAGGAGTTTTTCAGACTAGGGGACAGAGATGGTAACACAAGCAAAAAAAACAACACTTGGAATACTAATTAAAGGAGATTGAGATTGGAGATCTGGGTGGCCACTGAAATTTGTGGGAAAGAATATCAGACTGGAGGAAGTTACACAGATGAAGAGCTCTGTAATCCAAATGGTTAGTTCAAATGTTCAGGTAAACAATAATCTGAAAGTGTATGCAGTGAAATTCCACAAAGCTACGCAAAAAAGAAATACATATAGTAGGGAAAACCAGCTATTGGGAGCTGTCCGTGGAAAAGTTCTGGAGCCCATACAGGTCTAAGAGATTCATGAGTTTCAACTTAGAGTGGAGAGACATAATTGACCACATTATTAATTCAGGAAAAAATCTCAAAAGTGCTTTGGAGCCTTACCTTTTACAAAGTAAAAAATATGCGTCTGCTGCATTAAATTGATCTGCAAGCCACTGAAATGCCTAATGAAACATATCCTTTGATCTTTAAATGATTACAAGAAAATCCAGTCAATAATTTAATATACCCCATGTTCACTATCAAATCAAAAAGTGTTAGACATACAAATAAGCAGGACGATATGACTCATAGACAAGAGAAATGTCAAATCATAGGGAAAAAAGATGACAAAATTACTAATAAAATAATTTGAAACCAGTTACTGAAAATGTGCTCAGTCATTAATGGACAATAAATATAGTGAGAAAGGAAATAGAAAATATTCAGAGAATTAAATGGGCTTGACAGAGCCAGAAAAGTATAAACTGAAATGAAAAACTCATTGTATAGGTTTAACAGAAGATAGAAGATGTCATAAGAAAAGACAACACATTGCAATATAAATTATCCCAACTAAAACATGGGAAAAAAGGAGACTGAAAAATAAATTAAAAGAGATTCTGAGAACTGTTGGAATACACCAAGCAATGTGGCATAGGTGTTATTGAATTACAAGAAATGAAGGGTTACAATAAAATATATTTGAAGATACAATAGTTAAAGGATTTTCAAATTTGAAGAAAGCTGTAAGCCACTGATCTAGGAAGGTCAGTGAGACTCAAATAGAGTGAATATGATAAAATTCTCACCAACAGATAATACACGTATTTTATAACCATAGTGGTGAAAAACATCAGAAAGAGAAATCTTGAAATCCATTAGAAGAAAAGATGTGTTTTTTAGTGAAAGTTGGATTTGTAAAGGACAGCAGAAACTGAAGTAATGTTTAGGCTTACAAATGAGCACACCTTTCTTTCTGGTAGGTTTTTTTGTTTGTTTTTGTTTTTGTTTTGGTACTTCTTGTGGTGGTTAATGTTGATCTAATGAAGAGTGGAGCTGGGTTTGAAGTTTGTTGCTGTGATCATCTTCAGTATGCTAGAGGTTCAAGTCTTTCTGGTCATACCTCTTATTTATGGTGAAGGCAGAATTTCCAAGGGGTTGTTCTTAATGTTGGTTCCCTGCTTTGCTTTCATTGGTACTGTTCCCCAGAAAACAGCTTTGTGGTTGTATCCCACTGTTACGTTTTACTTGATGCTCATTAGCATGTTGGTGGTGAGTGAACTGGGAGCATTCTTGTTGTTCTAGTAAGTCTCACTCTTGCTCTGTTAAGCCTCACACTGATAAGTACCTTAAGTAGGTACTGTGAACCTGAGTCTTGGGATCCTGGCCTTCACAAGTCTATGTCGTCCTCATGTGGATATATTAGTGGACCTATCATTTTTTTCTACCTTAGGCCTAAGTGTAGATTTGTTTTTTTACTCTATTCCTTCTCTAGTTCCAGTGGACTTTTCCCTATTCCCTCAAGTGCATAGGTTTCCCTGCCTTTATTACTGTACATCAAGGGTTCTTCCTTAGTCAAATATTGGAAAGGTGGGTCTGGTGGAGTTTCGGTGCATGTAGGATGCCACCTCCCCAGATGCAGTGGGGTTCCACCAGTAATGGTAGGCTACAGTTTTTGTTGCCCTTCCTTGTGCATAAAAGGAGTATTGGGGACAAGGAGATGATTCTAGGTAGAGTTTTAGCAGTGCCTGCTGTTTTCTTTCTACAACCAACATACCAGAAAGCTTTCTTGATTTTCACGTAGCTTCTCTGTGAAAACCTAGTGGCATTCCTGAACTGAAAATGTATGAAACTCATATGTCTACAGGGACTTAACATTCTCATTTTAGCTCATAGTTGGCCTTTTAAGGATCAATTGTTAATTACAAGTTGAATCTTCTTACTGAAATATATCTATTAGAATCTGTCCCAGATAAGCAAATTCTCATGTCCTGGTTCTTCCTGGTTCTACCTGTCTTTATTCAGATTTCTGGTAAATTATTTATCCTGGACCTCAGCTCTTTGATAAGTTTGAGAAGTTGTTAATTTGCTGGTTTGTATTAGGGTTCTCCAAGAAACATAACCAACAGGATGGAGATATATGTACACATGTATATTCATATATATACATACATGCATACATACATGAAGAGGCATTTTATAGGAATTGGCTCATGATATTTCAGAATCAAGAAGTTCTCTGACTTGCTATCAACAAGCTGGAGAAGTGGGAAATCTGGTGGTATAAATTAGACCCAGTCTGAAGGCCTGAGAACCAGGAGCCACTTACGTTTGTGGGCAGGAGAATTTTGATTCCAGCTCTAACAAAGAGCAAATTCACCATTCTTCTGCCATTTGTTCTACCAGGGCTTCAAAGAATTGGATAATTCCCACCTGCATTAGTGAGGGTTATCTTCTTTACTCAATCTATCAATTCAAATGCTAATATCCTCACAGACACATCAATAAATACTGTTTTACGAGCTATCAACTTAGCCCAGTCTAGGTGACACTTAAAGTTAACCACCACAAGTCTATATGATGTTTCTTTTATTATAAAAGTGGGAGTGATGCTCTTTATAGCATTCTGTACTCTGAATGGAAATTGGAAGCTGAATTCCATGCAGCTTTTAGGTATCCTTCCAGGTATGAGAATTTGTATTAGTTCTTTATTGCTGCATAGAACATTTCTCTCAAATTTAGTGGCTTAAAACAATTAGCATTTATTATCTAACAGTTTCAGTGAGGCAGGACCCTGAATGTGGCTTAGATGTGTGCCTCTGTCTTAGGTCTTGAACAAGATTGCAGTTAAGGTGTCGGCTGGGGCTGTGGTCTCATCTGGAAGTTCAGTTCAGACAACCTCCTCATGAGGTTGTCTGTAGGATTTGGTTCCTTATGGGTTTCAGATTTATATCCTTCATTTCTTACTGGCAGAGAATGGATACAGAAATTAAGAGAGGGAGAAAGAGTGGGAGAAAGAGAACACACATGGTAGCAATACTGAAGTTAGTTTTTTTTTTATTATCCTAATCTCTGAAATAATAACCTGTTACTTTTATCTATTCTACTAGATGTATCACTAGCTACAGTATATAATCAAGAGGATCAGTTAACACAAGGATATGGATAACAGGTGCAGAGATAATTGCACTGTGAGACTGCCTGTGAGAGAACAGAAGTGCGGAGATAATAAAGATATGAGCAGATATCAATGAAACAAGACAGAAATAAATAATAGAAAAAAGTAATGAATTTGAAAGTTGTTTCATGGAGAAGATTAATTAAATTGATAAATCTGTAGCTGGATTTACCAAGAATAAAGAAAGAGACAGAAAATGAAAACAAATAAATGATGTTGAGAACAAAAGTGGAGACATACCTACAAATTTGACTCACATTAAATGGATAATAAAGGAGTAACCTCCAATTTTATGCCAATAAATATTGCAACTTAGGTGAAATAGATTCCTTGAATTAACAAAAATTAGAAAATTGACCAAGAAGGCATAGAAAATTTTAAAAAAAGATACAGACACACACATACACACACACACACACACACACACAAGTCTGTATAAACTTTGTACTATGGTTTCCTCTCATTACTGATATTGCTAAATTATTTTTTTTTCTGATTCATTGGCTAAAGGTTTATAACTTGTATTGATCTTCTCAAAGCAGAAGAAGGTTTTTATTCTGCTGATTTTCTTTATTTCTTTGTTTATATTTTACTTCATTCATTTTTGCTTTTATCCCTAATGCATCTTTTTTTTTTTTTTTTTTGCCTCTGATCAAACATATTCTTCTCTCGTAGTTTCTTAATATTGTTAGCATCTAGCCCCTGCTCCATGCATAAGGTTGTATTGTTGTTGTATTTATTTTCAGTATCCAGTCTTTCTTTTTTCTTTTTTAAGATGTATTTATTTACTTTGGAGAGAGAGAGAGAGAGAGCATGAGCAGGAGGGATAGAGGGAGAGGGAGAGAGAACCTCAAGCAGACTCCTCACAAGGCACAGAGCCTGTGGAGATCCAAGGCGGGGGGGTCTCCTCTTGGTGCTCGCCACAAGGCTTGCTGCAAGGATGGCTCCAGGGCTCCCTGTGGGGCTTGCTTTGGGGCTTAATCTCTTTTCCCTGAGACTATGACTTGAGCCCAAACCAAGAAGTCTTAAGGAGTGTCCTTACATTGAAACATCCTGTTTTATTGGGTAGGGGGAAGAGCAAGACAGCTAGTGGAACTATAAAATGGCCTGCTTTATTTTTATTCACATTTCAGTGCCTGAAGTAAATTGTAAGGTCAAACTCTGCATTGATGGGATAGGAAAAATATGCCTCCCAGTGGAAGCACTCTAAGTCATATGGCTGTGAATAAATAATCCTTTAAAAGAAACAGGAAATACATTCTCTGCAGAACTAAAGCCTTTATTAGTGCCACTGTGGTATTAAAACTACTTTTAGCATTTAAGAAGACATTTTAAGAAATTAATAGAGGTATTTGAGTGTTTTGTTTTCCTAACTTTTCTGCACACTTTGTCACTGTCAACTGTTAGCCTGTCTTTGAAACTTCCTGTTTTCTCGTCTTCTCTAGTTTTGCATTCTTCACAGTAATAATGTTTGTGCAGTGTGTCCATAATGTCTCAACAGCTTTAGCTGTCTTTTTCTCTTCTGGTTATGCTCTTCCTCCCACATTCCAAACACAGGTGTTTTATTTAAATTTTTTTCTTTTTTTTATATTTTAAATAAAAAATATTTTAAAGAATTTTTTCTACTTATAAAAATAATACATGACTTACACAAATAATGCAGAGTTTTTGAAAATTAGAGAAATACACAGACATGAACACCTACAAAACACAAACTAAAATTCTATTTTCTATTTCTCTGTACACAGTTAAGTTTAGGTTATTTACAAGTTAATAATTTATTTTAATGTATATGGACTCTTTAATAAAAAATCTATATTATATATAGCTTGCTTTTTATATACCAATATAATTATTTTTATGTACATAAGATATTTCTCAATTATGATTTTGCATATCTATATTAATCAATTTTGATAGGTTTTTCATAATTATTTACCAACTTACATTTATGCATTTAGTTTCCTGGTTGGATATTGTTATAAATGACACTGCACCACACTTTTTTTTTCACACTTTTTTTTTACAAGTCCTTGGTCATATACATATTTGGAATATCCCTGTACATACTAGTATTCTCATTAATTTTAGGGCACACTTTAAAATTTGACATACTTTTGAGACATTTAGTATATGTAACCAGTTCCCATAAGAAGAGGGTGTCAACTGCTATATGATGATTTTTATATGTTTGGCTTTTTTTTCACATTACATTTAAAAATTTTTTAGAAATCTAGGATAAAAACTTAATATCTCATTTTAATATATTTACTAACTATGTTATTTATAGTGTATATTTTATAATAAATGATAACTTTTTTCCCTATATAATTGTCCATTGGTATTTTTAAATTATTTTTCTATTTGTTTTTCAAAATTCCATTATCCACTGGACAGTTTTGTTTTTCTTAGGTGCAGATAGGTGCAAAAACTTATGGGTATAAAAATTGTTTTCCTTTTAGTTCAGTTTTTGAATTATAAAAGTGACAAATTCATTATAAGTATTCTAATAATATTAAAGTGTTTAAAGTAATATCAGTAGTCTGGATTTCATGGAAAATATGATAGAATAAACCTGAATCTCAGGGACTTCCACCCCTAATGAAATATAAAGGAAAATGGTTGGAAAAATTCCCTAATGGAATATAGAAATGATTGGAAAATGTTTCTAACAACTGCAAGAAAATTTTTAAAAATTTCCAAAGAACTTTAATTTCATGTCTTAAGTTTGAAAACAGGCAATCAATCTGAGACCATATCAGGACTAGAAATCCTAGCTTTTTGTATTCCTTCCCAAAATTTCCTAGGGAAATGAGTCATATCAACAGAACTATGAGAATTCTCCTTAACATTAGTGGGTAGGAAGGCAAACAAAAATCAAGGAAAACATTTCAAAAACATAAACAAAATTAAATACCTTTCAAAAAATTTAAAGAGAGATGGAAAAGGCCAATAAAGTTTGTCACATTACAGAAAACTGAACTAAATTTGTGAAAAGAGCCAAAGCCAATCGATATGGGAAATACCTTCTCTGGATAGAGTATATTCTAGTAGAAATTATTAAATAAAAATATCAAAGAGAAAGCCTGCATATCCAAGTTTATCAGCATCTGTCTTTCCTTGTGTTTTCATACTCCTAAGGCAATGCAAAAAGATGTTAAGACTGAAGACCATGTTAGTTAATATAAAAATGGGCAGGTATATGTATAATTGAATTAGAAAGAGAAGAAAGAAAATGAGGCAGAAAAAATATTTGAAGTAATAATGGCCCAAAATTTCGCAAATTTAATGAAAAACAGAAATTTGCAGTTTACAGGGATACCAAATGAACATGAAGTGTAAATACCGAGAAGGCCGTCATAAGAAAAAATTCAGTAAAAAGAGGATCAAACCATACACAGGGAGAAAACTGTTGTAAATCATATACCTGACAAAGCACATCCATCCAAAACACATAATGAACTCCTGTGACTCAATAATAAGACAAAATATTTGAAAATACACCTCACAAGGAAGGCATAAGACAAGCACACAAAAAGATGTTCAATATCTTTAATTATCAGAACAATGCACCTAAAACAACAGTGAATTATCTGCTAAGAATGCAGAAAGCTGTAATGAGTGTTTCTCCAACACTTCTAAAATCATCAAAATAGCTACATGAACAAAATTATAGCTTTCCTTGAACTTAATCAAAAAGCTGAGTGTTTAGCACAACTAATAACCTGAAATCACAGGAAACAGAGGAGGCAGTGATAAGGGATGTAAGCATTTGCTTACCTAGGACAGATGTTAGATACTGTACCAGTTGGTAAAAAAATAGAACATCCTTTTCCCCTTACCACATAATGACCCCATCCTAACTACAAAGTTTTATGTGTGGATTTTGAGGTCTGTTTGTTCCATAGGAGTGCCCATAACAATTACAAAAGCCATACACTGATTTATTACCTGTGTTAATACAATCTTCTCACACTGAAGGCTTAGCAAAAGAAAAATTCTGCCAATTTCCAGGTGTGAATGCTATTATTTCAGTCTCTCTTCTTTCCTAAACAGGATACCTGGCTTTCAACAACAAGAACAACAAAAGCAACAAAAAACACACAATTACATGACAGAAAAAGAAGCAAAATAAAAAACAAAACATAAAGAGACAAAATAATCAATAGAATCAGACTCAAGTATATTCTCCATATTCATGATTTGCTTTAAAATATGTTTTATTTAATACATTAACAGTCCTTATTTGCAAATTCCATGATTTTTTAAATTTCATGGTCTTTTTCTCTCTACTGATTCTCTTTCTAATTACTGATTAAACGTGTTGTGCTTCTTTGCATGTCTGAAATTTGACATCTGGATAGTGTGAGTTTCACATTATTAAATGCTGGATTTTGTTTTTCTTCTTCAAAGAATGTTTAACCCCCCCCCCCCCCTTCAGGTTGTTGAGTATCCTGATCTGTTTCTTCTACTATGTTTTGTTGAGCAGGTCTAGTTATAATTAGTCATACTATTATGGTGTGTTTCTTTTGGGGTTTCTGTGCTGTCCAGGTTGTCCCAAATTATTCTGCACTATTGTTGAAAGAAACTGAAAATGCTTGAGCTCTGGATGAGTTCTTCTAATTCTTCATCTTAGGGTTTCTCAGTTGCATTTTGCTCAGCTGCATGGAGTTTCACTTTGTGTATGCTCTGCTTGCTACTTATTAACTAAATTGGAGGAAACCCTATATAAATTTCTGCAGTTCTTATTCTGTATAATGACCACCACCATTTCTCCTGTATTCTGCCATACGAATTGCATATACCTAATTTCCCCGAGCGCCTGTTTCAGTTATCACAACTCAGTAAGACTGCCATGCTCTGCCAGTGTTCTCCTCTTCACCACAGTCCAGGATGTTTCTTCAAGCCTAAAGTGGATGAAATTATAGGGCTTGCCTTATTTGTTTGTCTTTTCTCAAAGAACACAGTTCTCTGTTGCCTGTTACAACTGTTACAGGGGTGCCTGGATGGCTCAGTCAGCTAAGTGTCTGCCTTCTGTTCCGATCATTATCTCAGGATCTTGGAATTGAGCCCTGCATCTGGCTCCCTGCTTGGCAGGGAGTCTGCTTCTCCCTCTCCCTTTGTGTCTCCCCTGCTTCTCTCTCGCGCTCTCTCAAAATAAATAAAATCTTTAAAAAGAATAACTATTACATATATATTTCCCTAGGTTCTAGTTTCTTATTTTGTATTTCATCTATGATAACAGAATGACATTGTTTATCAATGACAAACCATTCTATGATAACAGAATGGGTTGATTATCATTTGCCTGATTCTTATGCAATAATGGGTACAATTTTTAAGCTAGTAGTTTATTCCCCTGCCTCCTAAGTTTTGATGAGTCTCTATTTCCTCATCTAATGTTACATATTTAGAGTTAGCTACTGTGAAATACTATTTTTTGTGAATGCAGATTGGTTGCTTACATTGAGATAGGAGAAATTCATATTTTTAAATCCTATGTATACCACATATTATGAAAATTGCACAAAGATTTCTGCTTCTTTAGGACATCCTCCCCTGTTTTCTAGCATCATTACATGTATAGAAGCTCATTTTTATATCTTACTTGCAAAGAGAATTTTGGAGGTAATTTAGATGCCTAGACTCATAAATACCCATAAAATAAAAACACCAAGTAATAAAATTAGCACCAAATCTGTATTTAGTACCTAGAATTTATGATATTTATTAGATAAAAAATCATGGGCAGCATAGCACTTTATAGAGAAAAGTATAGTTTCAATAGCAATTAAAGAGATGCAAATTACAATTTTTAGATACAGTTATATTCCTGTTACACTGGCAAAACAAATGAAACTAAAATACTATATATTGATTTTTTTAGTTCATTCCATTTATATGTTTTTTATGATACTAAAATTTTGTATGTTCTTCTTTCTAGACTTATTTTTCACAATTAAAAAAATTGAACCAACAGAACAATCTGCATACTTTAAAACTACATTTTCCCTGTAGGAATATTCTCCCTGAAAAGTATTCTTCAAGAAGGAATTTTAAAGTAAATTAGGCAAAGCATTTATGGTCTCAATATCACTTTTTTAAAAAGTTATAAATGAACCAATATCCAACAAAAATATTATTTCTATGCAAAGTATACAAAATTAACATAATGGAATGCTGTGTGTATTTAAAATGTTAATGCTGTACCCCATCTCAAAATATGGAAATGTTTGTAAGAAATGCTAATTAGTACAAAACACAAGTATTATAGATCCAATGATGTTAAATCATTTTTATATCCATATAAATATTATAATGCTTGCATTATATCTTGAAGACAAATAATCCATGGTCAGTATTCAAAGGTTAATCAGTTTACACAGTTTCCTAATGTTAATGCTGGATAATATTTTCTACTAATGTTACTATAAGAAACTTGTATGCAAAAACCAAAGCCTTTAAAAAATTTTTTTCAAATTTTCTCACATATATTTTAAGCAAAATGGTATGAATATTTAAACAACAGTTGTCTGTTATTTTGAAATACTACAAAATATATTTTTAAATTACATAAAATTTCATGTAAAGAGAAGCAGGATATACATTTTAAGAATTCACCACACTGAACTGCTGTGTAAGCGAATCACTGTGGTGTCTCACAGACAATAGACTTTCTCTTGCAATTACCATCGTTTTCCCCAGTTTCTGATTATTTTCAAAACAATAACCATTTGGGCAGTAGTTAATTGTTTCTCTTCAAACGTTTGACACATTCTTCATTGCTTTTAGTGGATGTGAGTCTTTTACTAAACCACAATTATAATTAAGACTGATGAAATCATTAGGCTTGTTGTAAACATTCAGTTTATCCAAATAGAGTTTGGCAACATTTTAAAGGTCTTCTGTCAGGTTCGTTCAATGTTTAATTATTTGTTGTTGATGTTGAATTCCAGCATGATTGTTGTCATTTGTCATTATACTCTCTTGGAGTAAGTCAACTAATTTTATTTATAATATTTCTGACCTACCTACATTTAAAGTAATCTCAAATTATTTTTAAAGAAGTGTTAATTCCTCTCTTCTATTATTAATATAGTGGATGCCAAGAAATGTTATTCTATTTACTTACATAGTAAGTAGGTATTTAGGCATTTGTTATAGACCAAGTCCAGGTGAGACAAAATTAAAATAAAACATCATCTCTCACCTAAAAGCTCTCATAATAACCTAGCACTCTGATAGTGTCATATGGACAAAGTGCTATGAGAAACCTAGAGAGCTCTACATAAATTCTAATCAGGTTAAGGGTTTCTGAGAATTGCTTCTCTAACTCTGTATAGTAAATATTATGAAAATAGATTTTTTTACACTATTAAATTTTGTGTTTCCAAGGTCCACTTGTCTCTTTTCTGATACCTCTTTTTTGGGAATCTTTAAGGGTGCTGTGAAAGATAATGCAAACTTGCTAGGAAGTGTTTCTCTATTAAAAAGTATGCAGTGAGTAAATTGGCAGGTTTTTAAAATGATAATTATATTAATTAATTAATTTAATTTTAAAAATTACGTTAGTCAACATACAATATATCATTAGTTTCTGATGTAATGTTCTATAGTTCATTGGTTGAGTATAACACCCAGAGCTCCATTCAATCCATGCCCTCCTTAATACCCACATCCTCCCACCCTTCTCCCCTCTAAAACCCTGTTTGTTTCCCAGAGTCCATAAGCTCTCATGGCTCCTCTCCCCCTTTTATTTTTCCCTCCTTCACTTTTCCCTTCCTTCTCCTAAGGTCCTCTATGCTCTTCCTTATGGTCCACAAATAAGTGAAACTATATGATAATTGTCTTTCTCTGCTTGACGTATTTCACTTAGCGTAATCTCCTCCAGTTCCATCTATGTTGATACAAATGTTGGTTGGATATCCATCCTTTCTGGTGGTTGAGTAATATTCCATTGTATATATAGACCACATCTTCTTTATCCATTCATCCATTGAAGGGTGTCTTGGCTCCTTCCACAGTTTGGCCATCGTGGACATTGCTCCTATGAACATTGGGGTGCATGAAGCCCTTCTTTTCACTACGTCTTTGGCATAAATACCCAGTAGTGCAATTACCAAGTCATAGGGTAGCTCTATTTGTAATTTTTTGAGGAACCTTCACACTGTTTTGTTTTTCAGAGTGGCTGTACCAACTTGCATTCTCACCGACAGTGTAAGAGTGTTCCCCTTTCTCCACATCCTCTCCAACATTTGTTTTTCTTGCCTTGTCAATTTTGCCATTCTAACTAGTGTAAAGTGGTATTTCAGTATGGTTTTGAATTTCCCTGATTACTAATGATATTGAACATTTATTCATGTGACTGTTAGCTATTTGTATATCTTCTTTGAAGAAGTGTCTATTCATATCTTCTGCCCTTTTTTGATTAGATTATTTGTTTTTTGGTTATTGAGTTTGAGAAGTTCTTTATAGATCTTGCATCCCAGCCCTTTTTCTGTAGTGTCATTTGCAAATATCTTTTCCCATTCTGTGGGTTCCCTCTTTGTTTTGTTGACTGTTTCCTTTGCTGTGCAGAAGATTTTATTTTTATGAAGTCCTAAAAGTTCATTTATTTTTTTCTTTTTTTTTCCTCTGGAGATGTGTCTTGAAAGAAGTTTCTGTGGCCAGTGTTGAAGAGGTTGCTGCTTATATTTTCCTTTAGGATTTTGATGGATTCCTGCTTCACATTGAAATCTTTCATCCATTTTGAGTTCATCTTTGTTTGCTGTTAGATAATGTTTGAGTTTCATTCTTCTGTATATAGCTGTCCAATTTTCCCAGCACCATTTATCGAAGAGACTGTCTTTTTTCCATTGGATATTTTTTTCTGCCTTGTCAAAGATTATTTGACCATAGAGTTGAGGGTCCATATCTGGACTGTGTTCTGTTCCATTGATCTATGTGTTTGTTTTTGTGCCAGTACCATGCTGTCTTGGTGATCAGAGCTTTGTAATATATCTTGAAATCAGGCAATGTGATGCCCCCAGCTTTGTTTTTCTTTTTCAGCATTTCCTTGGCGATTCAGGGTCTTTTCTGATTCCATACAAATTTTAGGATTGTTCCAGCCCTTTGAAAAATGCCATTGGTATTTTGATCGGATGGCGTTGAAAGTATAGATTGCTCTAGGCAGCATATACATTTTAACAATGTTTATTCTTCTGATCCATGAACATGGAATATTTCTCCATCTTTTTGTATCTTCTTCAATTTCTCTCGCAAGTATTCTGTAGTTTCTAGAGTATAGATTCTTTACCTCTTTGGTTAGATTTATTCTTAGATATCTTATGGATTTTGATGCTATTGTAGATGGAATCAATTCCTTAATTTCTCTTTCTACAGTTACATTGTTAGTGTATAGGAAAGCAACTGATTTCTGTGTTATTGAATTTGTATCCTGCCACATTATTGAACTGATGTATGAGTTATAGTAATTTGGGGGTGGAATCTTCTGGGCTTTCCACATAAAGTATCATGTTTATAAAAAATAAAAAATTAATAAAAAAAAAGTATCATGTCATCTGTGAAGAGACAGAATTTGACCTCTTTGCCAATTTGAATACATTTTATTTCTTTTTGTTGTCTGATGGCTGTTGCTAAGACTGCTAGTACTTCTATTACTTCTAGTATGTTTAACAATAGTGGGAAGGGTAGGCATCCTTGTCATGTTCCTTATCTTAAGGGAAAGGCTCTCAGCTTTTTCCCAGTGTGAATCATATTCCATTTGGGCTTTTCATAGATAGTTTTTATGAATTTGAGGAATGTTCCCTCTATCCCTATACTATGAAGAGTTTTAATCAGGAAAGGATGCTGTATTTTGTCAAATTCTTTTTCTGCATCAATTGAGAGAACCATATGGTTCTTGTCTCTTCTCTTATTAATGTGTTCTATCACACTGATTGATTTGTGAATGTTGAATCACCCTTGCATCCCAGGGATAAATCCCTCCTGGTCGTGATGGGTAACCTTTTTATGGTACTGTTGAATCTTATTAGTTAGGATCTTGTTGATAATTTTGACATCCATATTCATCAGGGATATTGGTTTGTAATTCTTTTTGTTGGGGTATTTGCCTGGTTTTGGGATAAAGGTAATTGTGGCCTCATAGAATGACTGGAAGTTTCCCTCTTTCTATTTTTTGGAAAAGCTTCAGGAAAAATAGGTATTATTTCTTCTTTGTATGTTTGGCACAATTCCCCAGGGAATCCATCAGACCCTGGACTCTTGTTTTTTGGGAGTTTTTTGATCACTGCTTCATTCTCATTACTGGTTATTGATCTATTCAGGTTGTCAGTTTCTTCCTGTTTTAATCTTGTTGGTTTAGAGGTTTCCAGGAAGGCATCCGTTTCTTTCAGGTTGCTTAATTTATTGGCATATAGTTGTTGGTAATAATTTCTAATAATTGTTTCTATTTCCATGGTTTTAGTTGTGATCTCTTCCCTTTTATTCATAATTTTATTAATTTGGGTCCTTTCTCTTTTCTTTTGGGTAGGTCTGGCCAGTGGTTTATTAATCTTATTAATTCTTTCAAAGAGCCAGCTTCTAGTTTCGTTGATCTGCTCCACCATATTTCTGGTTTCTAATTCATTTGTCTCTGTTCTAATCTTAATCATTTCTCTTCTCGTACATGGCTTAGGCTTTATTTGTTGTTCTTTCTCCACTTCTTTAAGGTGTAAAGTTAATTTGTGCATTCAGAATTTTTCTATATTTTTTAAAGATTTTATTTACTTGTTTATCTGACAGAGAGAGACACAGAAAGAGAGGGAAAACAAGCAGGGGGAGTGGGAGAGGGAGAAGCAGACTTCCCGCCAAGCATGGGGCCCCATGTGGGGCTCAATCCCAGGACACTGGGATCATGACCTGAGCCGAAGGCAGATGCTTAATGACTGAGCCACCCAGGTGCCCCTCTATTTTTTTGAGTGAGGCTTGAATGGCTATGTATTTCCCATGAGGGACTGTTTTTACAGTATCCCACAGGTTTTGGATTAATGTGTTTTCATTCTCAATGATTTTCATGAATTGTTTAAATGCTGCTTTGATTTCTTGGTTAACTGAAACATTCTTTAGCAGGATGGTATTTAGCTTCCAAGTGTTTGAATTTCTTCCAAATTTTTTTCTTGTGATTGAGTTTCAAAGCATTATGGTCTCAGAATATGCAGGGAATAATCTCAGTCTTTTGGTATCAGTTGAGATCTGATTTGTGACCCAGGATGTGGTCTGTTCTGGAGAAGGTTCCAAGTGTGTTCGAGAAGAATGAGTATTCTGTTGTTTTAAGGTGGAATGTTCTGTATATATAGCTATGAGGTCCGTCTGGTCCAGTGTGTCATTCAAAGCTCTTGTTTCTTTGTTGATTTCCTACTTAGATGATCTGTCTGTTGCTGAGAGTAGAGTGTTGAGGTCTCGTACTATTAGAGTATGATTATCAGTATTTCTTTATTTGGCTAACAGTTGACTTATGTAGTTGGCTGCTCCTATGTTGGAGGCCTAGATACTTAAAATTGTTAGATCATCTTGTTGGATTAAGAATTTATATATTGTCCTTCTGTATCCCTAACTACAGTCTTTAGCTTAAAATCCAATTTGTCTGATATTGAGAATTGCTATCCCAGATTTCTTTTGAGGTCTGTTGGCATGAAAAATGGTTCTACATTCCTTCAATTCCAGTCTGGATGTATCTTTAGGTTCAAAATGAGTCTCTCTTTTTTTTTTTTTTAAAGATTTTATTTATTTATTTGACAGACAGAGATCACATGTAGGCAGAGAGGCAGGCAGAGAGAGAGAAGGGGGAAGCAAGCTCCCTGCTGAGCAGAGAGCCCGATGTGGGGCTCGATCCCAGGACCCTGAGATCATGACCTGAGCCGAAGGCAGAGGCTTTAACCCACTGAGCCACCCAGGCGCCCCCAAAATGAGTCTCTTATAGACAGTATATGGATGGTTCATGACCTTTTATCCAGTCTGCAATCCTGTGCTCTTTCATGGGAGCATTTAGGATAGTCACATTGAGAGTGATTATTGAAAGATATGATTTTATTATCCTCATGTTGCTTGTGAAGTCCTTGTTTCTATAGATTGTCTCTGTAAATTTCTCTTCTATATCATTCTGGGGGTCTTTAACCTTTTATAGAAGTCCCCCTCCCCCTTTAATATTTCTTGGAGGGCCGGCTTGGTGGTCACATATTCTTTTAGTTTCTGTCAGTTGTGGAAGCTCCTTGGCTCTCCATTTATTCTGAATGACAACATTGCTGGATAAAGTATCCTTGGTTGCATGTTCTTCTCATTCAGTACCCTGAATATGACTTTCCAGCCCTTTCTGGCTTGCCACATCTCCATGGACAGGTCTGATGTTATTCTGATGTTCTTCCCTCTGTATGTAAGAAATCTCTTTCCCTTGCCACTTTTAAGATTGTTTTCTTGGATTAAAGATTTGCAAATTGTACTACTATATGCCATGACATTGGTCTGTTCTCATTAATCTTGGGTGGGGTGGGGGTTCTCTCTGCCTCTTGGATACAAATGCTTGTTTCCTTCTCCAAATTGGGAAGTTCTCAGCTTCAATTTGCCCAAATATATCTTCTAGACCCCCCTCTTTCTCAAACCCCTCAGGGATCCCAATAATTTTGATAATTGGAGCATTTTATTGAGTCATTAGTCTCTCAGTTTGATTCCTTGGATTTTAATTCATTTTTCCCATTCTGCCTCAGTTTCCTTCTTTTCTGTCATCTTATCCTCTAGCGAATTTGTACTTCTGCCTTGTTTACCCTGGCAGTGAGAGTGTCCAGTTTAGATTGCATTTAATTCATACCATCTTTAAAGTTCAGCCTGATTAGATCTCATTTCTGCCCTTAGAGATTCTGTATTATTGTTAACATTTTTCTCAAACCTCATATCGCCTTGGTAATTGTTAGTCTAAAGTCTATTCCTGACATCTAGGTTATATCCATATCCATTAGTTCTGTGGCAAAGGCTACATTCTTTGATTCTTTCCTTTTTGTGGGGTTCCTCCTCTTAGTCATTCTGTTGAGGGGTGGTTGAGGGAATGTGCAGAACAAAAATTATTGACTGCAGCCCAAGTGAGATGTACCTGTTTTATAGTGACTTTAGGGTTGTCAACCTCTTGTTCTTCCAGAATGTCTTCTGGGGGAGGGGCCTGCCATGCTGTTATTCAGGCAATCCAGTTTGGGCAGAGTTGCCCTGCCCACTGTAGGGGGTGGGGGATGGGTTCAGTGAAACTGGTTTTTTGGGGGCTTTTGTTCTCTGATGGCTTTCCGTGGTGGTTTTCTGTGTCTCTTCCAAGAATCAGAGCAGAAGTGACCATATCCAAGCCTCTGTCTCAGAACAGAGAGAGATTGCAGTCTGCTCTTCACTGAGGTCTCCAGGCCATATTATCTCATTTCTGTCTGTACTGCTAAAAACTGCAGCATCCTATGTTATGCATCCCACAGCATTACTCCCAGCCCTCACTTCCTGGGCTGGGCACATCCCTGCCCTTTGTGCTTCTAAAACTACAAGTCACCCCTGGTTTGTATGCATGCCCCATAGCTCCAGGTTTCAGTCTGGGGGCTTGCTCTAAAGTTCTTTTCCCACTGCTACTGATCTGTGAAGTTGTGCCAGGTCCCCAGCCCAGGAGGCTTTTGCCTTCCTAGTGCAAGATCACATAGGCTCCCTCCCCCTTTCATTTATCTTCTGATATCTGCCCACAGAATAATGACTTCCTACTTCATACCTCGAGACCAACTGCCAGAGATATTATTTGTAGAGGTCCAGATATATCTTCTTATATCTCAGGCTGATTTTGTGGGTGTTCAGAATGGTCTGGTAGATATCCAGCTCAATTCAGGGGACTGGTTAAATAGGGTCCCCTATTCCTCTGCCATCATTTTTCCTCCTGATAGTAAACTGTCAGTTTTAACTTCAAAGGACTTTGCTTTAAAATACTGTTAGACCAACTGGTCAGTTTTATGTCTGTCATCTGGCTTCTGACATGTAAATACTGAAAGGCTTTTGTTCTATATACTTTGAAGTAAACAAAGAAAAATGATGGGAAACACTCTAACAATATTCTGCGTCACCTAATATTAGGATATTTGGTGAGTTTGAGTGATATTGAAGGTGTCACTTCTCTCTACTGCTCTCAACCAATGTTTGGATCTTTAATTTCACAAAGGGATGATAGCCTGGGGTGACATTCCATAGTTTGATTTCAGTGAGTGATCAGTAAAATTAGACATTATTTAAAAGAGTTTAAAATCTCTTTGAAGGGTTAATTATTCCAAAGTACCCTTGATTGAAATAATTTTAGTGTTTTAAAGTTGCTGAAGACCTTTTTCAGAGGCCTTGTCTAAAAAAATGAAATTATTTTGTTAATAAATTTACAGGAGAAGCAAAAAATAAGGATTTTATATAACTTACTGTCAAAATATTTTCTTTTAAAAACTTACTGTGGACAAAGTAAATGTTGGTGCTCAATTGTGGCTACCCCTAAGGTCACCTGGAGATTTTTTTGAAAAAATACATTCGCATATAACACAGCCATGGAGCAATTAATCCAAATTTCTAGGGCTAAGTCCCTGTCAAGGGTATTTTAAGTTCTTCAGGTATGGAAACCTCTTTGGTAAGAGTTAGGAGCTCTAGTCAGATTGCAGATGGCCACACTGAACTCTGGGTTTATTGATGGAACTGGGAGAAATACAGTCTGGGAGATAGAGTTCCTTTTTAGGAGAAAATTCCAATCAGAGCTGTTAAAATTAAGTGCAGAAATGCACGTCAATAGCCACTGTATCATTTTGATCACTTCCTAAGGTGAGAAAATCAGACGGTTTTGGTTTTGGTAAAGAACCAAGAAAAGATTCTTTTAACACAATCACATTAAGAAAATTAAAGAGCTTATTGAAATACAAAAGCTAAACATAGTATATATGCACGAAGCTCCTGAAAATAAGCTCACTAGACTAAAAAATGCCCACTTATTTTATCTACAGTCATTTTATCTATAACAAATTCCTTTTCAGAAACTGGAGCTTTGCATCCAGGCTCTTTGTATTAGAAATTCAATCCAAGAAGCCAGGGGAGTTGGGGACAGGGCACAGGAGAGATTATTTTATTAATATCTAATACTAAGTATAAAATTTTAGGACTTGTTTACGTTGTCAGATGATTAGTAATAAAAATCTTTTATAAATGAGTATTTCTTGGCAGTTAAATTATTTTTATATGGTCTTGGTCAAGATAGTGCCCTATATTATGTTCTCTAGTATTTTAAATGATTGAGAGTATACAAACAGTGATAAAGGGGGCTTCTGGGTGGCTGAGTGGGTTAAAGCCTCTACCTTCAGCTCAAATCATGATCCCTCAGGGTCCTGGGATTGAGTCCCGCATTGGGCTCTCTGCTCAGCAAGAAGCCTGCTTCCCTCTCTCTTTCTGCCTACTTGTGATCTCTGTCAAATAAATAAATAAAATCTTAAAAACAAAACAAAAAAATGGTGATAAGGTTTTCTTTTATTTTCTCATTCTGTAAAGGACCCAACTTATGATAATCCACATGATAGTTTGTAAAAAATGTGGGCCCTGGGGGCAGATCAGCTTGTATTTTAATAGAATTCCTAATTTCTTGTATTGTGATACATGGCAAGATCCACATGTTGTAGTTGAACTTCAATAATTATGGTGGCTTGCTATAGCTGCCATTATTTTTTTTTTATATTTTATTTATTATAAACGTATATTTTTATCCCCAAGGGGTACAGGTCTGTGAATCGCCAGGTTTACACACTTCACAGCACTCACCAAAGCACATACCCTCCCCAATGTCCAGAACCCCACCCCCCTTCTCCCAATCCCCCTCCCCCCAGCAACCCTCAGTTTGTTTTGTGAGATTAAGAGTCAATTATGGTTTGTCTCCCTCCCAATCCCATCTTGTTTCATTGATTCTTCTCCTACCCACTTAAGCCCCCATGTTGCATCACCACTTCCTCATATCAGGGAGATCATATGATAGTTGTGTTTCTCCGCTTGACTTATTTCGCTAAGCATGATGCACTTTAGTTCCATCCACGTTGTCGCAAATGACAAGATTTCGTTTCTTTTGATGGCGGCATAGTATTCCATTGCGTATGTATACCACTTCTTCTTGATCCATTCATCTGTTGATGGACATCTAGGTTCTTTCCACAGTTTGGCTATTGTGAACATTGCTGCTATAAACATTCGGGTGCACGTGCCCCTTCGGATCACTACGTTTGTATCTTTAGGGTAAATACCCAGTAGTGTAATTGCTGGGTCATAGGGCAGTTCTATTTTCAACATTTAGAGGAACCTCCATTCTATTTTCCAGAGTGGTTGCACCAGCTTGCATTCCCACCAACAGTGTAGGAGGGTTACCCTTTCTCCGCATCCTCGCCAGCATCTGTCATTTCCTGCCTGACTTGTTGATTTTAGCCATTCTGACTGGTGTGAGGTGATATCTCATTGTGGTTTTGATTTGTATTTCCCTGATGCCGAGTGATGTGGAGCACTTTTTCATGTGTCTGGTGGCCATCTTCTTTGCAGAAATGTCTGTTCATGTCCTCTGCCCATTTCTTGATTGGATTGTTTGTTCTTTGGGTGTTGAGTTTGCTAAGTTCTTTATAGATTTTAGACACTAGTCTTTTATCTGATATGTCATTTGCAAATATCTTCTCCCATTCTGTCAGTTGTCTTTTGGTTTTGTTAACTGTTTCCTTTGCTGTGCAAAAGCTTTTGATCTTGATAAAATCCCAATAGTTCATTTTTGCCCTTGCTTCCCTTGCCTTTGGCGTTGTTCCTAGGAAGATGTTGCTGTGGCTGAGGATGAAGAGGGTGCTGCCTGTGTTCTCCTCAAGGATTTTGATGGATTCCTTTCTCACATTGAGGTCCTTCATCCATTTTAAGTCTATTTTTGTGTGTGGTGTAAGGAAATGGTCCAATTTCATTTTTCTGCATGTGGCTGTCCAATTTTCCCAACACCATTTATTGAAGAGGCTGTCTTTCTTCCATTGAACATTCTTTCCTGTTTTGTCGAAGATTAGTTGACCATTTCTGGGCTCTCTATTCTGTTCCATTGGTCTATGTGTCTGTTTTTTTGCCAGTACCATGCTGTCTTGATGATAACAGCTTTGTAATAGAGCTTGAAGTCCGGAATGGTGATGCCACCAACTTTGGCTTTCTTTTTCAATATCCCTTTGGCTATTTGAGGTCTTTTCTGGTTCCATATGAATTTTAGAATTTGTTCCATTTCTTTGAAAAAGATGGATGCTACTTTGATAGGAATTCATTAAATGTGTAGATTGCTTTAGGTAGCATAGACATTTTCACAATATTTATTCTTCCAATCCAGGAGCATGGAAAATTTTTCCATTTCTTTGTGTCCTCCTCAATTTCTTTCATGAGTACTTTATAGTTTTCTGAGTATAGATTCTGTGTCTCTTTGGTTAGCTTTATTCCTAGTTATCTTACGGTTTTGGGTGCAATTGTAAATGGGATTGACTCCTTAATATCTCTTTCTTCTGTCTTGTTGTTGGTGTAGAGAAATGCAACTGATTTCTGTGCATTGATTTTATATCCTGACACTTTACTGAATTCCTGTACAAGTTCTAGCAGTTTTGGAGTGGAGTCTTTTGGGTTTTCCACATATAGTATTACATCATCTGTGAAGAGTGATAATTTGACTTCTTCTTTGCTGATTTGGATGCTTTAATTTTCTTTTGTTGTCTGATTGCTGAGGCTAGGACCGCTAGTACTGTGTTGAATAGCATTGGTGATAATGGACATCCCTGCCGTGTTCCTGACCTTAGCGGAAAAGCTTTCAGTTTTTCTCCATTGAGAATGATATTTGCGATGGGTTTTTCATAAATGGCTTTGATAATATTGAGGTATGTGCCCTCTATCCCTACACTTTGAAGAGTTTTGATCAGGAAGGGATGCTGTACTTTGTCAAATGCTTTCTCAGCATCTATTGAGAGTATCATATGTTTCTTGTTCTTTCTTTTATTAATGTGTTGTATCACATTGATTGATTTGTGGATGTTGAACCAACCTTACAGACCTGGAATAAATCCCACTTGGTCGTGGTTAATAATCCTTTTAATGTACTGTTGAATCCTATTGGCTAGTATTTTGGTGAGAATTTTCACATCTGTGTTCATCAAGGATATTGGTCTGTAGCTCTCTTTTTTTGATGGGATTCTTGTCTGGTTTTGGGATCAAGGTGATGCTGGCCTCATAAAATGAGTTTGGAAGTTTTCCTTCCATTTATATTTTTTGGAACATTTTCAGAAGAATAGGAGTTAGTTCTTCTTTAAATGTTTGGTAGAATTCCCCCGGGAAGCTGTCTGGCCCTGGGCTTTTGTTTGTTTGGAGATTTTTAATGACTGTTTAAATCTCCTTACTGGTTATATGTCTGTTCATACTTTCTATTTATTCCTGGTTCAGTTGTGGTAGTTTATATGTTTCTAGGAATGCATCCATTTCTTCCAGATTGTCAAATTTGTTGGCGTAGAGTTGCTCATAGTTTGCTCTTATAATAGTTTGTATTTCTTTGGTATTAGTTGTGATCTCTCCTCTTTCATTCATGATTTTATTAATTTGGGTCCTTTCTCTTTTCTTTTTGATAAGTCTGGCCAGGGGGTTATCAATCTTATTAATTCTTTCAAAGAACCAGCTCCTAGTTTCGTTGATTTGTTCTATTGTTTTTTTGGTGTCTATTTCATTGACTTCTGCTCTGATCTTTATGATTTCTCTTCTCCTGCTGGGCTTAGGGTTTCTTTCTTGTTCTTTCTGCAGCTCCTTTAGGTATAGGGTTAGGTTGTGTACCTGAAACCTTTCTTGTTTCTTGAGAAAGGCTTGCACCACTATATATTTTCCTCTCAGGACTGCCTTTGTTGTGTCCCACAGATTTTGAACCGTTGTATTTTCATTATCATTTGTTTCCATGATTTTTTTCAATTCTTCTTTAATTTCCCAGTTGACCCATTCATTCTTTAGAAGGATGCTGTTTAGTCTCCATGTATTTGGGTTCTTTCCAAACTTCCTCTTGTGGTTGAGTTCTAGCTTCAGAGCACTGCGGTCTGAAAATATGCAGGGAATGATCCCAATCTTTTGATACCGGTTGAGTCCTGATTTAGGACCAAGGATGTGATCTATTCTGGAGAATGTTCCATGTGCACTAGAGAAGAATGTGTATTCTGTTGCTTGTGATGAAATGTTCTGAATATATCTGTGATGTCCATCTGGTCCAGTGTGTCGTTTAAGGCTTTTATTTCTTTGTTGATCTTTTGCTTGGATGATCTGTCTATTTCAGTGAGGGGAGTGTTAAGTTCCTCTACTATTATTGTATTTTTGTTGATGTGTTTCTTTGATTTTGTTATTAATTGGTTTATATAGTTGGCTGCTCCCACGTTGGGGGCATAGATATTTAAAATTGTTAGATCTTCTTTTTGGACAGACCCTTTGAGTATGATATAGTGTCCTTCCTCATCTCTTATTATAGTCTTTAGCTTAAAATCTAATTGATCTAAGGATTGCCACTCCTGCTTTCTCCTGATGTCCATTAGCATGGTAAATTCTTTTCCACCCCCTCACTTTAAATCTGGAGGTGTCTTCGGGCTTAAAATGAGTTTCTTGGAGGCAACATATAGATGGGTTTTGTTTTTTTATCTATTCTGATACCCTGTGTCTTTTGACAGGAGCATTTAGCCCATTCACATTCAGGGTAACTATTGAGAGATATGAATTTAGTGCCATTGTATTGCCTGTAAGGTGACTGTTACTGTATATTGTCTCTGTTCCTTACTGATCTACCACTTGTAGGCTCTCTCTTTGCTTAGAGGACCCCTTTCAATATTTCCTGTAGAGCTGGTTTGGTGTTTGCAAATTCTTTCATTTTTTGTTTGTCCTGGAAGCTTTTAATCTCTCCTTCTATTTTCAATGATAGTCTAGCTGGATATAGTATTCTGGGCTGCATGTTTTTTCTCATTTAGTGCTCTGAATATATCATGCCAGCTCTTTCTGGTTTGCCAGGTCTCTGTGGATAAGTCTGCTGCCAGTCTAATATATTTACCATTGTATGTTCAAGACTTCTTTTCCCGGGCTGCTTTCAGGATTTTCTCTTTGTCACTAAGGCTTGTAAATTTTAATATTAGGTGACATGGTGTGGGCCTATTCTTATTGATTTTGAGGGGCTTTCTCTGAACCTCCTGAATGTTGATGCTTGTTCCCTTTTCCATATTGGGGAAATTCTCTCCAATAATTCTCTCCAGTATACCTTCTGCTTTCCTCTCTCTTTCTTCTTCTTCTGGAATCCCAATTATTCTAATGTTTTTTCGTCTTATGGTGCCACTTATCTCTCGAATTCTCCCCTCATGGTCCAGTAGCTGTTTGTCCCTCTTTTGCTCAGCTTCTTTATTCTCTATCATCTGGTCTTCTATATCACTAATTCTTTCTTCTGCCTCATTTATCCTAGCAGTGAGAGTCTCCATTTTTGATTGCACCTCATTAATAGCTTTTTTGATTTCAACTTGGTTAGATTTTAGTTCTTTTATTTCTCTAGAAAGGGCTTTTATATCTCCCGAGAGGGTTTCTCTAATATCTCCATGCCTTTTTAGAGCCCAGCTAGAACCTTGAGAATTGTCATTCTGAACTCTAGATCTGACATATTACCAATGTCTGTATTGATCAGATCCCTAGCCTTCGGTACTGCCTCTTGTTCTTTTTTTTGTGGTGAATTTTTTCTGCCTTATCATTTTGTCCAGATAAGAGTATATGAAGGAGCAAGTAAATACTAAAAGGATGGCAACAACCCCAGGAAAATATGCTTTAGCCAAATCAGAAGAGATCCTAAATCGTGAGGGGGGAGAAAAGGGGATAAAAAGAGGTTCAGAGAGAAAGAAAGAAAAAGAAAAAAAAAAGAAAAGAAATGAATAAAAGAAAACGAATAAAGAAAAGTATAAAATGAAAAAATATATATATTTGATAAACTATTTAAAAAACGTCAAAAAAGAAAAGGGTAAAATTAAAAAAAAATTTTAGCAGAAGAAGAGAAAAAAAATGAAAATGAAAAAAAATTAAATTAACTGCAAGATTAAAAAAATCACAGGGAGAAAGCCATGAGTTCCGTGCTTTGCTTTCTCCTCCTCTGGAATTCTGCTGCTCTCCTTGGTATTGAAACTGGACTCCTTGGTAGGTGAACTTGGTCTTGGCTGGATTTCTTGTTGATCTTCTGGGAAAGGGGCCTAGTGTAGTGATTCTCAAGTGTCTTTGCCCCAGGCGGAATTGCACCGCCCTTGCTAGGTGCCGGGCTTAGTAATCCACTCGGGCTTGCTTTCAGAAGCCTTTGTTCCCTGAGCGCTTTCCATAGAGTTCCGGAGGACCGGAATACAAATGGGGGCCTCATGGTCTCCAGCCCGGAGGAGCCGAGAGCCCGGGGCCCCACTCCTCATTGCGCCCCCAGAGAACAGCCCCCAGTTACTCCCAACTGCCGACCTCCGGCGGCACTCCGAGCTCACCAAGCCTGTGGCCAGTTCAAGTTAACACCGAGCTGTGAGCTTACTGTCAGCTCTGTCTCTGTAGCCGGCTTTCCCGTTCCAATACCCGCAAGCTCTGCGACACTCAGACACCCCCAATTCTTCTGTGACCCTGCGGGACCTGAGGCCACGCTGCCCCCGCATGGGCTTCGCCCGGGGTTTAGCCTCTGGAGCATGTCCCTCTGCGGAACAGACTTTTAAAAGTCCTGATTTTTTGCTCCGTTGCTCCGCCATTTGCCGGGAGCCAGCCCCTCCCCCCAGGGTCTATCTTCCCGTCTCTTTGGATTCACGTCTCCGCCAGTCCTACCTTTCAGAAAGTGGCTGTTTTTCTGTTTCTAGAATTGCTGTTCTTCTCTTCAATCTGCTGACAGATTTGCAGGTGCTTGCAATCTTTAGATAAGCTATCTAGCTGATCTCCTGCTAGCTGAAGTAGCCTCAGCCTGCTACTTCTCCGCCATCTTGACTCCTCCTCTATAGTTGCCATTATTATTCCTTTTCTCCTTTCCCAGCCCTTAAGTATCAGCAGTCTTCAATTTTTTTCTCTTTCCACATTCTGCCCATTGAGTATATGTGATTTCCTGGCCCCAGACAGTGTCTAAACTGGAGATAAGGCCATCGCCTGATTATCACCCCAATGTTTTACTGACTTAAATATCTGACTATATCCTAGACACATCTCCCTAAGTCTCTTCAGGCATCTTAAAGCTCAACATATATAATATTAAATCTGTCACTGTTCTCCCAAAAGATTTTTTGTCATGTATTCCTATCTCAATGAACAATTCTTTTAATTTGATTCAAGTTAAAAATCTGAAAGAGAAAAGCCTGCATATTCAGCCTCATCTGTAATGTTTAATTAATCACCAACTTATGTCAGTCTTGCACCTAGTATGTCTTTGAGTCTTTGATTAAATACACTGGTAGTCTGTTCTTATCACCACTTTCTTAGTTTAGGTTAATCATCTAAGCCTTAATTTAGGTTAATTATTACAAAGCCTTCGTAATGATTTTGCTGTCTCTTGACTTGCAAATCTTCATGTATTTTTGCTCTGTAACCATAATTATCTTCTTAAACACAACTAACTCTCTTCATGCCATTTTTATGATCTACACCTTATATGATCTACACCTTATAACAACTCTCTATGCAACTTCTTTTCAAGGTCTTCTTATTTAGTAATCTAGTCCTTTTTTTTTGTTCTTTCTTGCTATTTCCCCCTTTCATGAGTTTAGCGCATAGAACTTTCACCTTTAGTACTTTTCTTTTTTTTTTTTATTTTTAAGAATTTATTTGTTTATTTGAGAGAGAGAGAGCATGAGCAGGGGTAGGAACAGAGGGAGAAACAGTCTCCCCACTGAGCAGGGAGCCTGATGTGGGGTTCAGTCCCAGGACCCTGGATCATGACTAGAGCTGAAGGCAGGTACTTAACTGTCTGACCCACATAGGCACCCCTTCCCCCTAGTACTGTCCACATGTTGCTCCCTTGGCCCAAATCTCTATGTCTGCTCTCCAAATTATTCACCTATATAAATATATATACATTTCCAACTTAGACTCACTCTTTACAACTGAACTTTCAATTTAAATTTGGTAAAAATTAATGGAATATTTATTGCAGTTATTCTTCCTTGTATAAGTATTTTATTTAGATGTGTGGGATATATATATATATATATATATATATATATATATATCCATACATGTACATATGTGTGTGCATGTGCACACACATGTGCATGCATATGCGTGTATCTATACACACATGTTCATATGTTTCTGGGTAAAGATGAGACAGAGCTGCATCTGTATCCAGTTTAGATTGCAAGAACCTGCATTGCAAGCCTAATGCTATTATTGAGTGAGAATTCTTGAAATAAGGGTCTTGAAATAAGGATGAGCATATTTTGAGCATATTTGTGGGAAGATTGTTAAGTAGTGTGGTCAGAGGACAGAGTGTTAGACTACAAATGTCACAGTTTGCTTCCCAGCTCAACAAAAGGTGGACTCACCCATTGAATTGGATTGGCATTGTGTGGCATAGTGTGATTTGACCAACAGAAAATGGTAGAAAATGAAGTTATGTGAGTTCTGAACTATGCTTTAAGAAGCCTTGGACCTCCTTCTTGCTGCTTTTTGGGACCATAGCGTAACACACGAATAAATAGGATAGCCTGCTGGAGAACTGGAGAACATCAGGAATACAAATAAGCCACTTAAGCTGAGCAATGTAACCACCTCCACCACTCCAGCTGGGTCAGGAGCTGATTGCACAACTCATGAGTGGAGCCATTCAAGACCAGTAAAGGAATCACCCAATTTAGCCTGTCCAAGTTCAAAAGATACGATCACATTACTCCTCAGTCCCAGCCTTTGCAAATTTCTCATCTTACTCAGCGTAGAAGCCATGTAATCCAGGATCCAAGACTGATAATAATCTGGTCCTCTTTTATCTCTCTGTCATCCTTGCCCCCTTAGTGTTCATTGATTACTCCTCAAACAGGTCAGACAAGCAAATCCTTACTGTAGCTGTTACCTCTTCCCCTAAAATTTTCCCAGTAAACCACTTAACACATTCACCTGATCAAATCTTTGCTTTATTGTGGACTCCAGAGATAACTTTTACTTAAATCTGCAGCCTTTTCAATGTCCCATTCCTATTCCACTTTTTTTTTCTTTTTGTCCCACAGCATTATGACCTTCTAATGTAATAAATAATTTACATATTGCTATTATTTATGTTTTTCTACCCATCAAAGCATAAGTTCTACAAAGGCAGAGATCTTTGTTTAGTTCATAGAGGCATCTCATACAAACATGATAATATAAAATGCTTAGGACATACATATTTATGGGAAAAAACACTAAATTTATATAAAAGGACATCATTTTTATATATTTGTATTATTATTTTTATTTAACATTATATTTTAGAGATTTCATCATGTTTTAAAATATTCTTTAAACATTTTAATAGGTATAACACTATTTTAGAAATTCAGTGATTATTGGAGTTAAGCTTTGTGCTATTAGATATAATGCATGAATGAAAATCTTTTAAATGAATTTGTGTTTTAGAAAAAATCCAATAAGGATATGGGATAAATCAGAGAATATGAATATTTTAAAGTCATATTTTTTCTAAATGCAAATATAATTAATGTTTAATACTAATCTCTTTTTAAAAAGTAAGATTTAGCAGAGAAGTGAATAAATGGAAGTTAATGCTGTGACTCTGCTTTATAATTTCTCTACCAAATAAAAAACCAGAGTCATTCATATACATTTATGGTATAGTCTATATACATATGATGTAGACATATATAGAAATAACTTTGCATAAACATATGTATATTATAGGATCAAATTTTGATTAAATATTGACATCTGTATTACATTGTGGGCAGTTATGACTGCATGTAATTTATGTTCCATAAAATAGGGAGCTGGGTTATAGTTGGGAATCTGCATTTCAGTAATATTTTTATGTGTATATATTTAAGATAAGAAATTGACCTAGGGGTTAAAATTAATAATTTATTCAGTAACCTTTTAAAATGTTATATGATTTTATAGGGGATATGTATTTCTATTCAATTTGCATTGCTTACTGTTTTTTTCTCTGGAAATAAATGACATGGGTTGAATAATAATGAATAATACTTTAGCTTATTAATCAAAATATTAAAATATACATCCTATTAAAGGTTATCCTACCCTATTCTGTAATAGGACAAACATGAAGAAAAAATGTATCATTCTTATCCATAGTTTTCAAGATGTATATCTTAAAGAGATTTTCCTTTTTACAGAAATCAAACAATTTTGTTCATCTTGACCTGTCTTCTAATTTTTGAGGCAGTACTGGGAGGTGTTTATGTAAAAGAGAGAATTTTTCCATGATGATTTTATTCACATTGATTTCCCCTCAAAAGCTCCTTTTGTAACTTTTGCCTGAAACATAAAATTAGCAACTCATTACGTTTTCTTGTTCAATGCTCCAGGCAAAATTATGAGCTCCCAAAAGCTGTCTGAGACTCTATTCCCCTCTCTCTGTATTTTTTCTTCTCTGTAGGAAGTTTCTGCCTCAGATACTTGAAAATCTTTCCCAAAAGTGGTTCAGCAAGAGTGCAAATAAAATAATTTTTTTCCTTCTTTATTATTCACTGTTTTAACTTTTTTTTTCCTGTTGACGGTAAAATGTTCTGTTGCCTAAAGCGAAGGAGCACAAACAAATAAACCCACATTTCGAACTTACCTGTTATTCCTTCTCCATAAACCCCGATCTACAGTCAAGTGTTTTTAGATAGGAGTTTAAGGTTAGGGTACACCTGTCACCTGAAAGTAAGTTCATAGAGAAAAAAGATTGCTTTTCTGCCTTTATATGGCCTGTAGTACCTCACACAGTGTAGATATATGTCAGGAACCTAATTGGTGGACAAAGATGTTGATGATATTATTTTATGTTAGTGGATTAGGTATATCAGAGAGAGTATATCTTCCTTTTTGGATAAATTAATTCTAGACATTTCCCTATGTTCATATGCCAATAAGAGTTCAGATATTTGGATAAAATATTTTTATATAGTTGTGACAGTAATACGTAGTAGTTAAGTGTTCTAAAATAATGTTCACTAATAGTTCTGTTTGCATTCAGTCTGAACAGGAAAAAGAAACTAAATTGAGAAAGATTGCTGATCTGCACATAATTTTTTTTTTTTTTTTACCAAAAAAGAGCGAGGCAGACAGTGACAGAGATAGTGAGAGAGAGCACAAGCAGGGAAGAGGGGGAGAAGCAGGCTCCTGCTGAGCAGGGAGTCTGACATGGGACTGGATCCCAGAACCCTGGGATCATGACCTGAGCCAAAGACAGATGCTTAACCTCTTGAGCCACCTGGGGGCCCCAACAATACTGTTTTTTAAAAAAAGCATTCTAGGGGTGCCTGGGTGGCTCAGTGGGCTAAAGCTTCTGCTTTCAGCTCAGGTCATGATCCCGGGGTCCTGGAATCGAGCCCCGCATCGGGCTCTCTGCTCGGTGGGCAGCCTGCATCCCCTCGCCCCCGCCTGCCTCTCTGCCTGCTTATGATCTCTGTCAAATAAATAAATAAAATCTTTAAAAAAAAATAAAAAGGCATTCTAGTTTTTTCCCATTTGATTTATAAGGTCTACATCTCTTCTCACAACTAGGGGAGTTTGTGAATGCTTCAACCAACAGAGTATGGCAGGTTTAATGCTATATTACTTCTGAGGTTAGGTCATAAAAGGCCATACAAAAAAATGAAATAAATATAAGGCCATACAGCTACCAGCTGATTTACTAAGGACTCTAACCTTGGGGAAAGTCAGCTACCATGTACAAAGTCCTTTCATCCTAGTCAGGAAATCAGGCAAGCACAGCCTTCTATTTGTCTCCAGGCATGAGTGAAGCCCCCTTAGATTGTTTAGACCAGCCCATCTATCTGCCAGATACCAATGAGTGATCTCAGTCCCTACTATAAGCAACAAAGCAACTCAACCCTGCCCAAATTAACAACATACAGAATCTGGGAAGTAATTTAGAATGGCTCTTGTTTTAAGCCTTTAAATTTGTGGTAGTTTTGTTTATTTGTTTGTTTTTTAGCATACTAATATATAACTGAAACACCTTTCAAAATGAAAAAACTAAAAAAAAAAAAAAAAAAAAAGGAAAAAGAAAAAGCTCAGTGAGTTGCAAAGAATTGTGATCTAAAAACCTCTGTGCCAAACCAAGGAATATAATATAAGCTTGTATAAAGTGGACCCAGGCAATATGAAGTCCAAAACAAAACAAGCTGAGGACTCAGAAAAATATTTTAAAGTGAAAAAGGAAAACCAAAATAGTTACAAATGATATGATGAAGATATTGGACGAATGTAACCAAGAATAAGAAGGGGTATTACAGTACTATATATTTGTATCACCTTCCTGACCTTATTTTCTTTATCCTCTCAATGTTTCTTAGGTATATTCCTTCTTTTGAGAAATGATGCCTTATAATAATCGACTGTATTATATACTTCATAGGAAAAGAATCTACTGTTCCTTTTTATGTTTTTCAGAAGTGAAAAATGTGTGTATACACAATATTCCTATAATAAGCATCCAGATGTTTTCACACCCTGAAGCAATGCAACAACCTTAAGTAAGACCCAAAAGTATTTGAGTAACTACATTGTTTTGTGGACTTGGGAGAGGATAGCCTGTGAAAAGTGAGATGGAAAAATGTTAGCCCATTAGCTCCAGGAGTTGTTGGCACATTCTCAAGCAGATCTGTTTTAGAAAGTTTAGTTACTAAGTTTAAAATCCATAAGGTGATTTGCTTAGAACTCACTCACCCACTCCTTTGAAAATCCTGATATAAATCCCAATTTACAAATCTTTTATTTAAAGAACACTGATTTAGAAAATAACCAACACTGTAGGTTTTATATTGAGTGTACTACTCAGTGGCATATCGATAGTAAACTTCACTGTTATGATTTAATTTATATTGATGTTTGTTTTATTTATTTTATTAACGTTATTTGCTATTTGGAATTTACTCCAAAGTCCACTGTCTATTGTTACTTATTAACTCCGTGCGTATGGGAATGAGTACTGAATAATGTGGAAGTGCCCATTATAAATTCCCAGTCTATAGAAGATTAGCTGCCATCAACTGGCCTATAATAACACAAACATCTGATAACAATCCTCATGCTTTATCAACATTACTTAATTTGTTGCAGCATAGTAATAAAAATGAATATTATATAATTTTATTAAAAGTAATTCCACATTTTTGAAATGTATACTATCAGTTCTTTCCCAATGCCTTTTCATTTCCATGTGACCATTCTCAACTTCATTATATAATAAGAGCTCAGTCATTTACTCGTCTTATTTCCACTGCTTTTTTCTGTAATTGCTCATATATAACTCATCATTTGGGCCATCCACATTACCATGTTAGTCCAACATTTAGTTACATGCCCTAAGACCATATTTTGTATATAGTTTGTTTATAAGTATATCCCAAACAAATAACCTAGTGCCTGATTTTTAGGTGGCTTTCAAAATTTTTTGATGAACTAATGAATTAACAAAATGTTGCAGAAAGTTGTCTTTATTGATATTAATAGGCTTGCCATTTATTTTCCAGATTTTTGCTTGGTTATTCTTTGGAAGAACATAACTTAGCAGCTCTAAAGAAGTAAAATCACATTACCTTGTTCCTTTGTCCACTATGACGGCATAGTGGCCAGATCAAAGTTTAATATTTGCATCAGTTTAAAAATCTCAGAACATTTAAAAAGAATAGTAATAACCATAATCTTAATAATAATAATAAAATACACTCACTAATCCATTCAACACCTGTGGTGTCTAATCCTTAAATGATCTAAATATTTACTTATTTCACATTTATTGTTTTCTATCACCCTGATCAAAATTTTGTAGATTTCTCTGTTTAAGTGTACCTTTGATATATGTTATTTTGTATTTTGAGAGAATATATTTTAATATCTTTTGTTTTCACATTACTTTTTAAAAATTTTAGTACTAAGTATATCCATGTTTTACTTTGAAAAACATTACAAAAATCTCATGCAGTAAAGTATTAATACAGTTGAAACCTATTTGCCTTATTGAAGATTTAGTGCTTGGTCATTCTAATCTATTATGGTCATTTGACCCATCTGTTGTTTATAAATTCTATTTATCTTTTTGAGAATAAGTTTCTTATAAATTGCTTAATTTGACATGTATGCATATTTGTCTCTTACAAAGTTTTAAAGGATTTCATTTGGAGTGGTTTTTTTTTTATAGCTTCTCAATTTTAAATGATTTTATTTCCAGTGAATAATTGAATCATATTTATGAGCTTCTGTTTTTATAAGCTGTCTTATTAAAATAATTACTGGGAAGCCTTTTAATTGGTCAATAATAATATATTTCATTATTATTATAAAGTCGCTGACCTGTGTTTAACAGACTTGAAAAGACAATTTCCTGTTTATTTGATATATCTTTTATAATGAATTCTAAAAAGTAATTGATAGATAGACTTGTTGATTACTACCCTACTACGTTTAGTTAAAAGATCAGTAAACAAATTATTTTTCATAGTATTCTCTGAATGTTCTTCCTTGTCCAGCATCTTCAAAGATATTCCATCATACTTGACATGGGTTGCTCCAGACCAGCTTTGCTAATTATTACATGATAATTTACGACTAGCTGTCTCCAAGTTAGAGGATTCTGTTTTACAAGTACTTCTTTGTAGTTCAAGGAGACAGCAATACAGAAGCTGTGGAGAAAAGAGCACCTTCTCTGATCCCACAGACATAAAGGCTACCAATTTTATTGTAGTTTGAGTTTTTTCAGAGATAAAGTCTTGAAAGTAAAACATTTGATCTACTGCTAAGTTACTAACCTTATTGGTTTTTGGTCAAACTTTCCTATAAAACACCTTACCAACTGTTTTCTACACAGATAATGAAGTATACATCAGTTTATTAAATGAATCTCTGTGATAAATTGAGGGCCTGAGAAGAAGCCACAGGACTCCACCACTTTTCCTCAACTAGAAGAATCATGCGAAGCTTAGACAATGGTCTGCATTTAGCAGTGTATTTTTCCATGCAAATCAGACCCTGAAGAACAATATTAAAACAACATTATAAGTCAATAAAATTGAAACAATAATTGCCTAATATTCAAGATTAGGTTTTATTGCTTAATTTTCCAGTTATTATGTTTTCTAATTTTAGATAAATATTATAAAGAAAAATCAGAGAGAAGAAAATAGAATGTTTAGTATTTCCTGTTTGCTGTGTGTGTGTGTGTGTGTTTGTAGTCTTGATAATCTTAAGAGAAAAGCTGTAAGATTCTACAAATATTATCTTCAGTTTACCCAATCATGTTTTGTCTCATGTGAGATTACACTTATATTAGATGCCTTGATCTGTTGTCTCCCCTTTTTTTTTCTCCTCAATAGCCATTATTTTTGTCTTGTTTGCCCTTCACTTTCTGGAGTAAAATCCAATCTGCACCATTCTGAACCGGGGAAGAAACTGCTGATGATGTTTTCAACATTAATCTCACTCATATTAATGATAATATCACATTCATTTCGATTGTTCATGACTCTCCTGCCTTTCTCTCTGGAAACATATAAATGACCCCAGAGTATACATCTTCAAACTGAACCTGAAGTGGCAATGAACATCTTTGGATTTCATTATTCTTTCTGGGAATGCTGTACCTTTTTTTGAATGACATCTGGGCAAACTTTCTAATACTCATGGTTAAATGCTATTGTGACAAAAAGTCTTTTTTTTTTCCCCACTTAAGGTTATTGATAGCAATTGGCTCACATCTATTAATAAAAACTCTAGTTCCTATTTCAGAGATACTGAATGATGTACTTCATTGAACTATATTTAGATTCTTTATACAACTTATTTTTAAAGTCTTCATTAAGTTGTTCTATTCATAAATAACTTCTTACATTACTTTTCTATTATACTAATTAATTAAACAGTGCCAAAGTTTCTTAAACTATACTTTATTCTCTTATAGTTTCTATTTTTTCAAAAGTTTTGCTTCGCTGAATTTTCCATAATGCTAACTTAACTGATATATTCAATGAAACAGCCAACAAAAGTCCATTTATAAAATCTTTTTATGGGGCGCCTGGGTGGCTCAGTTTGTTAAGCATCTGCCTTTAACTCAGGTCATGATCTCAGGGTCCTGGGATTGAACCCCACATGGGGCTCCTCTTTGTTCAGCAGAGAGTCTGCTTCTCCCTCTGCCTCTACGTCCCACTCATTTTCTTTCTATCAAATAAATAAAATCTTTAAAAAAAAAATCTTATTACAAATTGATATGCAGCATTTTTTTAACTATTTAGTTCTTTATGAACCACAAAATATTGCTTATTAAATATATTAAAGGTATGTTAATTAGCAACGGCTGATTTGTTTTCCCAAAAGTGCAATAATAGTAAATTTCTTACAAAATATCATATTGTAACTTGTCTCCTGAAAAAAATCCATGTCTTTGGAAATACAAGTTACCTTAATAATTAGGTAACAGTAATAGGTAATTTTCTTGGAAATGATTCATTTATTCATAAATATGTATTTATCATATATTATATACCTGTCATTAGAAGTAAATAAGATACAAGGCTAATAAATATTACATTCTCTGAAAATGTACTCCTGAAGTATTCAGCCACTCTCAGACACTTAATTAGTAAAGTAACTATCATACCTTGGATAAGTTATTTAAAAGGAATGCTTTAGTTTCCTCATCAGCAAATGGGGATAAAAATAATACTTCCTCATTGCATTGTTGGACTAAATGGCCTACAGTAATTCCTGACATAAATTGTACTGTTATTGTTAAATTCATGAGAGATGGAGGGCTAACGAGGTTAGATGAGGTTCTTGATGCCACAAAGTTTATAGTTTATTTCAACACACAGATTAAAAAAGTAATTCAAACATTAAATTAATAAATATAGTGAGGATAGAGAATCAAAAGAATAAGGAGTTGTGAGGAAAAAAAATCATGTAATAAATGGGTACCTGGGTAAGATACAGCCTTCCCCTGAATGGAGCACATGTTTTTAGAAGTGAAAATATCACACACATGACACAACTCTGAGTTGTGTGCCATGAAAGAAGACTGGGGAGAGTTTGGGAAGCAGAGAAGAACCATTTTCAGCTATTGAAATCTGGGACAGTTTCATGAAGACATTGGCACTGAACTGGACTTTTTAGGGTTTTCTGGTTTTAAATTTGCAGGGTGAATTGAAGAAAAGGAACTCCAGGCAGAGGGAGCAGGTGTTACAAGGGCATACATAACATAGCATTATGTGAGTAAATGAAATCTCACATAATGAGCTTGTTTTTAATGTATTTAATTACGAACATAGGAATTAACTTGGATATAAAATAATTTCTAGTGAATATAAGGAAATAAGACTATCAAAACAAAATATTACATACCAATTTTTTATAGTACTATGATATCTGACATTATAGTTCTTCAGTGTTATGCATAGGAGAAATTAAGGATCATTATTCATCTAGAAATGGTGATTGGTATGCAAGAAGTATAGGAATGAAAAGCAAGCATGTAAAAAAATTGAATATAATAATGGAGTAATTTTTTGGTAAGAAAAGAGAAATGATAATCTAATGTTTTTTGTCCTTTTAATATGTCTAATAGTTCACTTTTATTTTTTGCTACAGATTAGAAATTAAGGCAAAACAAAAAACCTTGTATCTTCAGCACAGAGAGTTTGAAAACATTGCATTAATAAATTGTTCTAAAAAGTGTTCATAGTGTAGCAGAGGCAATGATTATCTTATTATTATTTATGCAGATTCTATCACAGACTGAGCTGACTCTTGGATGAAATTTTGGCTGGAGATGGTGCTGAAAACATAAATTGAAATTGGGGGAATCATGGTCACTGAATGCCATATTAGTGGTCAATTATAATAAACTTAGTTTCATGCAGAAAGCAGTAAAATAACGCACAATACAGGATACTTAAGTAAAATTTGAGTAGTATACATTGTTTATTTTACATAGTCTTAACTATGTATAGATTTCTGTTTTGAATTGGCTTCTTATGCAGAATTCTCAAAAAGATACAAAATTTTTTCCTGACCAACCCTGGGTGAGTTTTGGATTTTCAAGGCTGAGGGCAGAGCTTAAATTCATCCCAGCTGCACTAAGAATAAGGATGACTTTATATACTTTCAAGAGTCCTAACAGCTGTTACAGAATAGAATTTTCTTTTAGACTATAGCTTGAGGATAAAATTAACCAATCCTCTTCTGTTGGGAGTTTATAATTATGCACTAGTTTGCCTCTGAGTTTGCAGGAGACACAGAGAAGAACCTTTATATTTCTTTCCAGAAATAATTTAGATGCTGGAGTGTCTTAGAAACTGGTGAGCTGCAACCAAGATCACTTCTCTGTGACCTTTGAAGTGAAACAGGTGACCACTGTTAGATTCCCAAGAAAGTCTGAATTTGAGAAACCAGAAATTAAAACAATTTGAAGATACCAATAATTAATTCTTAAGTTGTTGATCTCCAAATAAAAGTTTCTTAGATGTAATAGAGCTGTTCCGGAAAACACATATCTCATGTTAGGATTTGACAACTGACTTTCTGAGTAACAAATGTTCAAACAGCTTAAATGAAACCTGAGGTACTATTATCATCAAAAACTATAGAGCAGCATTCTTGGGGTCCATGAATTAGATCATAATGTACTAGAGTATATTTGTACTTTGATTTAAAAAATCAGTTGTAAAGTTGATTGGCATACTAATGATAAAAGTTTATTGTAAGAATTATTTAAAAGTGAAACATTGTCCTTTTCCAGCTTGTATATTTAGCCAGAATCCCTTCAGACCCTTGGGCAAAGTCGGAAAGGTCTAGGACAGAGCCTATAGCTTAGGACAGAGATTCTGCCTAGGAATATGCTGGATAATCAAGGGTGACTTTACCAGGGAGCTGATGCGTGTTATCTGGGAGGCACAGAGAGAAAACTGACCCTGAAAACTCCAGAAAAGGAGATAAGAAGATAGGTATGTTTTTCTCTCTGGAGCAGGCAGAAATGAAGAATATTATTAAATAAGGTAGAGAAAGACTCATAGCGCTCATCATTAGATTTCTGACCCTGTACATTTGGGGACTGGAACTTGGACTTCTTGTGAATCATTACCAAGACCTCTGGCTTACTACTTGTTATTTGGCCCACTTCAAATAATAAAGGGGAAAAGATTTTTTTTTAAATTGATCATTTTAATGGTCTGAGCTGTACTTAGTAATTAAGTTCAAACAACAACAAAATGCTATTACTTCTTCCCACTTCTTCTTTAAAACTGCTTTGTGAAGAACTCTTTTCTTTCCCCTTGAATAAAATGTTAGGCAGGTTAGCATATCTTTTCTCATCACTCTTGGATAATAAAAAATCCTTCAGACACTGCATCAAGAATACTCTTACTGTCCAGGGTAATTATCGACATGCAGAACATGTTTGTTCCAAGTCACGTCTTTTCTCTCCTCTCCCCCGTTTACTCTGGGAAGGCTGCAGTGCTGTAAGGGATCAGGGGACACTTCAGCTCTATTTCTCCATCATGCTTTTGTATTTCTTTTCCCCAGCTCACTTTGGTTTCTGACCTGTCTAGGGTGGGTGCTTAGAGGAGACAAAAATAAGGGGAAGGTCATATGCCTATGTGTTTGTCCACTGCTATCACCTTTAGGTGTCAGTGCATGGAAGATGTTTATAAAGTTCAGTCTGTTGCAGAATACTTTTCATGATTTCATAGAGACTTCCCCAGGGAATATTGATGAGCACTTTTTGTGGTATGGGCTGGGAGGCTTGTAATGCCAGTTCTCAGATTCTGAGAGCTGCAGATTGTGAGTTAGAACATCACAAAGCAGTTCTTGTTTGTACTTCACTCTGTGAGGTCTGCTTGCATAGGCTTTCTCTGTTGGAGCCCCAGAGCCCAAGTAGGAGGCTTTTATGAGGTGACTTTAAGTGGGTGTCCTTACCTTTATCATTAGAAAACAGCAGTGTGCTCCCAATGCATTTCCTTCTCTTGGATAAGCTATCTCAGGAAAATGGCCACTGTCTCCCCGGGGTTGAGTCTGACTTTAGTCGATTGTGGCTTCAGACCATGGGGGACACGTAACAAGCTCCCTAAGTGGTCCTTTTGGACCCTTGTACTAATCTGTGAAAAAAGAAAACAATTGTCTCCTCTGTTGATAGGAAGAAGGAAAATATTAGTAGTTCTATGTATTTTTTTTTTTATTCTAAGTAGTCCCCACACCCATTTGTGCAGGGCTTGAACTCACGACCCTGAGATTAAGACCTGAGCTGAGATCAAGAGTCAAATGCTTAAATAGCTTAGCCACCCAGGCACCTTAGTAATTCTATGTATTTGAGAGGAAACATCTATTCTTTAACCATCAGTTACATAAGCTATAGTTGTAAGATGTTGTAAATATAATATGAATTTTAAGAAACCCAAAAGGTCATAATCATTAAAAAAATACATTCTTGGGTTGGAGCCGGGTTGTAGGAGCCAATATGGACACTCAAGAAAAAGACCAGTCTAAACTCCTCTGTTTTTCTGATAAGTTACCATACTTATAGATGTGGAAAGTCATACAAGTGGAAAGTCTATATTTTACTAGGCCATTTGCCAAAGGCATACACAATATTTTTGGATATAAGATGAGGAATGATAATTTAGAGTTTCTATATATTCAAAGGCAGCTGGTGTAATATGCATATCAATCTTTAATTATCTGGAGAGAATGACTAATGATGGTATTTGGGAAATGCAGTACAAACACAGGGATTTGTAAATAAAAGGTCAAAGAATTAATTTGATTAAAAAAATGATTTTTTAATAATATTAAACAATGGGCAGACATAACTAAAAAATTTATTAATTTCCCTTATATTAGAAAACAGCAATCAAGAAAAAAATGCAAATTAATAATCTTAACACTAGAACCCATTTTCCTTTAATTTTGGCCTGAAATCCTGAAGTTAATAAAGTAGATATTATAACACATTAAATGAAAATAAGAGCCACCCAGATTATTTTAAAGTCCTCTTAAAAATTTTTTTTACAATTTTTTTGAATATACATATTTTATAATGATTTGAAGTTTATTTAAGCATAAAATATAAGGAAATAGAAAGATTTAAATGAATAAGTTATCAAGTTATTAACTCCAACTTATTTTTAAAAAATAAATTTCCTTTACACTTGTAGATTTTTCTTACAACGTTCAGAAAACTGCAAAGAATAAATAAAAGTAAGAATATGCGGATCATTCAGATATTTGAAGGAGATTATAAAAAGAAAAACATAATTATCCTTGTGGGTTGAAAAGATTATCAGAAATGCTAAGGTGCTGATACTGCAATATTCATTTAACCAATATATGTTCTCTCTTCCCTTTATCATAATGAAGCTATCTAACTACCTGCGGAGGATGTTATAAAGATTAATTACTTCATTTTTGCAAGAGTTCATAAAGTTTAATAATATTAAATAAAAGGACAAATGAAACATTGAGGTAAGAGCTATTAACCATTGTTACGAACCCACCCATTATTATTACTTATAGGGATGAAGGTCAGTATTTCATTTGCAGCATCCATTAATTACAGTCAGAAAACATGATAAAATTTTATTTAAATGTTTAGGAATCTATGATATATAATCAGTGTATAAAAAGTTTATGAAGGTTTTAATTAAACCATGACAAACCGCACTCTTTTTAACACTTATCTTCTCATTCATGACCATGTACTCTGAGTATTTTTCTAGCTCTGTGACGCTTTTTCATTACCTCTCCTTCATTGTTGTCTCCTTAAAAGAAGGTATTTCTCAGTGCTCTAGCATTTTTAATTTATCTTCGATTGTATGAAATGTTTAGGGTATTTTAGCTACTATCCTCATTTGATGACTTCAGTGTCTATATTATGAGGCCTTTGATGTCTTTCTCATTTCAGACACAAAAATCCCAAATAAGTGAACAGTTCCACATGGATTTACCCCAGGGGTATCTCAAAATCAACATATTCAAAATGGAACTCCTTATTGTTTTTAGAATTTTACCTTTTCTAAGGCCTGGTTCCATATATTAGAGCACAAGCTCTGGAGCCATAATACCTGGGATTGTATTACCCGTTCTCCAGTGCCTACTTGTACGATATTGTAACATCACTTATTGTCTTTGAACTTTTTTTTTTTAATCTTTTTTTTTTTAAATTTTTTTATTTTTTATAAACATATATTTTTATCCCCAGGGGTACAGGTCTGTGAATCACCAGGTTTACACACTTCACAGCACTCACCAAAGCACATACCCTCCCCAATGTCCATAATCCCACCCCCTTCTCCCAAACCCCCTCCCCCCAGCAACCCTCAGTTTGTTTTGTGAGATTAAGAGTCACTTATGGTTTGTCTCCCTCCCAATCCCATCTTGTTTCATTGATTTGAAATCTTGCCATTTGCGACAACATGGATGGAACTAGAGCGTATCATGCTTAGTGAAATAAGTCAAGCAGAGAAAGACAACTATCATATGATCTCCCTGATATGAGAAGAATCAATGTCTTTGAACTTTTATCTTCAAATCAGTAAACAGGGGGTGACAAAAGTTGTTATGAGAATTGAATGAGTTAATAAGTGTGAAGTGTTTCAAATGATGCATAAATCATAGTAGACATTTTGATATGGGAGTTAAATTATTGTTTCCCTTTTCTTTGAAGAACTCAGGTACTTGCCTCTCGGTCCCTAGGACTCAGAAACATCTTAGCCAAGTTCATTTTGCACTTCAGTAAGTTCCTTAAAACCACGCGGCACCTGGGTGGCCCATTGGTTAAGTGTCTGCCTTCAGCTCAGGTATAATCAAGGGGTCCTGGGATTGTGCTCTGAATCTAGCTCCCTGCTCAGCAGGGAGAATGCTTCTCCCTCTCCCTCTCTTGCTCCCCCTGCTTGTTCTCTCTCTCTCCCTCTCAAATAAATAAATAAATCTTTAAAAAAAATAATAACATAGAACAAGAAACCTCTATTTCCACGTTACTTGTTAGCAGCAACAATGACGATTAATCTCCAACTCATCTCATGTTGTTATCGTGTTATTTCTTCTGAAATTATCTTCCTGCTCTCCTTCTGCTATTAAACCTTGGTTATCCTTTAACTTAATATTAGGGTCAATCACTTTTGTAAAGCTTTCTTTTACCTTCTATCCTCTATCCTCTCAGACAAAATTTACTACTTCATTTCTTGTATTAGTGCTACTTTTAAATATATATATATTTGTTATATATATTTTATATACATATATATTTATATACATATATATATATATGCATGTTTTATTCATCTGTTTACCACTATATTTGATGATATGCTCTAAGAAGACATGGACCAAAACTTATTTATCATTTAATGTACAGGATAGTGTTCAGTACATAGTGTTTAGGAAATAATTGTAAAATTTCAGGAATATTTAAACTCCACAGTGCTACTTTTGACTTTTTACAGTATGAGCATAACAGATCATTCCAGTCTTATCTTCTGTTACCTCTTCTTACCTGGAAAAAGAAAGAAGGAAGGAAGGGAGGGAGGGAGGAAGGGAGACAAGAGGAAATCGTCTTTTTCTCCCATGCTAAATGTTAGCATATGCACATAAATTGTTAAATGAGATACATAAATTGTACTTGTATCAGAACATTTATCACAATCTGCCTGAGTTGAAGTTGTTAATTTGGAGTAGACAGATAGGTAGTAAATTGTGGGTTTCAGAAGGACCAAAGATGTTTCATTTTTGTGACTAAAATATGTTAGTTGAACTGACTTAAACTAGTATAAGCTAATAAAAATGAATTTTTTGTCTGAGATTTATAGGAGATGAAATGCTCCAGAAAGAACATTACATTTCCTATGAATAAGCATTCAAAAGATAATGACAACTCTATGTTAGAAATGTGTGTGTGTGTGCGTGCATGTGCTCATGTGCAAAGAGCAAGCCTCCCCAGTTAGGAACATCAAAGTCCTTAGCCATTTAGATCACTTTACTGAATGATAAATGATACTCTCAACAGAGGACATATTTTTGAAATACAGATATATCCTTTTTATTCAAAGGGAGCCCTTGAATAAACTTGGTGAAATCTGAACTTTGTGTATACAACTATTAGATACATATTTTTCATTATGCACAACTCTAAAAAAAGAGAATGATGTTTTCCTTATAAGCTTGAGTCATTAAATTAAATCATGCACAAAACATAAGTGGCAAAGCTGAATTAAAATCTCGATCCTGAAGAGAAACTAGAAACGACCCACTTACTAGTCTTTCAGTACATATGATTCAAGGTTGTGCTTCAGAAAAATTGCAAATTATTCAGTTCTTCAGCAAATATAACTGAATGAGTATTTTGTTCTAGGCTAAGCAGTGTCTCAGAAAATAGCCGTTAACAGAGATATAAAGTTCCTGCTCCCATGGATGGCATGTCAATTGGAAGAAATAAGAATTGAATACATACGCACAAAAAGAACTAAATAATTACACTATGATAAATGTTGTAAAGGAACATACAGAGCGTTATGAAACTTGATAACAAGAGGCTTCGATATCTAATGAGAAGTGATATTTATGATGATAAATAGCATGGAGAAATTGATATTTAGGCTAAGACTTGAAATATTACTAAGAGTTATCCATGCAAAGTGAGTGATATATTTTGTGAACTTTTTGCAGTACCAAATAAAATCAAGTAACTACAGAATTCAGTGTAATTCATCTCTATTTTATAGTTCTATTTTAATGTATGCAATAGGATCAATTCTCTACTATTTATAGAAGTGGTAAACATACAAAGTAAATAACAGACCAGTAAATGGAGGTCCCAGGATTTCTTTTCAAGATTCACATGGTTTGGTAGAGTTCAGAGAGCAGAATCTAAGAAACTTATCTGGGTAGCTAGCATATGATAAGAGGTTCCCAGTAAGAACTTGTTAATAGAATAGAATATTTGGCTTATATTGATTTAAAATCTAGCAAATCACTTAACATATCTACATTGATAATGGTTAGCACATACAAGGTATTTTGGACTGGAAATCAGTCTCTCAGATTGATTTACTCATTAAAAACTTGCATATACCCATTAAAGCAATGATAACAATTTTGAAGTTGCAGTCTTTCCCCTAATTATGTTAGTTTTGTGTTCTCTTTTCTACTCCAAGACATCTCAAAATGTAACTCACTAAGTAAAGGAGCAGGTATTGTGGGTCAGATGTGGGAAGATATGTGAAGAAAGGACTTTTGACATTTCTGGTTGAAACTACATCTTCATTTCTTTGCTTCACTTTTTTTTTTTTTTTTTTTTAAAGAGTGAGATAGAGCATGAGTGGGGAGGTGGGGGAAGGGCAGAAGAAGAGGGAGAAAGAGAATGTAAAACAGGCTCTAAGCTCAGTGTGGTGCCTGAGACAGGTCTACACCTCTGTCTCACAACCCTGAGACCATGACCTGAGCTGAAATCAAGAGTTGAATGCTTAACTGACTGAGCCACCCAGGCACCCCACATCTTTATTTCTATGTATCATAGCAAATGATGCAATTCCTATGTGCTTCATTTCCCTTATTTAAAATGAAACTGATATATCTGGTGGCTCCTATAATTAATACTGCTACTGTTTTTGACAAGTTAGCTGTTTGGGCTGTTAGGACCCATTCTCTAAGAGTTTATAGTGCTTTTGGAGTCCTGAAGTAAAAAGAAAACATCGTATAGACAGAATTTTATATTTTATTAGTTACAGGATGTTTTGCATCATCTCAGAATCTGCTCAGTGCCAGTAATAGCACAACTAAAAAATATTTCACATACCTATAAGTCAAAACTTGCCATTTCTAAGTTTTTCTACTTCTAACATAAAACCATAGTCACCCATATTCTGTGACTGACTGTGAGGAAGCATTAAGGGCAATATGTTTACCTGTATTTGTTCCCTTTGTCCTGGGAAGATCTCTTTACAGTATCATCCTAAAAAACAAATATACAACAAAACAAAACACAAAATATAAACAAACAACAAAACAACCAACCAAGGCAACAAACACCTTTGATAGTTTATCATATTTTAATTTACCCTTTAGAAACTTAAGAATCAAGAGTGGCTTAGGTCTTTATTTATTTATTTATTTATTTATTTTATTTTATTCTCCATGGCCAGAATTAATAAATGATTACTCAACACCCCAAATTATTTAGATCCTATAAGTCAACTAACGGAAAGAGAAAAGTAGAGGTTGTCATAACAATCTTTTCAATAAATAAATAAACCAAAAAGAATAATCAAATTACTTTTTATAGAATGGAATGGAACTGAACTATTGCCTAAATCCTGAAGATAATGACTTTTAATCCAAGAATTTAAATTGGAGGCACAGATTATCTTTTCAGTTCAAATGAAGCAATCCTAGTACAAGTAACCTGAGCATTTGAGTTTAGTTTCTCAAATGTAACATGTGAGTTACTCTGTATATCTGTATCTATGTATCTTTGTCTGTGTCTTTATCATCTCTATATATCTAATCCAGTTTGTGGGTTTGAGTGTGTGTGTATGTGTCTACCTGTGTGTGTGTCTGTGTGTGTAGAGATGGAAATGGAATAATGGATATAAACATATATACTGGAACACAATGAAGCTTTTTTCTTTGTAGAATCCAACTTTATTTTCAGAAGTGTGAAACATGTATTTCTGCCAGCTGTTCAGTTATCATCTTGAAGTTCAACTACCTTGAAATTCAGCTAGCTACCTTTCTCTATTTTAGGTCATTCATAGCTGAGCTAACACACAGATATTATTATAAAATCAGACTCACGTGGATCAGAGATCTCACCCAACATTAAGCTTTAATAACTACTGTCAAGGATATGAGAAATCAAAAAGCTCAAAGCAGAGTTCTGAGACATCAAGGATAGCTTCTCCGAGCCTGTTTTCTTATATCGGACATGTACCTGGTTCCAGAGTAATAAACATGATTCATAGGTAAGGCTCATAGTATCATCTCCCACAGTGGGAGGATTTCCATTTTGAATCCTCTCCATTTTTAACCTCAGAATTGTGCACCTCCCCAGGGAAACAAGCCTTATAGATCTTGAGGACTGTTTACTATAGGGAATTCTTAGGATGATCATGTTAAGGGCAATTCAGAGATAAGGTTTCTTCCTTCTAGTAAATAGCATTAGTTTATTTTCCCAGAGGTCCAGTTGATAAAAAGACTACACCAGGTTATCTGCTTATTTCCTCCCCTGGGGCATCTCTCATAAAAGAAATGACATAATCCCAGACCAGAAGCTGTAACTTCTTCCTGAACAGTAGTTAATATCATTTTTCATTCTCATTCCCCTCTGAATTTTGTGTAAGTCTGCCACAACTGTTACGCGGCCCAATGTTGTATTTATTGCACTGCTGTATCTGCTTCTGATACGAATTAAATGGTGCTATTTTAGTTTTGTCATGAATTATTTCAGGTATCATTATCTTCATTTCTCTGAATGAATCATCCTTCCTTCCACCCAGTCTCTTAAAAAGTCTTGTGTATTCTATATTAGATTTTCTAAGCTTGTAAGACAAGTATCACTTCCTCCTTTTTTTTACCCTTCTCTTCCTTGAATGCATCTCCCAAGCTAATTAAGTAGATAATTTTTTGTTCCCTTCCATATTGCATCATTACCTCTTAATTTTTTTCAGAATTTTCATACAAATTACTTAATATTTTATTTTGTTGGTAATTATATTTTAAACCAATTTTATTACTTTCCACAGTATTTTATACAAATGGTTTAAAAAGTTAAATAGTGCTAAATATATTATAATAAAATTCACTAGTACCTCTTTTAGTGCTCAGTCCTATCTAAAAAGGTAAAAAACTTGTCACTGAATTTGGTATTTCCAGTTTTTGAAATATATGGGTGCTTAATCTATCTAAATATATATTGCTATATTAATAATTTATATTTCATAATTATTATATTTATTCTCACCATTACTTCATCCGTTTATTAATGCAATTATGATGTCTGATATAGTATCTCTTTTAGGAAGTCCTTTCTTTTTTTTTTTTTTTTTTTAAAGATTTTATTTATTTATTTGACAGAGAGAAATCACAAGTAGATGGAGAGGCAGGCAGAGAAAGAGAGAGGGAAGCAGGCTCCCTGCTGAGCAGAGAGCCCAATGTCCGATGCGGGACTAGATCCCAGGACCCTGAGATCATGACCTGAGCCGAAGGCAGCGGCTTAACCCACTGAGCCACCCAGGCGCCCTAGGAAGTCCTTTCTTAAATAGATTGTATAGCCTGACTATAAACCCATACCTATCATAGTTTCTACCTGTACTTACAAGCTTTTATATCCCTCTTGGTTTCTCATTGAACTTCCTTCTACTTCTCAAGCTTTAGTACCCCATCAACACTTTTATTGTGATGTTCTAAAACATCTTCAGTTTGTGGTTAAAAAAAAAAATATATATATATGTATTTATATGTATATAAATATATATATATTTATATATTCTCCTGGAGTGCATCCTAAAGAAAGGAGATACCTCACAGAATCACAATAATTGCCATTCTAATATATATATATAAATATATATATTTATATTTATGTATATATAAATTATGTATAATTTTATATAATATATAATTTATATATAATTTATATACTTTTATATAATTTATATATATTTTATATAATTTATATATAATATAAAATAATTTATATATAAATTATTATATATATAATTTATATATATAAATAATTTATATACTTTTATATAATTTATATATATTTTATATAATTTATATATAATATACAATAATTTATATATAAATTATTATATATATAATTTATATATATAAATATATATATTTATATTTATATATTAGAATGGCAGTTATTGTGATTCTGTGAGGTAGCTCCTTTCTTTAGGATGCACTCCAGGAGAATATTTACCTAGCTGGAATTTGCTTATTGCAGGTTCTGATTATCAAAAGAAGCTCAGAAGTGCATATTACTTGCCACGGGGGCCTTTCCAGTCTGGGTGGTCTTCTCTTGAAATAAAACATGCATCATTGACTTTCTATATCTTGTGGAGGTTAACTCTGTAAGGATGCTCTTCCACGACATCCACTCTTTCTTATGACTATAGCTCTACCTTCTGGGATATAAAAAGAGCTAATTGCTTTAACTGCATTATTTTGCTTATTCTATACAACATACCCATAAAGTAGATACCTTTCTGGTAATTCCAATTTACAGCTAAGAAAACTGAATTTAAAAGTTAAATTAAACTGCCCAAGTTACTCTTCTTGTAAACAAAGTTTGCAGTTAAATCTCAAAGGTTGCATGCTCTGAGATAGTAGCATTCTAATACTTCACTTATAGGACAGTAGGTCTGACTGAATGAGCAGGGGTGGAGGTTGGGTTTCTATGACTTAGAAGTTTGTTCATTAGTCATCTACTCTCACAGGAAACCTTGCCTTGCAGGCTTTCTGTTTATGGTAGTCACTTAATGAAAAAAATTGTCCCAACCCACTTACTAGTTGCTACTTCTTATCTTGCATACCACAGGGCTGTATTCACATTTCCAAATGAGGGTTGAGTTTATGATTTTATGAAGGTGCCCTTATTTTATTTTCAGGCATTCTTTCACTGGAATGAAAAAAAAAAAAAACCGAGTTTATCCTGTGTCTGTTCTCATCTGACTCTGTGCGCAATTCCAGAGGAATTGACTCCTCTCTGAGTTGGCACCTTATTTACTCTTTTCTCGTAATTTTCAAACACACATACTCTAGTCAAACAACAGTAAGCTAAGTATGACTCAGTACTTTTGTCATTTGTCACTACTATCCCCCTAATTTTTAATATCCACAATACTAAGTATTATGCAATATTTTTGTCATCTGCCCCTAATTTTTAATATCTTCTTCAACCTTCTCTGAATTTACCCAAAGGCACAACATCCTACTTAAGTTGTGTATATTCTATGAAGCCTTCACTGGTTACTCTTACTTGTATTGATCATTATTTTTCTGATAATAATTATCTTTTTAATTTTTCTACCCTCTAGACTTTTCTATGAAGTTCAAAACAGTTTACATTTAATTGTGCTTTAATTGTTTTGTGTTTGTTTGTTGGGTCTCTTTATGTTACATGGCCACGAAGAAAAAACTATACCTCTTACATTTTGTTCTATTTCACATGATCTAGCCAGGTAGCTCTCTTCCCTGACTGTATGTTCAAATCATCTTCAGGGAAGGGGTGGATGAGGAGGTGCAAATGCAGTGTTAAAATCACCTATACCTGGGCTCCACCACAGATTAGTTAAATAATAATCTCTTGATGTGTGGCTCAGGCACAGAATTATGTTCTGTTTCCAACTGTTTCTAATGCATAGCCAAGTTTGAGAAAGCCTGCCTTAGCACTGTGTTGAGAGTTCAGCAGTGTTTATCACACATGTGATTAAGGATGCATCAGAGAACATCAAAGAATATCCAAGGATAAGAAAACTTTCCAAGGAAGAAAGTTTTAGACTTCAACATGAATAAATGAGCCATAAATTGTGAATCATAAAAGGTAACTTATTGAAGCAGAAGTAATGGTTTAGAGATAATTGATAGGAGAGGTGTAATGATGGAGATTTCAAGTTTTTCAAGTAAAAGAACTAAAGTTAAATTGGATTCTATAAGCATATGTAAGCAGGTACAAAACCATAGATGTTAAAGATCATTCAGACCTTGTCAATTTGGACTCATCTCAAAAAGAAAAAAGGAAATATAGCAAGTTGAACAGCAAAAGACCGAAGTGTCAAAGTATGAAAAAAGGTCTTTGATAATGATTATCTGAAAATAATATAATTTGTAATATGAAGAGTCTCTCCAAGATAGCTGCAGGCACCTCTCCCCCTTTGGAAGATGGGTGTTTTAGGGTGTTGGAGGAAATTAAATGGAGCTTAAATAATTGCTTAAATATTTGCAGCTGAAGGAAGAATTCTATCCCAGTCTGACTCTCTCTGATAAGTTGACAGGTCCAGCTACTGGTAAGCAATAAGATAAAGAACTTAAAAAGCAAACTTCCGAAGAGGATGAAGAAATCAAGAAGTAGACTTGCTGTGGCTTCAGGCATTTGGGATACTAGGCTAAGAGTGAAGGGTGAATTTGAGACCATCCCAGAAAGAAGGAACAGAACTTTTCATGTCCTTCCTGTATTGTCCAGGACTATTTCAGATCCTGTTGGAGCTGTGCCTGACCTGGCTATTCAAAAGTAATAATAATAATAATAATAATAATAAAAAATAGAAGTTCATATGAATTTCAAGTTAGTGTGCTTGCTCGTGTGCAAGTCAAGATGCCATGTATTTGGAGGGGCTGTGATACAGCTAAAGGCAAACTTGTGTAGCAGAAATCATTGGGAAACACAGATAAACAAATAATATATTATCACTGCTCTCAAAGAGCCAATTTCGTTGCATAGTTACATCTTATTTGTAAACTTATGGATGATCAAGCATGATTCAGTATGTTTAGTGATACTTTTGAGTTTGCACAGATCAGAAAGGTAAGGACAGATTGATAGAGCTTTGTGATAATATATGCTGTTATAAAAGTACATTTAAATAAATATTTTGATGTGTTAACTTCCCCTGTATGCAAGCCTTAAGAAATTTTAGGTAAAGTGTGAAAATCTAATTATAGTAATGGAGAAAAATATCAGCTTTGTCTTATCTATGAAGACCCTTGAAGACATTGAAATAGAAGAAAACAGATGACCTGAAGATACTTAAAACAATCTTATAATAATCTCTAGTATTTAGAACACTTTTTGCTTGTTTGGCGTATGTAGTAAAAGATGGGTGTAAATTAATAAATGTTTTAAGCATCTTACTGAAAACTGGAATATAACCAGTCCTCTGGTAACTTAGTCATTCTTTTATTTCAGAGGTACTTGAGAAGTTGTAAATTTTTTAAAACTCTGTTAGAAAAAAAAGTGCACGCATGCATGCATACTTTTTTTTTTTTACTTTTACTGGATGATAATCCATTTTTTTAAAAATCAAGATTTTTCTTGTCAATGCAATCTGCTTTTGATATTCATTTTCATTGTATTCTGCAATATACTCATTGTCTCCACAGCATAACCCTAACTAAAGAACAAACCTAAGGGGAGGAAAAAGGCATTAAAAATATCTACACATCTGCTTTCAGCCTCTCCATTATTACTAAGAATGTTCTAAATCACCTTGTGTCTGATGACATTAAATCAGAGAGAACAGGCAAAGGAGGCCATGTCAGCACGCTGATAATGCATCCACTGTACTGTCTGGTCGGTTTATACTCTGTCACTTCCCATTTAAAGGGCACTGAATAGAGCAATTTTTATCTAGGACAAGTTTGTAAAAGTAATTCCACTTCTTTTTTCTTGTCTGCAACAGCAATTAGTTTATAATAACAATTGCGATATCATAAGTGTCTGACATTTTTCGTTGAATTCATTTCATTGTGTTTACTCCTTTCTAAATTCATTTTAAGCCTTTTAGAGTATACAGTATAAAACTAGGATGATTAAAAAAAGAATCTCCCAACCTAAGCATTTTTAAAACATTTAGATTCCCAATATTGTTTAAATATACTAGATATATTTTTATTTTCTTAACTTAGGAGAGTTTTCTAATGCCTACTTAAATGTTGTATATTTTCAGGTTTCAGAAGTAATGTATATTTGTTGTAGAGAATTTAGACAATACAGAAAATATATAGAAGAAAACAAAGAGCACTCAAAGCCAAGCATCCAGAAATAATCACTGCTAATTATTTCAAATATAATTTTCTAATCCCGAGTGTGTGTGTGTGTGTGTGTGTGTGTTTGTGTGTGTGTGTGTGTAAATAATGGTTCAGTCAGGAGAGGAAAAAACACACAGTAATCTGAATAGAGAAGGCTTATTATAAAGATTAATGAAATATTTATAGAAGATTAACTTCAAAGAGGGAACAAAAGAGAACTCTAAAGAAGAGACTAGAGCTGATGGAAGGTAACCAAGGAAGGCATAACTTGAAAGAGCTCCCCTCCCCTGCCACCCTTTCTTAGGATGGGTTTCAGATTTCATAGGAGAAGGCAAGGCTTCAGTCTACTCAATAGTGAAGAAGTTTGTTGGCTTTTCTTGGGATTGAGCTGGTTCCCAGATGGCAGACCAAGACTTATACACTATTGGAAGGGGAGTATCACTGAAGGTCCTGTGGGTTGCTGGCTATTGAGTCTCCCAGGAGAAAACCAAGAAAAAACACCCTAGAGTCAGCAAGAGAAGTGCCTTTCATTTTACAGTGTCCCTCCAGCACCTCTATTGGCAATGCAAAGATATTTATAACATCCAGCTCCATTGTGATAACGGGGTCAATGATGGGTGGCTGTGGGGCTGAGAGGTAGTAAATTGTGGTAACTGACATTGACACACAGTATGCTGTATATAAGCTTGTCTTTATTTTTTTAATATTATACTACACATTCTTTTTGAAATTTGCTTTTTCTCATTTGCCAGTTTATATAGAAATATTTGTATCTTTTACAACAGAGTTTTAAAAGCCTATATAGTTTTTCATAACAAGAATGCTCCATAAAAATTTTGTGCATGTTGTGTCTGTGTAGTGTAGACAGGGCATGCCTTAGTAATTCACTTAAGTAATATCTATTAAAACACACACACACACACACTGTCTTATTTTCCATTTCTTTGTTGCTTTGGTAATTTCAGTTGGTCCTTTTATCTGATGGGCTTTTTGCCATTGTTAATCAAGATTGTCCTCATATTTGTCCTTGTGGGAACGAAACTTCTGGGAAAGAAATTTACTCACCAAAAATTCTTTATTCTGAGGAAAATAACCTATAATGCTGGTGGTTTTCTTGTATTTTAGATCACAAAGTCACAACCGTCTTGAGAGCACTCTACTTCCATATTTAACAGTAATTATAGCTTTCCTATGATAATAAGGTTTTATACCAGGCATATTTTTTCAGATAGGAATTGTTGAGAACTTGAATTGAATTACCAATATTTTCTTCATTTACCATTAAACTGCCTTTATATATTTCAAGATTATTCTCTCTTGGCTCTTTGTTTCTTGATGTGTTACTATGAGATTTGAAGACAAATAGTTCAAATGTACACATCATAAAAAGGAAATAGATTTACTGAATGAGTTTTGTTGCTTTTTGAAAACTCATTAGTAACAAAATATCTTTAAGATATTGACAAGGTGAATGCACAGTTCTTTCATATGATCCACAGAAGTAGATTTTACATTTAATTAATTTAAGCATTGTGAAAGAAATTAAATGGTAGCCATGACCAAAACTTTTGAAAATTTAAATGATGCAATTCTTATATCATAAGTTTCAGTTTAAAACAAAGCAGAAGCAGAATTAGTCTGATCTGATTCAATTTATGGCTTGCATAGCTATTTATATATAATACCATGCAATAAGATGAAGTAGCATAAAAATTATGACCCCACATAGGTTTATAAATCCAAGTTAATGACCTATTTTGTTTTGAAATAAAAAGAAAAAAATCAATACTATGAAATAATTCTTAAGGAGAATGAGTTTGAGGAATATGATAGTGCCTATTGCAACTGTTGCCCTTTATACATGAAAGGCCAGTGTACTGAGTACCTTGTTAATAATGACACTTGCTCTTAAATAATATTTTGATATATGAAAAATGTTATACATATATTTACATTGCATTTGTGATTGTGTATGTAGTTGTACTATACACGTAAAGATGTATAACCTTATCTAATTTATCTCAGTCTTCTGAGAAAGACTGAAATTTTTCAAACTTAAGAAAATATGGTTCAGTCCCTATTAAGCTATGATTGGGAGAGGTCTGCTTCCTCTCTCCAACAGCACCACACTGATCTAGTTGACTGCCCTCTCTCCTTGGAGTATAGTGGGAAACTTCTAAACAATTTCCTTTCCATAACTCTTAACTCTTTTTCCATAAATAACTAATATTTCAGCTAGATGATTTAAGGTTTTTTTTTTTAAATTAATCCTTTTCATGTCTCCTTTGCTGTTTTTTGATGAAGATAAACTCCATAAATGGATGTTTCACATCATTTTTATAGAGAAGATAAGGAACTTTGAAAAAAAAAAAGATTTTATTTATTTTTAAAGAGAGGGAGAGCATGTGCATGAGCAGAGGGAGGGGCGGAGGGGAAGGGAGAAAGAGAGAATCTGGTGCAGTCTCCTTGCTGAGCCTGGAGCCACATGTGGGACTCAGTCTGAAGACTGTGAGATCATGACCTGAGCCCAAACCATGAGTTGGCTGCTTAACTGCCTGAGTAACCCAGGTGCCCCAACAAGGGTAATTTTATATCTTTCTCCTGGTCTGACTCCTAGGATTACCAAGCTGTCAGTCCAAGGGTCAGTGCCAGGCCTGCTACTCCCGGTGACACAATATCTCATGGGGAGTGCCATATCACCTTGCTATGAGCAGGCAAAGTCTCAAGTTCTGGTCCTCCTGGACACACCTAAGTGACATACCATGGACAGTTTAGGCAACTAGAATAGAACCCATTATTTCTTTAACTGTGTACATTTTCTTTGCTTCCTATTATTATTTCCAAATTATTCTTCCTTCTCCAGGTCTCCTTTTGGGCCATACAATTAAACTTTTTCATCTCTGTTGCTGTCAACTGCCTAACTCTAGTCATACCCCTTCATTGATTATTTAATCATTTTAGTACTTGCCTTACTCTTATCTTCACTAGAATCCTGTCACCATTATTGATAATTGAACTAGCAACAGTTTTGTTTCTTAGTTCTTATATCGGAGCTATAATAATCGTTTATTCTACCATTCCTCAGCCATCTATAACCGTAATTGAAACACTAATAATTTCTCTCCTTTCAAAATATCTGTCGTCAGCTCCTGTCCTACTAGTTGATTTTCTCTAGTAAATTCCAGTACAGAAATTATACAGCTAAGTGAAGACATCTTATCTATCGACTCCTGTTTTCACTAATCACCATGTCCCTCATATTGTCATTATCTCTTATACACATTAGATTTATTGTTACATCCTGATACAGATTTTTTCATAACAGTTGCCTACTAATCATTATAATACCATTGTCTTAAAATGTAACCTTGGCTGATTTATTCCTTTCTGCCTTAGTCCTTATAGATTAATAATATCCTTGTGTGGTCAAATCCAGTTTTGTGCCAAAACCACAACTGGATCTTATTCAATTGCACCAACTTTTAACACTTAAAATCCCCAATCATAAATTCCACTTGGAAATTTTATATTACTTGACAATATTACTACCTTTGTCCTATAGGTTCACTTTTCCTTTCTTCAAAACAATTAATTGTCATTATTGTTCCCTCTCTCTTCAGTCTTCTACATATCTCTATGCCACTGTCATCTTCATTTCTCTCTATAAGCTGATATCCTTTATTAATTATTAAAATAATTAATAAATGTAGAAAGGAGGTTCACTGAAGTCTCACCAGCAAATCTATCTACAACTGTCTGTACCTTTTTTTTCTTTTTCTTTTTTTTTTCCTTTTTGAATAATGTATAAATGTCCTTAACACTTGTGAAAGCAAAACACCTCCATTTTTGTTTTGAATTTTACCTTCCTATATACTTACTCCTATAATTTTCTCCTTTCCTATACCAGCAATTTCTGTTATACTGGTTATTCTTATCAGCTGAGGACCATGCTTAGCATTTGTTATGTGTGTCATTTGAGTCTTTATTGTTTCCAGTTACTGCTCTATTTTTCTTTTCCCCATAGATGCAAAATCCTTGAATGAGCTGTTTTTGTTCTGTCTCAGACTTTTTCCTTTCCTACTTGTTTATTCTTTAAACAATAACAAAATAAATAATACTTTCATCCCTACATCTCCATTGAGAAACTTGTTACAATCTTTAATAGCAACCCAACTTTCAGACCTAATGGACTAATCATTGACTTTGTCTTACCCTCTTCTGCAGCCCAAATAATTATTTACTTTTTCTCTTGCTTCTGTAATAGCAGAGCTATCCCTTATTTTTCTTCTGTCTCATTGGTTGAAGTCCCTCATTAGTATACATTATTCCTCTTCCTTAAACGCACTTCATAATTTATTCATTCTGTAGTCGTTTATTAAGAGATGTATGTCAGGGTTGTGCTTATGATATTTCAGTGAACAAAATAGAGGAAAACCATCTAGGGCTTATATTCTAGCACATAAGCTTGATGTGAAAAATAAACACATTTATAAATTTCGTAGTATATTAAAAGTCACAAGTGTTAATAAAATAAAATTAGATAAATCAACATATGAAAAGTTATTCAACATAATTTCTCTGTAAAGAATTGTTAATTAAAGCAATAATGAGATACCACTGCACACGTATTAGGATGGATAAAACGCAAAACTATCATAATACCAATTGTTCATGAGGATATGGAGCAACAGGAACTCCTATCTATTGCTTTTGGGAATCCAAAATGGATACAACCAATTTGAAACACAGTGTCACATCATTTATTTATTTATTTATTTATTCATTCATTCATTTAAGATTTTATTATTTATTTGACACCAAGAGAAAGCAAGAGATTATAAGTAGGGGGAGTGGCAGAAGGAAGGGAGAAATATGCTCTATCCCAGGACCCTGGAATCATGACTTGAGTCGAAGGCAAACACTTAACCAACCGAGCTATCCAGGAGCCCCAGGGTTTCATCCTTTAAACACAGCCCTACTGTACAATGTAGCAGTTGTTCTCCTGCATATTTATCCAACTAATTTGAAAATTTTGTCCATACCAAAACCTCTGTATGAAAGTTTGTGTATCACCATCAAAAACTGAAAGCATCCAAGATGGGTTTTCAGGAGGTGAATATGTACATAAATTTCAGTCCTCCATACAGTTGAGTATTATTCAGTGATTTAAAAAAATGACTATCAAGAATACAAAGACATGGATAAAAGTTAAATGCATATTGCTAAATAAAATAAGTCAATATGAAAGGTGTACAAATTGCATAATTTTAATATGAAATTGGGAAAGGCAAAATTAATAGAAATAGTAAAAACATCAGTGGCTGTCAGGAGTTTTAGGAGGAGGTGAGAGTTGGACATATGGAGCACAGTGGGTAGTTTAGGGTGTTAGAAATATTTTGTCTGATGATTTAATGATGCATATCTGACAATATTCATTGTGAAAATCCATAGAACTTCAGATAAGAAAGATTTAACCTTAATGCATGCAAATTTTAAAGAATCAGTTTGGAGGTCAAGTGATCCTAGGATGGAATGCAAAGTGTGATAAAGTGATCTAACAGTACTAAAAATAAGTGAAATTACCTCACCAAGGATGGAGGAAAAAATGATGCTGACCTAAATAACTTTGGAACTGAACAGAATCTATAAGAAGAAGGAAACTATACATTACTATACTCCAGTAAAGTTGTTTCACATGGAGGTATGTCTTAACATTATGAATATTGCTAGAAATGTATACTCCAATTGAAAAATTGAGTAAATGTATGGAAGTTGGTGGGAGCCAGGTTTTTCACTGTTGGAATGGGAGTTTGCAAGGAAGCATGAGAAGGAACCTAGAATGGTGAATGTATAATAGGGAAAAAACCAAGGCCTAATAATATGTTTTTCCTGGTTGATTCAAGGTAGAGAAGGGTATTCAGATTGATGGTTGAGGAGTGGGAATTGTAGATGTCTACACTCTGTGTTCACCCCTGTTAATGAAAACAAGTTAGTCTGAGGAAAGCTCATGTGGATACTCTGCTTAACCTTAAATAATTCAAGTGAAATGCTTAGGGGAGACGTAATCTTATTTCCAGTGTGTGAAGCTTAAATTTGACCTGGGCCTGACCCAGAACCTAATTTTGAGTCCTCTTACCTTAAATATTTCCATTTCACATCAGGGACTCTCATAGCATTTATGTTTATGACCCTCAAGGTTATATGTTCAGCCTTGACCTTTTCCTGGAAATGTAGATTTGTTTATCAAACTGCATACCTGACATCTTTGCTATAATATCTAAAGGGCATTTCAAACTTAACTGCCCAAAACAGAACTCTTGAACTACAGGTGTTTTCTTCAAAGCTTTTCTTTTATTTTTCACCTCTCCGTCAAGAGTACTAACATCCTTGCCACAGTTCAAGACAAAAAATTGGGATCATTCTTCTTTCTTCCTTCATTTTAGCTAGGTGTATCAGCATATCCTCTCGAATACCTATCAACCTGAGATCAATCACCTTTGTGTTCATCTAAACTGTAATCTAAATAATCTTCATTCTCTAGCACAGTTGATTTAACATCCTGATAACTAATCTTCTGATCTTGCCCCTACAGGATTCATTTTATATCCAGAAGTCAGGCTGATGTTCTAAAAATAAAAGTAGGTGATCTGCCTGTCTATGCCCTCTTCCTACCATCACTCCTACCATCGGCACACACTCTTCAAAGGCTTTCTATCACTTTGAGAATGTAACTAAGTTCTTTACCCCAGTCCATAAATCCCTGTGTGATCTAGCTCCTGCTTCTTTCTCCAGTGTCACATCAGTTCACTTTCTCTCTTGCTCATTATGCTTTAGTCACATTGGTCTTTCCTCTGTTCTTTGTAACTGAAGCTTGTTACTTTCCTAAGGTCATTCACAAGCTGTTTCTCTGCGTGAAATGCTCTTCCCTTTGTTCTCACAATGAATAGCTCTTTCTTACTTCCCCCCACCCCCCATTAAATATCACTTCTTCTTCAGGTAAGTTTTTTTTTTTTTTTTCCCCCAAACATTCGGTTTTACTTAAAAAAAAAAAAAAAAAATCTTGTTGTATCCATCTTTTCAGCCTGATTCAACTCTCTGAAAAGTAGTTTGTATTACCTGACATTGTTTTGCTCGGAGAAGTTTTTGGTTATATCCACTGCTCACTGCTCTAGTCCCAGTGTTTTAAAAACCCTATTTAGTGCTCCATAAATACTCATTGGACAGATGAGAAAATGCATGGATGACTGTGAGTGACAGCCTGGTCCAGTGACCTCTCTTCTCACATCTTAGCCTAGCCCTACTCCAAGCAACAGTGTTCTTCCTCTTACTATGTTGTGAGATGCTAAACTCCCTTTGTGTCAGGGCCTTTCACACGTGACTCTGTCTGCATATAACACGTTCCTGTATATCCCGTCCTCACCTACTGAACTTGTGTTTATCCTTCAGATTCCAGCTCAAATAAGTCCTCTTCAGGGAAATCTACTCCCTGAGGGAACATTTTCATTACAAAGTTTCATAGCACTGAGTTCTGCTATTTTGAAGGACCTACCTGGGCTGTAGTTTCTCTTTTCAATTTTTTTATTCTCATGTTTCTCCTCAACAAAGCTATAAACTCCTGAGTCAGGACCATATCTGTTTTGCACGTGATTATATCCTCATCATGCCGTCTTACTCAAAAATATTAATCCAATCTCTTCCATCTCCTTTAATTGCCTAAATAAAAATGAAAATTTAAAGTACCACAAAAGCAATCAATAAGTACATCCTCAGCCAGAGCCTGTCTATTTCCCATAACCTGCGACTGAGCTAAATCAACAATTAGGGCTTTTTGATCTCTAATGGACCATGGATAACAACTGCTCGGTCTAACTATCAGTTCCTCCCACCCCCCAAAAAAAAGATAAGTGGAGGGCAAATAGTAATTAAATGGCAGAGCTCTATCAACAGTTCAGTAATCCTTGTCCATACCTGGGTGACTCTAATAATAGCTGGCAGTAAGATGCTGGAGGTATTGAGACTGAGCTACCTTGCATGTTGAGGGTCCTGTGTTCATTCTGGGGGGAGACAGAGAATTTCTAAAGCATGTAAATTTTACCCCTGATGGTGTGATGTGTCTTTAGTTGCCAAAAAGCAAGGTAAATATTTCTAGCCCATTCCATCTTCTCTCCTTTTTTTCTTATTCAAGCTATAGTTTAAAAAAAAAGCTGAGATTTGGGTGGAGATTGGTTCTCTATCCATTTTCCTGAATATGCTATCTGGCAGCTCCTGGTTCTACTCCATTCTTATGGTTTTTGTTACTTTTAATGAACTCTGATAAAATTAATGATCAATCTTTTAAAAATATCAATAGAACTAACTAATAATGTTGACCTAGTATTTTCTGCCACTTTGATTTTTTTTTTTTTTTTTAATCATTGTAAGCCAAGGTAGTAAAAACTACAGGCAACCTACTATCCACCAAAGAGCTCTGGAGACCTGTTTAGGAATTCTCAGTTATTTGAGCTCCCTTTGGCAGCAGAGAATGGGTTTGGAATGGGACAATGACTATTTTTTTTTTAAATATTTGGCCTTGTTCCACCTCAAAACAAAATAATACATATAAAACGAGAACTGCACCAGATGCCAACATTTTGATGCACTCGGTATATGCCAACCACTATTCTAGGCACCTGCCATGTGTTACTTCAGTTACTCTTCATAACAACTTTATATATCTGTATTTTCCTTATAACAAATTTGAAGCTCGGAGAAAATACATCTCTTGCCAAAGTAAGTGCCAAAGTGAAATTTGAATTCCACATTGATTTTTCTGCATGAACAGAATGTCGAAAGAAAAACAAGTTAAAAACACTAAGATTAAACAACAACCTTTGCTAACATAACTAACACCTGTTGAACAACAAGAACAAATAAACACTGTGATAAGCAAATGGGAGGATTAGGGGATTTATTTCGAAGATACTCTGTGTTTGTATATCTGAGCCAGATAATTTAGCAGTTACAATAGCCAGAGAAAAGTTACTGGGGACATCTGGTGGTTCAGTCAGTTAAGCATCTGACTCTTGCTTTGGCTGGGTTCATGATCTCAGGGTCTTGGGATCAAGCCTCAAGTTGAGCTCCACATTTCCTCTCTCTCTGCTCTTTCCCCTGCTTGTGTGCTCTCATTCTCTCTCTAAAATAAATAAATAAATCTTAAGAAACCCACAAGAATATTTGGGAAGTAGAATAGCAGATGTTCTAATTGTGAGACTTACAAGCATTGCGCTGTTGTCAATGGAGAATATCCCCACAGTGGGTTGTTACAGCTTCATCCACCTGTACCTAGATGTTTGACACAGGACTTATGGTCAGGTATTGGGCTGCAATTTGCTTGTAGTTACTGTTGTAATTCCTGCTAAAGGTGAGCTCTCAGGGTAAATGACAGTAAATAATAGTAATTGAGATTATCATTCAGAATGCATTTTGTTTGTGTTTTTCATGATTCAGATGAAATCCACGACTGACGACTCTCAGCTCCTGTGTGTTTTATTCTCCCCATGACAGGCTTGAATTGCAATCAAAATGTGGTCTCAAACCTAGATGGATTCTAGAACCAACACTGACCTGGGGTAAGAAACTTATGTAGCACTATGTCATCTTTAAAATTTCTAATATTCCAGGTATCTGGGTGACTCAGTTGGTAAAACTTCTGCCTTGGGCCCAGGTCATGATGTCAGGGTCCTGGGACTGAGTCCCACATCTCATGGGGCTCTCTGCTCAGTGGAGAGTCTCCTTCCTCTCTCTCTACCCCTCCCCCCTGGTCATGCGTGTGTGCTCTCTCTCTCTCTCTCTCAAATAAATAGAGAATTTTTAAAAAATCCAACTAATTATTGAATGTGCTATATGAATTATTGAATATGGCTAATATTGCCATATTAGATGTTTACCTATATAGCACATTCAATAATTAGTTGGATTGTCTTTTTAATTACTATGCTGAAATATAACTGATGGTTTTGGTGGAATGATTTAGCTTTAAGTGAAGCATAAAAAAATGAAAGTTTTTAATTTGCGTATGTTTGAGTCTCAGAAGCTTTTAAGAAGGTGGCCTAATTTTGTTTATGCTCTTTGGTTATTGTTTGCCTCAACTTTGGATAAGACTTTTAATCCAAATATTAAAATATACAAGTTTATGAATTAAAGTAGACCCTGACTGGCATAGAAATGGACAGATTGGTGAAACACAATAGAAAAGTCTGAAACAGATGAAAACAAATAGGAATTTAGTGCATGATAAATATTCTAAATATATGAAGAGCTCTTACAAATCAAACTAATATAATACTGCAGGTTAACTATACTGGAATTAAAATAAAATATAAAAAATGGCTATAAGCCATATTGATACAAATAAACAGGGAGATGGAAAAGGTTTTTTTTTTAATGTACTTATTAAACATATACTATGTATCTAAGAATTTCTCTGAAACAAAATTTCTTACACTACAGGACTTTTTTTTCTTCAATTTTAAAATATTAACAGATTTTAGACTTGCAAGGGGACTATATATATATATATAGACTTTTTTTTACCCAGCAACTATATTTATTTATTTATAGAAAAGGAGGGGAGAGACCTCTCACTTAAATCAAGAGTCAGACACTTAACCAACTGAAACACCCAGGCTCCCCAATGAACCATTTAGAAAAAGAATTAAAAGAAATGTCATTGTTAAATTTATTGATAATTTCACTTAGGCTATGCCTGAGATGATTTTTAGACTCATGTACATTTTTATGTTGGGGCCTAGATATCTTTTTCTAATACTTTTTCAGCTATATTTCCATTTGAATATTTGTGAATTTAACATAAAATACTTATGAAATCACAAATACTGGGTTTGTTTTCAGAAAATCTAGCATGGAATGTGTGTTTAATATTATTTATTTAGTATTAAGTTAATATTACAAAACTAAAGTATATGAAAACTTTTTCTTACAGTAGAATGCCAACTAATAAATACAGAAAGTATGGATGCTAAAACACATGGATAAAATTGTTCTAAGGAATTTGATATTTACAAGATCTCTTCCTAAATTACTTATTAATTAGAAATGGAAAATGGAAAACAGTAACTTTATGATGGAGAAACCTGGAGGATATCACTAAAAAAAATAATCAAATCTAACATCACCAGTATTGGAACAAACGACATCAAGTGCCTTTTTATAAATGCATCTAGAAATACACATCATTTCTGCACTATTCCTGCCAACAACATAAAGTCTAAATTTAATCACAAGTAAATGGGTAAATTGAAGTTGAGGGACATTCTATAAACTGTTCGTACTCTCAAAAGTGTCAGTGAAAAGAAACAAGAAAATGTTGGGAACATGTTCCAGAATAAAGAAAACTAAAAAGCCGTGACCACTAAATTGAGTGTTAGTCCTGACTTTGATCCTGGTTCAGGGAAAGATAGCCATAAAAAAAATTATTGGAACAGTTGATGATATTAAATATAGATTATGGTTTAGACAATAATTTTATATTATTGAAATTTGTCTGATTTTCAAAATTGCATTTCTTTATAAGAGATAATATGTTTATTCTTAGAAAATACAGTAAATAATTTTAGGGACAAAGAGGTATGGTTCCTTAACTTACTCTCAAGTAGTTCAGCAAAATACAATTATTTGTAAGTATATAAATGTGCTAAAGTATAGTAGGGAAGAGGGAAAGAGGGACAGAAAGAGGGTGGAAAGAGAGAGAAATAAAGAAAAATTTGAACAATTGATAATTTGAGTAAAGGATATAAGTATGTTTTTTATACTATTCTTGCAACTTTTTTCTGTTCAAAATTGTATCAAAATAGAAACTTACTAAAATATCTGAGATGTTAAACAATGAAATGCTATGAAACTGTTAGACGTTCTGTTGCAGAAATTTATCTGTTGGCATGGAGATGTTCTCAAGTATATTTTTAAGATGAAAATGATAAATTCATGCTTTGTTGTACTTCACATATAAAATTTCAATACATACATGATTTTTAGTGATGTGTGGTAAAAATTCACACTTTTGTTTGTTACCTCTTTTTCTTTTGCTTACCTCTCTTTGAGTTCTCTGTAAGAAACACTTTTTGCTATTTAAAAATGATCTTGAAAACAAAATGCCCTTTCAGTATGCATTTCTCAAGAACAAATTATTTTTTAATGTGTCCTTTAAGCTGTCATTTTAAGTATGTAGTATATCAAACTTTGGAGTGGAAACCGTATTCATTTGCTTGCCAGTATTAGCTGGATGAATTCATTCTACCAGCTATTTATCTTGATTGACTAGACTGTGTGTTGGTGTGACACTAAAATGAGAGAAAAAAAAAAAAAAAAAGAAGAAGAAGTAAAGAATAAAAAAGATTGTGCTAACTCTAATATAAATCTACGTAGAAACTCAACAATAGAAACCAAGGGGATAAAAGATACACAAATACAGGTACGCCTGGGTGGCTCAGTTGGTTTAGCAGCTGCCTTTGGCTCAGGTCATGATCCCAGTGTCCTGGGATCGAGTCCCACATCGGGCTCCTTGCTCAGCAGGGAGCCTGCTTCTCCCTCTGCCTCTGCCTGCCATTCTGTCTTCCTGTGCTCGCTCTCTCCCCCTCTCTCTCTCTCATAAATAAATAAAATCTTTAAAAAAAAAAAAAAGATACATATGTGCACACACACAAATCAGTGATGAATACAAACCATATACATATACAATGGAATAACTAAAGGAATTCTTAAAATTATTCTTAAAATTCCAAACTCTCAAACTCATATATACTAATATATAAAATGATCAGGACTCTTTATAAGAGAAATTTTGCATTGTTCAATAAAGTGCTACCATATATAGTTAATTTCCTGAAATCTGTCAAGTATATACTTAGGATATTGCACCATGTTAAAAGAAATCCCAGTACCTGTGGGAATTGAATAATCATTTTGGGAGTAAATGGAATAATAATTCACTCATTTTTATGCATATGTTAACAGAATTTTAACAACTGCCAAATCCCTTTTACATTGACATGTTTTAATTCAGCTGGGTATAAGAGCATATGATAAAGGGATGCCACCCTTTTACCCAAAGGTCATGGTTCATCCCCAGTGTACTATTGTTCTTATCAGTGCATTAAAGGTAGTAAGTTATAGAGCTGTAAAGGTATTCATCAAAGAATTTACATATGAAACTTTAAGAGTGTCAGTCCACTGAAGAATGGCAGAATTCTGTAAAGATATTGGATAATTGAAAGTGTAAGTTTATCTCTACAGAACCTTTCTAAAGTACAGTTTTATACAATCAGCATAATGTAATTTTCATAACTGGTTTATGAGAAATATTTTTACTCTGCAGACTTCACATTAAATTATTCTTGTTTCCACTAAGTGGTTCTTAAACTGAAAATTCCTTCTGTAATAATTGACATAGGGCCTCAAATTTTTTCTTTTTTGCTGTTGCTGAGAAGAGCAAATCAAGACTTCTATTTGCTAGCAGTGAACAACCTCTGTAAAAGTACCATAATCATTTTTTTCATTTGACTTTCTGAACCAATTAGGTAGTGATCTTGCATTTGATTTTCTTTCAACAATCATTTCAAATTATATAGAAGAGGGAGATGTATCTATTTTAGAGTATGCAAAACACATTCATGCACATACTTGTGCGCACACACACACAAAACCCCCCTCCAGCCGAATAATTGGAGTATTAATCCTATCACTATATTCTTCATATACAAGTAAGTAAAATTTAATGACTAGTGAGAAAGAAAGAACTTTAAAGAATCATTTATTTTTAAGCTGGACAATAGAAAGAGACAGGAAAAGTGAAAAGTGAATCAGTATAATAAAATAGTGTTGAAGAGTAATCTATTTTATAAGTAAGCTATGTGGTAAAATATAGAATGTAGGAAGAAGAGTTGAAATATAATGTGGTCTCTAAGCAGCCTGAGACATTGAACTCATTTTTATTTTCTCATAGAAAGAGAAAGAAAGTAAATCAAGAATATAAGAGAATAAGTGAAAATTATCATCATCAGCTATTTATTGGGCATTGTCTATGGGCGTAGTTTCACAATTACCATCGTTGATCAAAAACAGGCAAGGTGATGTTGACCTTGGGAAATTTGAACATAAAAAGAAAAAGTAGTAAATAAACAACTACAAGTTTTCTTTTGGGTTTGAACCCACACTTCCAACAAGGCATGTGTGGGAAGGGGAGAATGGGGAAGCAGGTAATTTTGTTTAAATGGTTAAGCATGATTAACATGTTTTGGGGATATGAGCTCATGCTTGCAGTATAGCTTCATGTTGTAGACCAATTTCAGATTCTGTTTCTTTGTCATATTCTCATCAGTATCTTTATTTGGAAAGGATAATTGTGTTTCTCTACTCCATTATGAGCTGTCTCTTACTGTTTCTTTGCCATCTATTCCTATTTATTATTCTTATATACACATCTTTCCTTCAACCTACTTTTTAATATGTGAAATTGTTTTTCCCAAATAGAAAAAACTGTATTTTCCCAAATAGAATAATAATTTTAGCATTGAAAGGTGACTTCCAATTCCTTCCATAAATAGAAATTTCTTCTATAACCTAATGATACTATTTAAAATGTTACTACTCCTGAGAATTATGGACCCCTCAGTAATGGCAACATAGTGCTATAATTCTCCATGAGTAATGAAAAAAATCTCTGTCTCAAACTCAGTTTTTCTTAATTAATCTGAATCATTTATTTTTAGGATGGTAAGATAAGAAATATTAAAAAGTTAGTTTACATGATCATAGAGACCACTTCATTTTTTTAAACCCAAAATTATAAATGTAATTTTGTAGTTTTCCTATTCCCTATGACATTTCCATTTTCTCTACATCTTTGAGTTCCACCAAAACATGATAGATATTAAGATCATTGGTGTAGTAGCTCACCTATGTGTTTATCAAAACTCGGGAAAAATTTGATCTCACATGTATAAAGATCAGAAATTTCTATTTTTCTATATAGGTAATATCATCAGTCCACATTCTTTTGGAAGGTGAAGAAATCAGTTTTGTTCAAGGCAACTAATTTCATTTGCTCATAAAGAGAGGGCATTGTTGAAATTTTTTCACATGGTGTTATTCTTTCCCTAATATTGTTTGCAGTTTATGAGCAGTTCTCACATTTAATACTGTTGCTAAACTCTTTTCAGCTGCTACAGCATCAGAGCCCATAGACACCCTAAGGCTTTCCTACTGTGAATACTTTATTCTAAAAGATCATTTTCCATGATAATACATTTTTAGCTATTGCAATGCTAGAAAGTACTCCAGAGACAAACTTTCATTTTACACATGAACAAATTTGGCCCCAGAAAAATAAAGTAACTTGCCTAATGTCATACAGATAATAAATTAGGCCCTCTTCAGAACTAGAATTGAAATGTATTGACTCACATCCCACTATTCATTTCATAATGTCAATATTTTCAAAACATTCCTAGCCAAGATTTGAAATAAATTCCCCAAATTAGTCATTTTTGTTGTTGTTGTTGTTTTTGTTTTATTTTTTTGTTTTTTGTTTTAGGTTTCAGAGATTCTCAATATCAGTTTAGAAATGATCTGGGGGGCCTAGGAAAAGTATGGATTTTTCTTTCTGGCTCTTCTAGCTTGGTTAAGCCTGCAGAGACTTTTAGGTTTTTGGAGTTTAGATTTTATTAACAATTAAATGGGAAGACATGGGAGGTTAAAATAGGTGATTAATTAAATATAGTTTCATTAGCCTTTGAGAACACCACTCTCTGATGCTGTAAGGGGAAAGAAGAGATCTCTTAACCAAACTGGACTTTAGTGAATACATATGCATTATCTATATTAGTATCTAAGTACTTAAGTCCCCAGGAAGTTCTAAGTTGATATGAATTCATTTAAAAATAATCATCTAGAGAGTCAAAATTGTATGGGAGTGGGAATGCAGACAAAGATTGGGAGTAGTTACCTGTGATGGAGTGATAGAGTATCTTTAATTCTCTATTTCTTCACTGTTACATAGGTTGCTTGGGAATGGCATATTGATTACTGTATTGTAGAAAGTAGCATAGTGCCTGCTTCAGGTTGCTCAGTTACTATTTATGACTAAGTGAATGAATGAATGAGCCATTGATTAAGTTCACAGGTTCACAGAAAACCATTTTTAAATTTCTTAGATAAAAATACCTAACATCCCAAATCATGGAAGGAAGTCATATAGCGGTAAATGACATCTTTATTCAGCATTAAAAAAATAGATTTAAGTATGTGTTTTATAATTGTAGGCCATATTTTTGGACAAGCCCTGTAATAAAGAAAGGAAAGGGCTTTCCTATTCCTCCTGTTTTGTAAATGAGAGGGAAGGGGTGATGAAATATCACCGACAAGGATGTTGGATTAGGTTTTTATTTTATTTTTTTAAAGATTTTATTTATTTTAGAAAGAGAGCATGAGCAAGAGCAGGGGGAGGAGCAGAGGGAGAGGGATGAGCAGACTCCATACTGAGCCCAGCAAAGGGTCTTGAGATCACGACCTAAGCTGAAACCGAGGGTCAGATGCTTAGCCAACTGAACCACCCAGGCTCCCTTGGATTATTTTTTTTTTAAATAGGCAGGCTAAATAAGAAAAAAAAAAAAAAAGGGAAAACACAAGTTGCTAATATCAGAAATGAAATAAAGGACAGCACATTAGATTGCATGGACATTAAAAGAAAAATAAATATATACTGTGAACAACTCTGTGTCCATAAATTTGAAAACCTAAATGAAATGGACCAGTTCCTTGAAAGATAGTCTATCAAAACTTACTCAAGAAATAGACACTCTAGGGGCACCTGGGTGGCTCAGTGGGTTAAACCTCTGCCTTCAGCTCAGGTCATGATCCCAGGGTCCTGGGATAGAGCCCCGCATTGGGCTCTCTGCTTGTCAGGGAGCCTGCTTCCCCTCCTGTCTCTCTGCCTGCCTCTCTGCCTACTTGTGATCTCTGTCTGTCAAATAAATAAAAATAAAATAAAATAAAATAAAATAAAATAAAATAAAATAAAATAAAAAAAGAAATAGACACTCTGAAGAGAAACTAAATCAGTAATTAATAACTTTCCAAAACAGAAATTGTCAACACTAGATGGCCTCAATGATAAATTCTACCAAATATTTAAAGAAATAAGTATACCATTTTTCCACAATCTCCTACAGAAAATAGAAGCAGAGGGACTACTTAACTTATTCTGTGAGGCCATTGTTACCCTAACTCCCATACCAAAGACATTATAAGAAAAGACAACTACAGATTAACATTGCTTATGAACATAAATGCAAAAAAAGTTAATAAAATAATAGCATATAAAATCCAACACTGTATAATAAGGATTTTTATACTAGATCAAATGAGATTTATCCCAAGTATGCAAGTCTGATTCAACATTTGAGAACCAATTAATTTAGTATGTCATAACAGCAAACTAAAGAAGAAAAATCACATGACAAAATCCAACACTCTTTGATGATTAAAAACTCTCAGCAAATTTGGAATGGAAGAGAACTTCCTCAACTTGATAAAGAATGTATGCAAAAGCCCTCTAACTAACACAATAGTTACTGGTAAGAAACTAGAAGCTTTCTGGCTAAGATCAGGAACAAGGCAAGGATGTTTCCTCCCACCACTTTTGCACATTGTACTGGAAATTCTGGCTAATACAGTAAGACAAGAAAAGGAAATATAAGGTAAACAGATTGGAAAGGAAGCTATAAAACAGATAACATGAAAATTTAGGTGGAAATTCAAAAGAATAAACATCAAAAACAGAAAGAACTTCTGGAACAATTATAGCAAATTAGTGCAAAGTTATAGAATACGGATACACCGGCAATAGACAAGTAGAATTTGAAATTAAAATCCACATTTATATTACCACTCCCCAAACTGATATACTTATATATAAATCAATCTGTGAGGAAAATGGCAAAACTCTAATAAAAAATATAAATGAGAACTAAATAAATAGATACTCTATGTTTATAGATAGGAAGTCTTAATATTGTTAAGATGCCATTTTTTCTAGCTAATCTCTAGACTCGGTGACCTCTCAGTTAAAATTCAACCAAGTTATTTGATGAATATCAACAAATTGGTTCTAAAATTCATATTAAGGGGCAGAGAACCAACGGCTGGATTTAGTATATTTTTGCTAGACATGCCTTACGTATATATCTTAGGAGAAAGGTCCTGTCTCTGTGTTTCTTTCTTCTAAGACAAGCATGAAAGCAACCGTACAGCAGGAGAATAAATAATCTATTGGGTACAAGTTTGTCTGAATTGGCTTGTGAGGATTTTTGTAAGGATTTTTGGGAAAGCATTTAAGGAGCTTTGAACACAAGGGATGCCCAATTAGCATAGAATCCTTTCAGTAGTGAGAAGGGAAGGCATCCACCCCGGAGAGCTTTTTGCTCAGTGAAAAGTGACTCATTTCCCAGGGTCATTTTTACACCATACTGTTTGTTGCATTAGGGTCCAATCCTTTATCCTTGAGGAGCATCATATATATCTAAGATGGGAATAGTGGGGAGATATTTGCCAACCTCTTTCCCCTTTTGTTTTTGGGATTGAAAAGGTTTGCTCAGCACTCGGTATGAGCCAGATTGTCATTTCCTGGAGCAGTAAGATAAGTAAAGGCTATCACTTTGTTACCATGAATCTCCTCTAGGGGAAGAAACTATTGGTTGCAAAGATATTGCTGCTTTTATAAACTCACTAAGATTAAGTAGGATAAATATAGGATTTCATGCTTCTTCCTGAACATTGTACCTGAATTTAAGTATTTTATGTGTTTGTTCAAGTCCCAATATTTTATTTAGATTTGAACTGAAAAGTTTTATTAGGCTAAAGAAAATCACAGCTATTTAAAATGAATGGAGAAGTAGATTAATAAGATATTTAAGGAGAGGCACCTTATATCAATAAATTAAATTGAAAATCATCTACTTAAAAACGTAATGCAAAGACTCTGGAACATTAGCGTTAACAGTGGCAGTGAAGGTTTTGGCTCTTCCCAAATCCTCATATAAAACCTTAAGAAGCAACTAGATAGCAAACAAAACAAAAACAAGCAAACAAAAAACCAAAACAACAAAAATCTAATGGACAACACTCATATAAACATCAGTGACTAGGTATCCCTATGAACTTCAAAACACTAGTAGCTATAGCCACAAATACACCAGTTATTGGTACAGGGAAATAGAAAACAGAGGGAACCAAAGGGATAACTGATACACATAAAGAAAGGAGATTCCAGAAATAGTCCAAAGTTATTCATTAAAGTACACAGACAATTTGAGAATACTGGCTACATCTAAATGGTTATATCTAATCGGATGGTGGAGAAGACGGCCTATAGTAAATACTGAAGGGGCTGAAGTAGTCTAGGTTCAATGAATATTCAAAACTGAACTACCCAGGATCTCTTCTAAAGAAGATCCTCTACACTAAGGAGAAACTACTGGAAGAAATTAGAATGGGGAAGAAGAATAGAACAAGAAGAATCAGAAATCAAGATGCCGTATTTTAACATACTACACAAAAACAATAAAAGAGTAGGTTTCTGTGATGTAGTAAAAGTTATCTGAACCAAGCATCTTTTTAAAATGGACAAATATTAGTGCCAAGTCTCATGAAATATTTCCGTAGGAAAAAAGAGATTATAAAGCAGAATGATATCACAGCAAGATATGTGTCAAATTTGAAAACAAACTGAAAGACATCAAGAAAGTGATACTAGATATGAATGAATAAAATATATCAGAAGTAGGAAAACATTCAGGAATAATGTGACATGTTCATCAAATAATTTGAAATAAAAGAAAAAAAATCATTTTACACATAAAGACTAAAGGAGAAGAACCAAAAAAGCAACTCAACACAATAATGCTTTAAGAGAAAAAGGTAGGGGGCGCCTGGGTGGCTCAGTGGGTTAAGCCACTGCCTTTGGCCCAGGTCATGATCCCGGGGTCCTGGGATCAAGTCCCGCATGGGGCTCTCTGCTCAGCAGGGGGCCTGCTTCCCTTCATCTCTCTCTGCCTGCCTCTCTGCCTGCTTGTGATCTCTCTCTGTCAAATAATTAAATAAAATCTTTAAAAAAAAAAAGAGAGAGAAAAAGATAGGAAGGAAACATTTTTTTAAAAATTAACACTTACAAAAAGAGATTTGCAAATATGTATTGAATGAATGCAGTTTACATTTGAGAATATCTACCCAGAACAACCAACACACACACACACAAAAACACCAAACAAAAAAACACCAAAACAAACAAACAAATAAACAAACACAAAAAAATACCCACACAAAAAACCCCTTAACCTAAACCCCAAAACACTTTGGGCATCTGACACAAAGGGTATGTGATTTACAAAGGAAATAAAATGAGATCATCAAACCCTTTGGTAGCAACATGTTATCCCAGGAAAATTTGAAATAATACATTGAAAATAAGAAAAGAAAATGTGAAGCAATGATTTTATATTTGAAAAAGCTGTCATTCAAGTGTAAAAGACATGCAGAAACTGTTAGTAATACACAAAATCTTGAATTTTTTTTTTCAAGAGCTCTTCATATGGAATTTACTAGAGAACAAGAGTTGGATAATGAAAATGACTACAGAGATATCAATGTAATTAGTGCTGGAGAGCATTAAATATATAATTACTTGAAAAGCCAAGACAAAATGAGCCTTTGAAAGAAAAGCTTATAGCAGATAATGACTATATAATCTGACAATGGGGAGAAAATGGGAATAATTCATGCAGAAATAAATTTAAAACTATTTCTAGTAATCATAATTGGTTGGTATAGCATTAATTTTACTAGACTGTTGTATAGCAAATAAACTAGTTATTAAATATTTCAATATTACCACTCACCCTTAAGAATTAGAATTCAGTGTGTAGAAGGGAGAAGATATATATATCTTCTATATATAAGCTATATATGTATCTATATATATATAATCTATATAGATTATTTAGAAACCCATATATATATATAGAAACCATATATATATGTAAAACCCTTTAGTCTTGAATTTGAATTGGAGCTATTAGTATGATCTTAAAGGGATTTAATTTTTCCACTGAAGAATTCTAGAACTAATTCCCAATAAACATGCCTAGTGTCAATATGGAGGACTTGAAATAATATTTTTTATTGAAAAGCCAGAGCTTCCTAAAAAATGGCTGATTACAGACTGGGCAGGAATAATTTGGCATACCAGATAGGAAGGACTATCAGAGACTTAATAGGGTAATGTCAAAGGAGGCTACAGTATAAGTAGACATAGCAATGAACCCAAGCCCATCAAATGCACTTAAATTCATGAGTTCATAATAATACTGCAATAGATTAATTATTGGTAACCTTCTCAGTCTGATGGGTAGTAGAGCCATTATATAAAAAACTAGTTCAATTAAAGAGTCAGGCATTTCTTCTGACTTTTCAATTAACCATACCTTTAATAAGCAAATAGTAGACTAGAGGAAGCATCTCCACATACATTTATTCCAGCTACTTAATGAAACAAAATGATAGGATTTGAATATTAACATTTTAGAACCCCTGATAATGTAATGGATCTAGGTGTTGAACATCAGTGGACGCTAACACCATAAATAAATAAATTAAACCAGCAAACATAGGTAAAACAGACATTAATTATGTACTTCCTGATGAAAGAATGCATCACTGCTGTCATCTTGGTAAGCATATCGAACCTGAATTTGAACAAGCATCCAGATCCTCAACAAGGATGTAGTTACTGGACTACTGTACTGGTTACTTTATCTCTTTTGACTAGTACAACTAGACTGAAATGCCCAGATCAAATAATTTCCTTTTAATTTTATGTAGCTTGGGACAAGTAGAGGAAAACAAAGTATTCTATTTAAAAATTATAGTTTTGGAGACAGGATAGACTAGACATTAAGTTCTGAACAGCAACTTGTTTGATAAAAGTTTAATTACAATACTTTATTCTTTTATAAAATATACTGGCTTCAGCAAAGAGATACATAAAGTGGTGCTACATGCTTTGTTCTGTTTAATAGCTCAATTATCATTCTTCTTAATGTTGAGGATTCAGGAAAGATTTTGCTTGTAGAAGTAGAAAAATTCAGTTCCATGTCAAGACAATGTGAACATGAGAAGCATTATACTTAAATTATTTCCAAAGCTATTTTAAATTCTCTTTTCACAATCTTTAAAGAGATTATCTTGACCAACTGTTATTCTTCCAAAAGGAAATATCTTAGATTATATTTTTTAGCTGTTAAGGGTTGTCACATGTTAGTCAAAAATATGCAGATGCTGACCTCCATTTCTGCCTGCCATTCTTAAATGATGAATTCATATTTTAAAATAATTTTCTTCCCTGATTTTAACAGCAGCAAATGGAACAGGAACTTTGTCTTCCTGGTGTTTTCCATTATTAAGTCATACTATAGACTTTATTCCAAGAAAATTAATATAGATTTTAAAAAGAAAAAAAGAGCAAGTATCACTGATTGCATCCCCAGTGCAAATGGAATGTGCTCATTATGAGCCATTTTTAGTAGAGAAGGAAAATACAATTCTAATATAGATTTCAAAAGTAGGAAAATAATTTGTACATTACAATTCAATTTTGGTAGTAGAATGACCAAAATAGGCCAATAATTTACAAGCATCCTTCACCAGCTACTAAGCCTAGATTTTGTAACATTTGAATTCAGATAAAAAATGAAATGTAGTCTTTCACCATTCATTTAAAATCTAAGAGTTTTCTTTTTTCAAAAAAAAATATCTAACAAGACAATATATACAGTATTCAAAGGGAACTTTGAAATTATGCAGCCCACTCTACTATTTTTCTGCTTCTCAAGCTAAGATTCAAGTATATCCCCTTACAATGTGCAGTACATGCTGGAGCAAATAAAACCTCAATATGAGCACAGTTTATCTTCCCATAATGTGATTTGGTGTTTACTGGCAATTAATTTAGTAATTAGTTTATACTATTTGTCACATGCCTTCTCCATGGAAGGTAGTGTGCTAAGTACTAAGGATATGTTCGAGCACAAAGGGCCTTTTCCCTTAAAAACCTACCATTCTAAAATGTTATACAAATAAATGAATTAATAAGATAAATTCCAGGTTGTGGTAAGTGTTCTAAAGAGTGAAAAGGATGTTCATAGCAAGATTGGGCTTCTAGAAGGAATATACCTAATGCACTTCCATTTAAGCTACCTGAAGAGTGAGGAACTAGCCCTGTGAGGACCTTACAAAGAGGGCTCTAGGGAGAGGGAATGCCATGTGAAGGGTCTTAAGTACAGGAAGACTGGAGCTTAATGAGCAGGAGGTGAATGTTGTGATAAAGTAGAGGTAGTCTTAGATAAAATCCTGTGTGACTGTTTCTTTTGGAAATGTTTTGCCTGGAGGGAGTGTGACATGACAGTACACTCTCAGTGTACAGTGGCTCATTTCTAGTGAGCAATAAATTATTGTTGTACATATATTAAGATGTCATAACTTCTAAGTAATAATTTATAAATCATTCTAATAAATTTTTACTGTGGAGGTAGAGATTGGATAAGCAGCACTCCTTTTCTTATCCCCCATCAAACACACACATTGGCCTTTGGACAATAACTCCCTTCTAGAAACGATGAGTTGGCAATTCATTTAAAAAATATATTGAGCATTTTTTAAAGTGATAAGCACTATTCTAGATGTTGGCAATAGAGCAATGACCAAAATGAGACCAAAATACTAATATCCTAATAAGTGTTTCCTCTCATCAATAAGTGAAATTTATTCTCTCTCTCTCTCTCTAACACACACACACACACTCTCTCTCTCTGTCTCTCACTCACACACAGACACATGGAATACACATACACAGATATTCTCAGAGAAAAAATACAAATACAGAGCAGGGAAGGGAGATAAGGAGGAGGGCAGGGGTGAAAGAAGGGACAGGAGTAGAGTGTTAAAGAAAGGTTTCGCTGATGGCAAGATATAAAAGTAAGGATATGAAGAAGTTAAATTTACAAGTTGTAGGGATATCTAAGGATTTGAGGAAGGGTACTCCAAACAGAGAACAAGTGCAAACACAATGAGATTAGATCATTCCAAAGTATGTAAGAAAAATAAAGGTATGGGATGAGAGAAAGTGAGAGAGTAGGAGATGAAGTCAAACAGGTAATGAAGTTTAGAGATAAGGAGTACGAGAAAAAGGAATCAAAGTATCTATAAAGTTCTCAGTCAGAACAACCAACAAAAATGAAGAGAAGAACCGTATTGGTGAAGCAAGATAAGTCAGGATTTGCTTTCATCCATATACAATTTTAAGTACCTATTAATATCCCACTGAAGAAGTCAAATAACTAATCTGGAGCCTTGAGGATAGACCCAGGGTGTAGGTATGAATTTGGGGCTTATCAACCTATAGATGACATTTATAACCTGAGACTGGTTGATATTACCTGTTGAGTAAACAGGGATATCAAAGAATTCAACATCTGAGTGCTTGAGTATTCTAATACTTATGAACCAGAGTTGTGGGATTGAATTAGCAAGGGGACTGAGAAGGAAGACCAGTTCAACAGAGAAAACCAAGATAAAGATGTTGGGAGAGAACTGAAAGAATGATCACCTATATTAAATAGGTCAAAAAGATATGGACTTACAATTCACCATTGAATTTAGCAATGTGTAAGTCAGTCAAACTAAAGAAAATAAGTTCTCAACATTCCACAGTAAGTTTAAAGAAAAATGTGCTCCAAGTCTGAGTCTTCATGCCCTGACTTCCCAGAACTGTCATGAGGGGGAAAAATCTATATATCTATATCTATATCTATATCTCCTTTTTGAAGATATAGATATAGATATAGATATATAGGTATATATCCCTAAGACAGATGTTTCTGTACAGGGATTACAGTTTGTTTTGCATTGCCCCAGAATGCTATATCCAGTTCAAATGGTGGGCAGAAATGTTGATGTCCTCCCCATTTTCATCAGGCGTGAACATTTTAGTGTGAATGGACAACCTCTGCCTACCAGTACTTCCATGTCTAGACTTGCAGGCTTTTTCTGGAATGGGATGATATTTCTGCTCACACTTAGAATGGGGAGAAGTGCCTGGGAATTAACACCTCTGGGTAGTAGAGATGGAATAGTTCTGCATTATGAGTTTGACTCCATTTCCCTATCTCTCTGTTAGATTAATATTTAGTCAGCCATTGTTATTGCTGGTTACTTTTGCACACTTTGGTGCCTGAATTTCCTTCACTCTAGGACTTCCCTAGATCCCTACCAGAGTACCCTCCACCTGTCAAATCACTGCACTTGAATCTTTGTATTTTACAACTTTCAGATGAATTAATTGCACTTATAATTTTCTCAGGTGCCCAAATATATAGAAACAACAACATAACATGGTCATCTGTCTGTTCTCCTTTTTGAAGATGATCTTAATTTTTGAAGACTCATTATTAAGAGGATCTCAGTATTCCCATTCAGTTTAAACCCAAAGTGTGAGGAAAAATTTCCTCAGAGCATTTTCTCCTTTAAGCAGTTATTTGAGAGCTGTGTCAGCATTTATTTCTGTTGTAACAAATTCCAGCAAATGTAGTGGCTTAAAACAAAGTGAATTTATTCTGTCATAGTTCAGTTAGGTCAGAAGTCTGTGTCCACAATACTTAAACGGTTCCTCTTCTCCAGATATTATAAGACCAATATCAAGGTGTCTGGCAGACCTGTATTCCTTTCTGGAGGCTCAGGAAATGAATCTGTTTCCAGCTCATTCAGTTGGTTAGCCAAATTCATCAATTTGTGACTTTAGGAATGAGTTCTCATTTCCTTACTGGTTGATAGTGGTAGGTTATTCTCACATTGCAGAGGAAGTCTTCACGCCCTAATCTGTGGCTCTTTCATCCTCCAAATCAGTAATGGAGATTTATGTTCTCACTCTGCATCTCGCTAACTTCCTTTTCTCCTGAATCTATGTCACACATTCAGAGATGTTTCTCTACTTTAAGGGTTCAAGTAAGTTGATTGGTCCCACCTGGATATTCTAGAATAATTGTTCTATTTAAGGTGTGAAACCTTAGTTTAGGCAGCAAAATTGTTTCACAGAAGTATGTAGATTACTATGTAACCGAATAACTACAGGAGAGGAATGTTGGCAGGACATCTTTGGAATATTGCCTACCGTAGGAGACATTCAGTTTATTTGCCATAACTAACCTTGAGCATTTAGAGCTACCAGGAAGTAAAACTATGAAAACAAACTTCTAGGCAGTAGTACCAACTGCTAGGTCTCTTAACTATACCTGGAGGGTGGTAGCCAATTGTAGGTCTCTATCCTCATACAATTTTCCATGGAGGGATGGAAGATTTTTCATTACCATTTATAGTTCTACATCATGACTGCTATAATCATCACAAACTTATACTGATGCTGCAGTTTTTAATCATTAATTTTGAATATGTGAGCTAGATTCAGTAAGAGAAAATCAACTAACCAACCAAACAAACAAAAACAATAGAGCATGCTCCTGAGGAAAATGGCAAAAATTACTAAAAATGCAGGTCTTGATATCTCCTACAAGCTCCAGCTATAGACTATAGTAAGATCAAGTACAGAACTTTATGTATCAGAAGGAATTATTTCTGGAAGTCAAGGACACTTTTAGTCACTTGCTATTGTTGGATGCAGGGAAGAAACTTTTGGGCCTCTATAAGGTATCCATCTTCTCAGAGTTATTCTGAAAAGAGCTAGTTAACAACTCAATCTCTCTAAATTTTGAGTGCTCAATCTCTTTAAAAGTTTTAATGGTATTTAATGTCAATGTATTACTTCACAGCAAAAAAAAAAGTTTTGTTTTTCTATTTTGATTGTGTTAAATAAAATATACATCAATAAAATTTACTATTTTAACAATTTTTAAGTACATAGTTCAGTGGCATTAAGTGCATTTGCATTATTGTACAGCTATCACCACCATCCATCTCCAGATGTTTTCACCTTCTGAAACTGAAACTCCATATCCATTAGACAATAATTCATGATTCTATCCTTCCTTCAGTCCCTGGTGATCACCATTTCATATGGTTTCTCTATGTATTTCACTACTCTTGGTACTTCATATAATGGCTAAAATACCGTATTTGTCCTTCTGTAACTGGCTTACTTCACAAAGAGTAATGTCTTCAAGGTTCATTCACACAACATGTGCAGAATTTTCATCCTGTTTAAGACTCAATAATATATCATTGTATGTATAGATCACATTTTGTTTATTCATCTGTTTGTGGAATCTTGAGTTGCTTCCCACCTTCTGCTATTGTAAATAATTCTGTTGTGAACATGGATGTACAGATAATTTCCTTGAATACCTTCTCTAAATTCTTTTGGGTATATAGCCTTAAGTGGATTCACTAGGTCTTATAGCAGTTCTATGCTTAAATTTTTGAGTAACCAGGTAGGGTTGAGAAAGACCTATGAGATAAAACCAACTGCACATAGACTTCCACCCTCACCATGTTCTTTTATGTGTCATAATATTTGTTCATCATTTTTCTTTTGCCTGGATTCCTCAAATCAGAAACCTGGGCACATGTAGCTAAACTCTGGTTTAGTACTAGGAGGCTTACATCCTTCAAGCTAGTTTCAACTCCCTTACCTGATCCAGCCTTTTGGTTTGGAAATACTGTTAGATTGTAACCAGAAGATAAAGGGCAAAAGTCTCATGCTAGGACATGGATGGTTTCTAATGATTCACCATTAGGAGCCTGTATTAATATTTTTACAAAGTTTATGGCAGTAAACATTACAACATATTTTTGTTGAATAAAAATCCAAAGTATTTATATTGCTATGCACTTGGTGTCTCTAGATTTTTTATGCCATTACATACCTACACCATTTGTATCTAATTTCTACCAGTTTAGAATTACATAAACATACTCACATTGGTATTTCAAGTCAGAAAAAAATGAATATGTTCCTTTTGAAATCACTCAGTTTAATTTTTTAATCAAAGCATTGGGTATGTACAATAACTCTAAAATAAATCTTTAGGACATGTAGCTATTATCACATTATAACTCCAGATGTGTGCCTTGAGAATATTTTTCATGATTCATTTATAATTAACGCCTTCTAACATTTCCCATATAATGATGATTTAACATTCTTAGATATTGAAACCAGTCAATATAATTTTACCTCATAATACTCAACTAGTTCTATGAAAATGCAAATTAAAGATCAGAGTATTAGGCAAATCAAATTTGCATGCATATGGTGTGTATACATAAAATGATTCAGAATATTGGATATCATTACCCACTCATTATACTCATAGACCATAATAAGGAACAAGAGGAATTTGCCACATAAAAGACATTAACAAAATGGAAAATTTTACAGGCATACAATTTATATTCTGAGCCCTAACATGGACCTGAATGCCAAAATCGATATAGCTAAGAAAATAAAAGTAAAAGCAGCATTTCTTTCAGCATTCCAAAGAATATCTCTGTAGGGAATAAAGTTAATGAGGTTGGATTTTATCTAGATCTCTTCAAAAGGACTTGAAAATACACATTTTTTTTTTCTATTTGAACATTGGGATAACTCACTAAAGTGGACGTAAACATACAGTATAGTACTAGGAATGACCTTTCTTCCTTAATAAATGCTAAATATATGTAGTTAATATCTATATACTGGAATAACAAGCCTAAGGTTTTAATATTTGTCAGACAGACTCTCTGGTAGATTTGAAAAATATAACTTCAAACTTTCGGACTGAATAGAAAAATTCAAAGCATATATTCAGAAGGCCAGACATTCTACTTATATTATTAGCTAAATCAGTATTGGGTCTTAAAAATAGAAATTAATAACTGATTTATACTTTTGTATGTCCAAATGGACACTGTAACTGGGGCCAGAAGCAGTATTCATTCAGAGTTGGAAATACCAACAATAAAGCTATGTGTATGTGCAAAGTGAAACATCTGATCAAACATCCTGGTAATATTTGTGTTTATTTTACTCCAGCCCAACTATGTGACTATCTGCAAACATGTATTTCCTAACACCTTAATTTTGATCCATCTTTGAAACTAGGATACATTTCTTTTAAAAAACTTAATTATACACACACACATGCACACACTATAGTATGTGTATAGTATGAATCAAATGCTTTCTTAAAAAAATTACCACAGTAAAGATAAATCATTAACTAGTTTACTTTGTATGTCATGATCTATCAAATTCTTGAAATTAAATGTAGCTGAGGTTTTCTGCCTCTACGATTTTCAATTTAACATACACATGTATAGGTAGTTGTATATGTGAATATAGCACAGTTGTGGTGTTGAACTTTTAATGTATTTGTAAAAGGGGAAGCATAGGTAGGAGATGGAAAAGCATATCAGTGAGAGAAATGGCTACTGGACAAGAATACGAAAATGATGCTCTACTAAATTTCTGAATAAATATATAATTTTATCTACAGATTAGGCAACTAGAATAATTGTATTTATGTGAAATCCTTCTGGAGATAGACTCTTGACTACTAAGGCATTAATCGAATTGATACTATTGGCATTTGGTAATAAAATCAAAAATTTTCAAGCTTCCAGGAATCTTTGCTTATTCCACCGAAATAAACCTGCAGCCTATTTAAGAGGTAACAAAATATTTAGATGAAGTTATTAAAACTGTGATCAAGTTAAACATAATTTGACTTCTTACTCTTTCCGAAGCACTTTTGTTAACTTTTCAATGAAGGATTTCAGAAATTAAACTCATATATTGATAGTCTTCCTATTTGCTTTTTTCTCATTTTCATGGACCCAAATATTTACTTTTCTTACCCAGTTTCCAACATAAAACATGTATTTTTGACTGTGTCCATGTGTTACCTAGTGTTTTAGTTGTGGAAATTAAAATAAAATTTTGAAAATCCATGCATTCTAATCAGGTTAGATAGCCACTGAATATAATAAACTTTTGACTTAAATAGTAAGTTAAAAAACAAACAAACAAACACCCACAAAAACCCCACAAAAAACAAAGCAAAACAAAACAAAAAACTAAAGAGCAGGGGGTAGGTAAGGCGTACCGCTTTGCAATGTTAACTAGTGCAGTCAGGATAGACTACCAAAAGGATGGTGTCAAATGAACATAGACTTGAAAGAGGTGATGGAGCAAGATATACACACACCTGAAGGAAGGTATTTCCAAGCAGAGCAAGAAGCCAGTTCAAAAATCCTTGAGACTGGAACATAAATGTATGTTAGGGAAACTCAAGGAGGCCTTGTCTTACAAGTGTATTGTGAAAGGAAAGAAGAGGAGTAGAAGATGGCTTTAGTAAGGAAACTGGGAGCTAGTTAATGCTCTCACAGGTCAGTGTAAATACATTGGCTCCTGCAGATCTCGCCAGGGCTTTTGCATGAAAGAACACTTAGATCTACTTATATGTTGAAATAATTACTTTGTTAGATTGGCTGAGAGTAGAGTATATAGATCCAAAGGTGGAAGCACAAGGATTAATTAAAAAGCTTTTAGAACAGCGCTCAGGACTCCTACCAGAAAGTCCACTTGTGGCATGTGCGTGCCTCCTTTCCTTTTTGGATTCCAGTGCTTGGTTGATGCTGTGGTACAGCTCATCCTCACGAGACAGCTACCTCCATGGTAGGCCCTGATGAAGCTGAGCGAAGAGGCCATTCAGAGGCTACAGCAGCTCCAGAGCCAGAGTGCTTGGTTTGCTATTTACTGGGGATTTATTCCTCTAATGTGTTATCTGGCCTACTTTGGGGATAAAATATTTGGGCTACCTGGATTTAGAAGCCATCAAGGAACAGGAACAATATGGAAGGTGCATGCCCTAGCTGATATGAGAGATGGGATTAATTAAGATATTCACCAATTCACAGGGCTCTTCCTTCACAGATGCATTCAAGTCAGACTAATGTTAAAAAAAAAAAAGTTTTTGCAAAAATCCAGAAGAGACCTTGTGTTGGATTGGAGCAAGGTGTTAGCAGTATTGTTCAGAAGAAAAACTTGGATTCTGTAGATATTTTGAAGATCAGTGGAATTTTCAGATGGATTTTATGTCAAATGTGAAAAAAAGACGGCAAGGATGACAATACATTTTGGTCTATGTAATTAGACAACTGGAGTTGCATTAATTGTAGGTAGACCACAGTGAGAGCAAACACTGGGATTTTGGTTTTAGTCATGTTAAATTGGGTAGTAGTACAATATTTTGATACTACTTAAATGTAAACTAACTTTATTAAGGAGATAGTTGAACATATGACTCTGAAGTTGAAAGGAGAGGCCCTGGTTATAAATTGGAATTATTTGGAGTGTTATCATATGAGTAGTATGTAAAAACCAGAAACCGTGGGATTGTGAGAGCTGCTAGAAGAGAGAAGAAAGTCAAGGACTGAGCTCTGAGCCCTCTCATATTATGAATGTGATCACACTAAAATTAACCAACAAAGGAGATCAAGAGTTAGCAGCAATAGGAGAAAAAACAAACAAACAAACAACAGAAGGGTGAAATGTACTGAAAAACAAATGAAGAAACAGTGTGGGAGGATGAAGGGGTCAATTATGCCGTATGCTATGGAAAGATTAGAAATGAGAGTTGATAACCTCATTGGATTTTGCAATGAGTATAGTATCAGTGACTCTTACTAAGGGCAGTTTTGGAAGAGTGGTGAGATCAAAAGCCTGCTGAGAGTATTTGTTAAAGAGCAAAAAGGGAGGAGGTATTGGATTCAAGGAATATAGAAAACCTGATGGTCAGAGTAATGTAAAAGGGAAGGAGATGTGGGTATTAAGAATTTTTCAAAAAAAAATTTTTTTTAAGCAGTTGACAGAAATGATCCAGTAGAAAGAGAAAAATAGATTAGTTGGGAGACAGAAAGATTACTTGATCTATTTTTAGCAGATGATAAGATATGGAATCTATTGCACAATTGAAAATGTTGGCCTTAGGTAGGAGTAGGGAAAATTAACTAATAGTGATGATAGAGAAAACAATGTGTCTAGATGCTGGCAGTGTCTAGGCTTAATGAAGGAGTTAATACTCTTTTTAAAGATTGTTTTAATTTTCTAATTGGATTAAGAATCAAGGTTATCGTTTAAGAATTAGAATGGGCCGGGAGGTTTTGACTTTTAGAGGAAAGAAGAGACAGTTGTCCATAATAGTCTAGAACAGGAGTTGGCAAACTGCAGGCCATGGGCCAGATTCAGACTGGGTTGGTAAATGAAATTGTATTGGCATACCATCATGCCCATGCCTTCGTTGAGCAGTTATGCCAATGACCATGTGGTTCAGAAAGAATAAAATCTTCAGTATCTGGTCTCCATGGTTAAAGTGTACTGACCCCTGGTCTAGAAAGTTAAAGAGAGAGTAGATCAAGATAATCAACATCAAGGTCTAGAATTCAATGTGAGAATGGTCCACATGGCTACAGATTTTTTTTCAGGACTTACTTACATTTATAGGTGCACATTCAGAGTAGAAGAACTGGATTTAACCAGGAGAGTGTTTATGCCAAAGTAACACAATGAAGGAAGAGAAGGTCAAGGAAGGATCAAGTGGTTAACCATGTTATATGATCACATAGTTACATGGATGTTATATGGGAACATTCACTTTGTAATAATTCATCAAATTGCAAATATATGGCATGTATATTCCAGTATGCATATTATAATTCAGTAAAAACCAAAAAAACAGTTAAAAATGGAATTTAAGTTGGGAAAAGAGAGTAAGAAGGAAATCAGGGAGATGAAGACTATATGATCAATAGATCTAGGCCATAGTGGGTTAAAAAATTGTTAGAGATTGTGTAATAAAAAAAAATGCATTGGAAAAATAGGAGGTTGTTGATACTGTGTATGATAGTTTGTTAGAGCTGCCTTAAAAATACCACAGACTGGGTGGCTTAAACAGTAATAATTTATTTCTGTTATTTATTTATTTAGTTCTGGAGGCTTAGCAGTCCAAGATCAAGTGTTTGACAGTGTTGGTTGAAGCTCTTTCCTAGGACTGTAGATGGCCATCTTCTTCCTCTGTTTTTACATGGTCTTTTCTCTGAGAACACAAATGTCTGAATCTTAATATCTTATAATGAAACCATTATATTGGTTTTAAGAACCACCTGTAAGGCCTCATTTTACCTCAGTTCCTCCTTTAAAGTCTCTTTCTTCAAATATAGCACATCGTGAGGGGCTGTGGGTTAGGAGTTCAACATAAGAATTTGGTGTGGGAGTGGCATAATTTATCCCATAACAGTGTGGGATGCTTAAAATTAAGATTGGAGGAAAGTTACTGTGTAATTTTCTAGGCTATGACTATGGCAAAGAATAACTGAGGTGGTGTGCAGGGCAAGATCACTGGAAGAAAAGTGTTGAAGTAATGATTATGTTTTTGTATAATTAAATTACCTAAAATTAATGCAGGACACTTCTGGAGGAATTGACAGTAAGCAGAAAGCTAAAATATAAGTGGGGATGAGATAAGAGCGTAGAAGAAAGTACCACGGAGGTGTAGTAATATGGACATGAAGTTCCATATTGTTTGCTTTAGAAAGTAAAGAAGGGAGAATGATCTGACAGCAACAGTGGAAGGCAAAGAGGACACTTAGCACCAACTCCAGAACCATTAATATATGGATTGTGGTAGAAAAATGGTCTACCCATTAAGAAGGCTACAAGTGGTAAGATTCAGAGAAGTTATATACTGAAAGGTGATGGAAATAATCATAGAAGTGATTGAGAATTTAACTTGTTGAGATGTAGAAATACTGTGGTAACACTGTAAATACTTAGAAGTATGTGTGTATATATGTACACACATATATACATACATGTACCCAAATATGCAGAAACATGTAGACACATATGGACGTGTGTGAACACACGCACACACACATGAGTTTGTACCTGTGAGCCCAAGTGAACACTTTCCCAAAGTATCTTACATACGTTCCCATTGAAATTAAATAGTGTAGTTAAAGAGCTTCAAGAGGAACATTAACTATTGGGTGGTTTTACAACTCCAGAAGATACTGAGATGAGTTGGCATGGAGGGATACTTTGCAGAGAAGTCTGTTACAGCTTTTTGTTTCTTCCTACTCTTTCCCCTTGTATTTCTGTTATTTCCCATGCATGCCACCTCAATGCTAATCTACTGTCAACTGTAGCGTCCCTCCCCACTTTTTAAATGTAAGGAAAAAATAAAATTTAGGAAGTTAAAAATAGAGAGATGACCCCTTCTTGGAATTGGGACAGATTCAGGAACAACTCAGAACTAGCCCAGACCTTGTTATGGTAAGTGAAGAGCAAAAGGATTGTCGAAGCCTTATTTATTTGTTGTTTGTTTGTTTATTATTTTTAAAAGATTTTACTTATTTCAGAGAGAGGGCACAAGCAGGAAGAAGGGTCAGAGGGCGAAGGAGAAGCGGACTCCCGGCTGAGCAGGGAGCCTGACATGGGGCGTGATGCCAGGATCCTGAGATCACGAGTTGAGCTCAGCCACTTAACTGACTGAGCCACCTAGGTGCCCTGAAAAAGCATTTTTTATTTTGTCAAACATTTTAATTTTGCATTTCTTATTTTCATTATGAGGCATTATGAAGTTTTTAATCTTTGTTGGTTGGGTTTGCCATTTGTCCTCTAGGTACTATTGAAACCAAAACCAATAAAATCATAAGTAAATATCTGTGTTCTAAAAATAGCATGAGTGAAGTGAATTATCTCTTTAAAAATCAAAACAGTTATTTCTTATAGAATTTATATAAAACATAAGAAAAACAAAAGGAAATATTTCAAATAATGAAAAATTATAACTCTTATTTCAATTAAATTGTTCTTAGGAGGTAATAGTGATATTTTATAGCACCTCTTTACAGAGGTTTTTAAGGCTATAAATTGTTGCTTAATACACCAAAATATAGTTATTTGAGATGACCAAGAGTATTTTTCTTTTCTTTCTTAAATATTCTATTATAAGAAATGTATATGATAAGGATATGTATATTTTATACCTAAAATCAATACATGTTGTTTTAAGAGTATAATCCTTGAAATTTTAGATTTTATTTAAAATCATAATTGTGTGACATGTTATAAAGAGAAATCTTGTTGAAATTGCTAAATATAGGTTCTCAGCAAAATTTTAACTTCTTTGACAATTTGTATCTTTCAACTGAGTAACTAGCACTCTAAAATTATTTTTTCCCTTTTTTGTTTTCTTTATGTGAACCACATGAACTGGCTTACTCAATTATCTTCTGTTTTTTTTTTTTTTTTTTTTTTTTTAAATGTCTCAACACAGAAGCAGGCAGTCTTGTGAAAGTACAGATGTTCTCAAATAATCATGTTCCAGAAATGTGGAGAATGGAGAATCTCAGTGGATTTGAAATATGTTCTAAAATCAGATCAGAAACTTTTATAGCACACTTTAGTCTTCCGAAGTAGGAGCTTAAGGCATTGGTAGTAAATCCACTTGTCCCCTCTCCTGTTAAAATGGCAACATTCCTGTTGTGCTAAAATACCTTTTCAGCAGCTTGCTTTGCTAAGCTGAAAAATTAATTGTTTTGTTTAAAAGAATATACTGGTCACCTCTTATCTACAGGAGGTATGTTCCAAAACCCCCAGTTCTTGCCTCAAACCTGAATAGTATTGAACCCTATATATACAATGTTTTTTATATACACATACTTGTGATAAAGTTTAATCTATAAATGAAGTGCAGTAAGCAATTAATGACAATAACTAATAATAAAATAGAATAGTTATAACAATATAGGACTATGTGAATATTAATAATATTAAGTTTAGTAATGATTTTAAAACACAATATATGTAATATTGTGCATATGGTCCCCGTCTCCCTCAGAATATCTTGTACTATACTCCCCCTTCTTGGGATGAACCATGATAAAATGGTTATGGGATAAAATAGAATAAAGTGAATGACTCAGGCATTGTGGTGTAGAGTTAGGCTGCTCTTGACTTTCTGACCTTCAGAAGGTGGATCGTCTCCCCTTAAGGTTAGTTTCTGAACCGCAGTTGACTATGGGTAACTGATACTATGGCAAGTGAAACCACGGAAAGGGACTAGTGCACTTAGAGTCAGGATATAAAGCTCAACTTTTGAGGCTCGCTTGGAATTTGTATTTGAAAAGAAAAATGTGAACAATAATGAGTTCACATTATAAATCCTATCAAATATACTTTATTTGATAAATCCTATCAAATATACTTTATTTTCATCTCCATTTCTTGCACAAGATCTGTCTGGTTCAAGTCTACTCTTTCTTTTAATTCCTAAATTTTGTTTCTTCTTCCTCTATTTGTTTTTAGTTGTGGATGGATTTTATCACAAGTCACAGTACATGTAATTTCTTCTAGTTTTATGTGTTTAAATATGAAACTCTATATATGTCTGCACATATAACCATTTCAAATCCTTTTTCCTACCCTTCAGTCATCAGAAAGATAAATCACTAATCCATAATTTTTTTTTCTATGTTAACCATTTTCTGTTACTTATGGTGGTATAAAAATCTGCTTATCCTTTTTATTTCCTTAGGAGTTTTGACATGTGAATATTCTGAAATATTATCTGTAGGAACCTATAGAGCATTGTTGGAGGAGGTCATTTTGAGGACCTGACTACTGGTTGTTACACAATTTGGACCTTGGCAATAGGAGACTTCTTACCCTGTCCTTCTACTTGGAATGTATGCTCTGCCGGCCATTCCCACAGTGGGAGCCATTTTCAAGGACATGCCCTGACAAACCATGTGTTGTTGAGATCATCTGGACTGAATACATTGCTGAATCCAGTTAAGACCTCTGTATAAACTTTTAAGATTCTGATGGACAGGTTTCGAGAGCTACTCATCATGTGGCTACATGAGATAAGCCTTGTAAGTAATTTTCTTGCTTATTAAACCTGCTGCCTGCCAGTCTGTAACGGTCTGTCTCTTTCTTCTGCCTGTGTTTGCCCTTTGTTGTACTGGGCCAGTTTAGGAACCAACAAGGATAACTACCAAATACTTATGCATTAGTGGTTCTGCCATTAGGAGAGGTTTTCCTTTGCTGATCAAAATAGATTTGTAGGATAAAGCCTGTGTTAACAGGAACACAGAGTGCTTAAATCTTTTGCCCTGACTCTCTCTCACCATGGTTTCTACTCAGTGTATATGATAATTAGTTGTCTATTTTATGCTGCTGTAAGTGTATATGTTTTGTCTTTCCCATTGATGTATGTAATAGAAGACAGAGGCTATGTGTTAATTCTTGTACCTCTAGGTGTCCTCAAGGTATTCAATGTATTCAGTACATAGGGCTGACTCTTATTTATATTTTAAAATTTATCTGTTAAAATCTCTTATTAGTTATTGAATTCTGTTGGCAAAAGTCATATTAATACCTCTTAGGAAATTACAAAACCTGAAGCTATCTCATAAGTGCAAGTATGACTGTTAAGGAGAACATGCTACTGAAAAGTCATCCCGCTGCTAGTACTCTGATCTAGTATTAATACTTCTAGTGAATATATTCTATACTGACTGAAAATAATTCTAAATAAGACACTGGTACCACCAATAAAAGAAAAATCATCTTTTTCTGAGCCAAACCTGACTTCCAGAGTGCATATGGACAATGTGAATATTAAGAATATTAAGTTTAGTGATGATTTTAAACCACATATGTTAACATCACTGAAGTTTTGTATTTGTAACATTTTATGGTTCTAAATAGTTTTTAAATCAATATTTTAATGTTTAAATATCTAAGAATTAGATTTCTGTCTGCAGTATCTGGGGTTTATATACAACTATATTCTTTAGTATTTCTGGGACTTAAGTAACATGCACAAATGAAAAACCAACTGTACAATATATGTATGGTATTTACTATATATATGATACATGCAATATGTATTAATTTATCTGTAAAATCATTTATATTTATAAATTATAGTACAAGTATTGAAAAGTTTTTCCTAAAAATAATTACTTGTCTTGGGACTTGTATAAAATATTTCATCAGTAATTCTTTTTATGTTTAGCTCTTTTAGTGAACTCTGCAACTTAAGTCAATTGTATGAAAAACGGCAACTTCTTGGATATAGAAGATCCTGTATCTCCAGGTAACATAGTCATGCCTGAAATTAACTATTGTCATGTCCACTTACCCCATACCATCTAAATATCTCATTCAAGAGTCAGAAAGAATATAATAATAATTTTGTATGAAGAGAAAGTCAGCCATCTGAGAAACAATGTCCTACATCCAACCCCCCACCAAGTGAAAAGGTTATTTCCAAGTGTAAACAAATATAATTATAGTTGGTTAAAGTGGGCTTTTTGTTCTGTTTTGGTTTTTATTGGGAGGGGCTTGGCTACAGTGGGTTTAAACTGAGAGTAGAGGTTTGGTTTCAGTGTGAAGCATGTCCTAAAAAACATTGATTTTTTTAGGGAAGGCAGGAAGGGAAGGTTCAGTTTGGAATGGAAGATGAGGAAACTGACTAGACTGTAGGAGGGTGTGTATGGAAACACCTTGTCAAAAAGCCCAAAAGGGAGATTTTGCTGAAGCTGATATGGGAGAGGTGCAAGAGGTCTGGCTTGACCTCAATGTTTTATGAATTATCTGATAATTTGAAAGTGAGGTATTATGTGTAGGCTGGTTTTAGGAAAACAGTTTGTTCAGAATTATGGAGTTCAAGGAATGCTGTTGAGGGGAAGTGACTTTTAAAAGCTAGCATGCTATCAGGGCTCCAAGAAGGCCACTAGAATTCAGAGCAGAGCATTCAAAGTGAAAAACAAACTAATTAAAAACAAAATAAAATGGAGTAATAAAGCAAGACAGCATCAGCTATTTCTCAGGTCCTGGGTTCCCTTACCTCTATAATAGGGGGTCTTAAGGTTGGGTGGATTGAAAACCCTGGAGCTTCTCTTGGCTTCCAACTTGGTAAACCCAATACAATGATACGTGTCTGAGAAAAACCCAGAAATCATGCAAGTCATCAAACATTTGAGGATGTGACAGTGGTGATCTAATCACATTCTCAGTTTTTTTTTAATTTGAATTTTTAATTTAAAAAAAATTTTAATTAAAAAAATTAAATTTAAATTTAAATTAAATTAAATTAAATTTGAATTAATTTAATAATTTAAAATTTAATTTAAATTTAATTTTTAAAAATTTGATTTTAATTTAAAATTAAAATTTAATTTAAAATTTTTAAAAATTTAAATTTTTGAATATTTTATTTATTTGTGAGAGAGAGAACACAAGTGGGAGGAAGGGCAGACAGAAAGGAACAAGCAGACTCCACACTGAGAAAGGAGCTGGACGGGGGCTTCATCCCAGGACTCTGGGATTGTAACCTGAACAAAAGGCGTATTCTTAACTGCCTGAGCCTCCCAGGCTTCCCTAATATTAATTTTTAAAAGATTTTTACTATTTATTTGATAGAGAGAGAGAGCACAAGCAGGGGAAGCAGCGGGCATAAGGAGAGGGAGAAACAGGCCCCTCATGGAACCAAAGGCAGTCGGTTAACCCATTGAGTCACACAGGCACCCATTTTTTTTTTTTTTTTGGAAGACAAACAGGTTCTAGAGAATGATATAAATTTGGCATGTATGTGTCAGGGATATGTAAAGAAAAACAGCAAAGAAGGACAAGAAACTATAATATAAAAAAGGTGTTTGTGTATAAAAAGGTAGTAAGTACAATGGAAAAATGAGAAGTAGGTGAGATGATAAGCGTTAGAGGTGTCAACTGTGGGGAGGTGAGGGAAAGATTGGTTTGAATTTTTTTTGAAGAATAGATATATTATGAAGTTATGTTTAAAAATATTTTTCATAATATAAGAACATTTGGAATATATAGAAAAAGGAGAAATAAAAATAAGATTATCACTATTTATATATCCAAAGACAAACTTCTGTTTTCTTTTTCCTCTTATTTTTTGTTTGTCTTGTATTAGAAGATATGATGTATAGTCTATTTTTTACAAACCCTCTGTAAATATATCTTGCTGGACTTTCAGCAATACAGATAAAATTTTTTACCATGACATATTTCTTTTCTTATGAAACAAAACAAGTTATCATAATGTAATAACCAAACATTTCATTTAAAGTCTCCAGCTGTTTCCCCAATTGTCTTCCTCTGCAGAAGGGACCATTGTCAGTGTCGGAATTCTTGAGTGCATATTCAAGCATTTATCTGCATGGCTATTTAAAAAATACATAGGATTGCATCAGATTATATCTATTATCATGACACTTTCCTCATCACTTAATTTTGGAGAATTTGGAACATCCACAAGATAGATAGGGTAATATACAGAAGCCTATTGGAAACATTATTTCATGTCATCCATTCTTTCACCTGTCCTCTAACCATATAATCTTATAGTATATGCCAGACATTGTATTATTTATGGACATTTGTATCACAAATGTTATAACATTGTACACAATTTAGAATTTTGATATTGGAATAAGGTATAAAAACACAGTAACTGGTTGATATTCCCTGTTAAGTCATTTAAAAATCTAATGGACCCCACTGTAGCTTTTATTGTGTTTTTGTACTTTATTAAAGAAAGGAGGTCTCCATTTGATATGTGAGTCTTGCACAGGTTTTATTGGTTGAATCAGTACTATGTAGTTTAGTAAAAGATTCTATGTCTATTTTCGTCAGATTGCTATCAATTTTAAAAAGACTTTTTGGGGGCACCTGGGTGGCTCAGTGGGTTAAAGACTCTGCCTTTGGCTCGGGTCATGATCCCGGGGTCCTGGGATCGATCCCCACTTCAGGCTCTGTGCTTGATGGGGAGTCAGCTTCCCCCTGTTTCCCAGCCTATTTGTGATCTCTGTCTGTCAAGTAAATAAGTAAAATATTTTAAAAGATTTAAAATATTTTAAAAAATAAAAAGATTTGTTGGGCTGGTTCAATTTGGGGGTCAAGAGGACTTAATAGGAGGTTTTGTGCTCTTCTGTCAGGAGCCATGATGTTTTGCCATCCCTCATTTTGTGGTTCTGACAGTTGTTGACATTGAATGTCTAGGTGTATTATTTTATTAGGCACTACATATTTGTATTCTAAGTCAATCATTTCTTTATTAACTGAAGTATTTATATAATGAGAAATTTATAATTTATAATCTATAAATTTATAATCTATAATATAAAATTTATATTTTGAATATTTTATATTTATATTTTATATAATATAAAATTTATAAAAATTATAAATTTCTCCCATCTTCTATGTGGCTATGTAGTTGGACAGTTCTTAAAAGGAGAGATTAACAGACACTTGATTCTTTTATTTCTTAGTTTAAAAATAGCTATTTTCCCTGAATCCTCCAAAACAAAACTGGTTGTTTTGTTTTTAGAATTATGATGAACTAAAAATATTAAATCTACTTTATGTGTTTCAACCTACAAGTATTATTCTTTTTTTTTTTTTAGTCTTTATTAATTTTTTATTTTTTATAAACATATATTTTTATCCCCTGGGATACAGGTCTGTGAATCACCAGGTTTACACACTTCACAGCACTCACCAAAGCACATACCCTCCCCAATGTCCATAATCCCACCCCCTTCTCCCAAACCCCCTCCCCCGAGCAACCCTCAGTTTGTTTTGTGAGATTAAGAGTCACTTATGGTTTGTCTCCCTCCCAATCCCATCTTGTTTCATTGATTCTTCTCCTACCCACTTAAGCCCCCATGTTGCATCACCACTTCCTCATATCAGGGAGATCATATGATAGTTGTCTTTCTCTGCTTGACTTATTTCACTAAGCATGATATGCTCTAGTTGAATCCATGTTTTCGAAATGGCAAGATTTCATTTCTTTTGATGGCTGCATAGTATTCCATTGTGTATATATACCACATCTTCTTGATCCATTCATCTGTTGATGGACATCTAGGTTCTTTCCATAGTTTGGCTATTGTGGACATTGCTGCTATAAACATTCGGGTGCACGTGCCCCTTTGGATCACTATGTTTGTATCTTTAGGGTAAATACGCAGTAGTGCAATTGCTGGGTCATAGGGCAGTTCTATTTTCAACATTTTGAGGAACCTCCATGCTGTTTTCCAGAGTGGCTGCACCAGCTTGCATTCCCACCAACAGTGGAGGAGGGTTCCCCTTTCTCTGCATCCTCACCAGCATCTGTCATTTCCTGACTTGTTGATTTTAGCCATTCTGACTGGTGTGAGGTGATATCTCATTGTGGTTTTGATTTGTATTTCCCTGATGCCGAGTGATATGGAGCACTTTTTCATGTGTCTGTTGGCCATCTGGATGTCTTCTTTGCAGAAATGTCTGTTCATGTCCTCTGCCCATTTCTTGATTGGATTATTTGTTCTTTGGGTGTTGAGTTTGCTAAGTTCTTTATAGATTCTGGACACTAGTCCTTTATCTGATATGTTGTTTGCAAATATCTTCTCCCATTCTGTCAGTTGTCTTTTGATTTTGTTAACTGTTTCCTTTGCTGTGCAAAAGCTTTTGATCTTGATGAAATCCCAAACTGCTAGAACTTATACAGGAATTCAGTAAAGTGTCAGGATATAAATTCAATGCACAGAAATCAGTTGCATTTCTCTACACCAACAGCAAGACAGAAGAAAGAGAAATTAAGGAGTCAATCCCATTTTCAATTGCATCCAAAACCATAAGATACCTAGGAATAAACCTAACCAAAGAGACACAGAATCTATACTCAGAAAACTATAAAGTACTCATGAAAGAAATTAAGGAAGACACAAAGAAATGGAAAAATGTTCCATGCTCCTGGATTGGAAGAATAAATATTGTGAAAATGTCTATGCTACCTAAAGCAATCTACACATTTAATGCAATTCCTATCAAAGTACCATCCATCTTTTTCAAAGAAATGGAACAAATAATGCTAAAATTTATATGGAACCAGAAAAGACCTCGAATAGCCAAAGGGATATTGAAAAAGAAAGCCCACGTTGGTGGCATCACAATTCCGGACTTCAAGCTCTATTACAAAGCTGTCATCATCAAGACAGCGTGGTACTGGCACAAAAATAGACACATAGATCAATGGAACAGAATAGAGATCCCAGAAATAGACCCTCAACTCTATGGTCAACTAATCTTCGACAAAGCAGGAAAGAATGTCCAATGGAAAAAAGACAGCCTCTTCAATAAATGGTGCTGGGAAAATTGGACAGCCACATGCAGAAAAATGAAATTGGATCATTTCCTTACACCACACACAAAAATAGACTCAAAATGGATCAAGGACCTCAATGTGCGAAAGGAATCCATCAAAATCCTAGGAGAACACAGGCAGCAACCTCTTCGACCTCAGCCGCAGCAACATCTTCCTAGGAACAACGCAAAAGGCAAGGGAAAAAATGAACTATTGGGATTTCATCAAGTACAAGTATTATTCTTATTGATGCTCAAATATTACTGTCTTTAGTCAGTGGGAGCCTCTGGATTGATTTTTTAGTCTTTTGATGTGATTGTAGTAGTTTTTTTTGTCTGTTTTGCTGCTTGCCATCTGATATGAAAATATTTCCCCAAGTTTATCTCGTACATATAATACCCAGATCTGCAATCAGCCATTTCTGCAAGGAACTCTGATTCTATTTACTGGAGTCTGGGGGTTGTCACTGCTTCTTTGATGATCATTTTTTAATCTTCTCAATAAACAGAGGTAGACTTTTTTTTTCGAAATGATTTTTAAAGATAAAATATAGGGGTGCCTCGGTGGCTTAGTCAGTTAAGTATCTGACTCAGGTCATGGATCTTAGGGTGATGAGATCCAGTGGTGTATCAGGCTCTGTGTCGGGTATGGAGTCTGCTTAAGATTCTCTCTCTGACATTAAGAAGTAGATCTCATTTACAATTGCACCCCAAACCATAAGATACCTAGGAAAACCTAACCAAAGAGGCAGAGAATCTGTACTCAGAAAACTAGAAAGTACTCATTAAAGAAATTGAGGAAGACACAAAGAAATGGAAAAATATTCCAAGCTCATGGATTGGAAAAACAAATATTGTGAAAATATCTGTGCTACCTAATGCAATCTATGCATTTAATCCAATACCTATTAAAATACCATCAGTTTTTGTCAAAGAAATAAAACAAATAATCCTAAAATTTATATGGAACTAGAAAAGACTCCGAATAGCCAGAGGAATGGTGAAAAAGAAAAAGTTGGCAGCATCACAATTCTGGACTTCAAGCTCTAGTACAAAGCTGTAATCATCAAGAGAGTATGGTACTGGCACAAAAACAGAGACATAGATCAATGGAACAGAATAGAGAGCCCAGAAATGGACCCCCAACTCTATGGTCAACTAATCTTCAACAGAGCAGAAAAGAATGTGCAATGTAAAAAATACAGTCTCTTCAACAAATGGTGTTTGGAAAATTGGACAGCCACATGCACAAGAATGAAACCGGACCATTTCCTTATACCACACCAAAAACAGACTCAAAATGGATGAAAGACCTCAATATGAGACAGGAATCCATCAAAATCCTTGAGGAGAACACAGATAGCAACCTCTTCGACCGCAGCTGCAACAGCTTCTTCCTAGAAACATCACCAAAGGCAAGGGAAACAAGGGCAAAAATGAACTATTGGGACTTCATCAAGTTAAAATGCTTTAGCACTTGTGCTTTTGCACAAAGGAAACAGTCAACAAAACAAAAGACAACTGACAGAATTAGAGAAGATATTTGAAAATGTCATATCAGATAAAGGGCTAGTATCCAAAATCTATAAAGAATTAACAAACTCAGCACCCAAAGAACAAATAATCCAATCAAGAAATGGGCAGAGGACATGAACAGACATTTCTGCAAAGAAGACTCCAGATAGCCAACAGACACATTAAAAAGTGCTCAACATCACTTGGCATCATGGAAATACAAACCAAAACCACGCAAGATACTACCTCACACCAGTCAGAATGGCTTAAATTAACCAGTCAGGAAATGACAGATGTGGGCGAAAGGGGAACAACCTACACTGTTGGTGGGAATGCAAGCTGGTGCAGCCACTCTGGAAAACAGCATGGAGGTTCCTCAAAAAGTTGAAAATAGAGCTACCCTATGACCCAGCAATCACACTACTGTGTGTTTACTCTAAAGATACAAATGTAGTGATCTGCCTCTGCCTTCAGCTCAGGTCATGATCTCAGGGTCCTGAGATCAAGCCCCACATCAGGGTTTCTGCTCAGCAGGGAGTCTGCTTTCCCTCTCTCTCTGCCTGCCTCTCTGCCTACTTGTGATCTCTGTCTGTCAAATAAAATCTTAAAAAAAAAAAAGAAGATGTAGTATATATATACACAATGGAATACTAGGTAGCCATCAAAAGAAATGAAATCGTGCCATTTGCAATGACATGGATGGAAGTAGAGGGTATTATGCTAAGTGAAATAAGTCAGTCAGAGAAAGACAATTATCATATGATCTCTCTGATATGAGGCATTTGAGAGGCAGAGCAGGGGGTCATGGGGGGTAGGGAGGGAAAAATGAAACAAGATGGGAATGGGGAGAGAGACAAACCACAAGAGGGCCTTAATCTCAGGAAACACACTGAATGTTGCTGGGTTTGGGGGGATAGGGTGGCTGGTTTATGGATATTGGGAAGGGTATGTGCTATGGTGAGTGCTGTGAATTGTGTAAGACTAATGATTCACAGACTTGTATCCCTGAAGCAAATAATACATTATATTTTAATTAAAAAAAAAAAAAAGATTCTCTCTTTCCCTCTTCCTCTGCCCCTCCCCAATTCATGCTAATCCTTCTAATCTTTTAAATAAATACTATTGAAATATACATAAGAATGTACAAATCATAAAAATCATAGCTTAGTGAATTTAAACAACTGAAGATAACTAGTATATATATCAAGAAGTAAACTATTGCTAGCACCGCAGAAGCCCCAGTTAGGTCTTTCCCAATCATTAACTCCCCTTTAAAGAGCACTATCAAGATGTGTAACATCATAGATTAGTGTTTTCTGTGTAAATGTAAAAGTTCACACTGAATAGTAGTCCCAATAGGATATTTTTGGCTATTGGCTGGCTCTTTCTATCTGTAAGTCAGAGACCCAGGATCCTTTAAGTTGTAGCTCTACCATTTCCAGCACATAATCTCAAAAATACCGTGGTCCCCTGGATTATATCTTGGGGTGTTTTTATAAGCCAGTCCTATAAGTAGTACACATTATTTCCGTACACATTACATAAAACAGAACTCAGTCGTGTTGTCATATCGAACTGCATGGAGACTGGAAACTCTAGTTCAGCTACATTCTGAAAAAGAGGGGGACACAGGCAAACTAATTATTAATTGTTCTTTTGGTGTTTACCTATACAAGGTCTTCTCTCTCATTTAACACACTCATCTCCATACAATGGTTGTAGAGTCCTATCCTGTCACCTGGCATCCAGGTGAATCCCAGATTCTCTGAGAGAGAAGACAAGATACTGATGGAGACAAACTTCAGATGTATGTGTTTCTTACCATATTTAGCCACATGTCAACTAGAAAGACAAGCTGTTTGCCCACACCTACTTCGTGGCAGTACAGTACCAGGATATAACATTTTAGAGAAGCTGGAAACACATATTTATGCCATTATGTATTCACACTGGAAGAGCAATTACACTGTCTTTGGAATTTTTCCATTATGATATTCCCAGTCATGTTTTTAGATCTATGTCATTTTATTTTAAAAAAATTGTTTTTAAAAATACATTTGTAATATAATTATTGTATAGGTTCACCAACATAAATAATTTTGGTCAAACATAGTTTTAAATACATAACTTACTTTTATGCAGCTTTTAATCCCAGAAGTTCTGTTCGGCTGACAATACAAAGTCAACCTTGAACAACTAAAAAGATGAATTTGTCTTCTACATACGGGCTGAAGACTGTGGTTGTCAGTTTTGGGTTTTTTTTGTTTCTTTGTTTCTTTGTGTTTTTTTGTGGTGGGCAGTTTAAGAGGAAAAATCAAGTAATCAGTGATGGGCGTGTTAGTTTTGAAATATGTGTTAAATCCATGAAATGATATTAAAATGGCAGATTTATGAGTGTGGAATTTCAGAGAGGAAATCTGACAAGGTATGTAAATTTAATAGTCATCAGCAGATAGATGGTATCCAGCATCAAGAGGATAATGCATTCGTGAAAAAATGTGATGTGGATGGAGGAAAGAATGGCAGCCAAGAACTGAGTCCTGATGCCTTGCAACATAAAACAGATTGGAAAAGTTACAAAGGAGAGAGAAAAGGAGCAATTGATGAGGTATACCTGCATTTATCATATTTATTGGAAACAAGTGAAGAAAATTTTTCAATACGGAGGAAAATTTATGTAATATAATATTGATAGATCAAGAAGCAAGAATTTGATATTGACCATTTGATATAGTACATGTAGTTTTCTTTTTTTAAGATTTTATTTACTTACTTGAGAGAGAGGGGACAGGGGGAGGGACAGAGGGAGAGAGACAGCAGAGCCTCTGCTGTCTGTGGAGGCCAACATGGGACTCAATCCCACAACCCTGAGATCAGGAGCTGAACTGAAATCAAGAGTCAGACACTTAACTGACTAAGCCACACAGGTATGGAGTTATAAATAGTATGCTTTAATTAAAAAGTAGGACAAATGTTGGTTGGACAAAATGAGGGGATATGTGATAAATTGTTTTTTTAAGATGGAAAAAATAATACTTTTTTTTTTTCTGATGTAAGTAATTACTTAGAAAAAAATAAAAAGGAATTGTAGGAGATATTGGGATAATGTTGTTGAGTCTGAGACCAAATAAGATCTAATTTAAAAATGAAGGGATTAAAATGAGAACAGACATCTCACCAAAGATGATATACAGTTGACAAATAAGCATGTGAGAAGATGTTTAATATGATATGTCAAAGGGAATTGCAGATTAAATCAACAAAGAGATATTACTGCACTCCTACTAGAATAGCAAACATCTAAAACACTGACAAACCAAATGATTTTTCAGATATTGAATAATAAGAACTCTCAGTCTTTGCTGGTGGGACCACCACGTGAAACAGCCACTTTTTCAAAGATGCTCCGGCAGTTTCAACAAAGCTAAGCATAAGTTTACCATAAGATCAGCAATCTCACTCCTAGATTTTTACCCAAACGAAGTGTAAATCTGTATACACACATAAAACTGCAAAAGAATGTTTATAGCAACTTTATTCATATTTACCAAAACTTAGAAACAAATTAGATTGTATGTATAATACTGCATATAGGACATTATGCATTTGCCTAAATCCAAAGAACTAAACAACACAGGGAATGAATGCTAATGTCAACTATGGACCTTAGTTAATAATTATGTATTGACAGTGTTTTATCAATTATAAAGTGGATTAGTGGGTACTAATGCAAGATGTTAATAATAGAAAAAGTGGGGAGGTTGTGAGAGTGTATATAAAAACTGTAATTTCTGCAAATTTTTCTGGAAACTTAAAGCTCCTATAAGGATTGCTATCCCAGGATGAAAAAAATCAACAGAATTATAAAAATACTAAAAATAAATGGAGGGTTTATTTTCTGATACAAGCAGAGATCTTTGTTAACAGGTAGGAAATTAGTATATTCAGGTATAGATGCTAGTTGATGAGAAGATGTTAGGAAGGAGGATGGAAATTATGTTCTATTGTTTCAAATTCTTAGTAAAAAAAGAGGAAAAGTTTTAATGAGTGAGGATATTTAAATATTAGAATTTTGAGATGAGAAGAAAGATTATATGAAATAGTCTGTTAGGAGAGTAGAAAAATCGATGTGTTAGGAAAGTGTAAGATAATTGCAGTGCAATTAAAGGCCCAATTGACATCAGTGGTTTTAATTTTAAAACAAGACCAGTCAATGTGATTTTAATATGAAGGTTTTTTTTTTCCTTTCTCCATACTTACTCAGATGTATGTTACATGTGTAGAATAGACATGCATTAGATGTAACCAGAGTTGTGGTTTTGCAAGGGAAACATGATAAAATGTGTGGAGGATATGGAAGAAATGTATGAGAGAAAGTACTTTTAATGCATTACCATGTGTATTAGTCTGTTATGACTGCCATAACTGAATATCACAGATTGGGTGGCTTAAACAATAGGAATGTTTTTGTTTGATTGTTTGTTTTCACAGTTCTACAGGCCAGAAGTCCAAGACTGAGGTGTTTGTCAGATTTGGGTTCTCCTAATTTAGCCAATTCCTTAAGTTTTTTGCCACTTTGTGACAAGGATCACTTTTATTCCAGTTTACAATAACACATTCCATATTTCTATCTCAGGTTTGACCCCCTCTAATGTCCTTAGATCTTCCAGTAGTCTCAAGATCATCTAGGCTTTTTCTTTTTCTTTTTTTTCCCCCTCCTTTTAAGATTTTTATTTATTTATTTTGAGAAAGAGAGAGTGCATGTGTGTGAGTCCGGGGGTGGGGGTAGAGAGAGTGGCAGAGAGAGAATCTCTAGCAGACTCCTTTTTGAGCCCATGTGAGCTCAATCCTATGATTGTGAAATCATGACCTGAGCTGAAATCAGAGTCAAATGTTTAACCAACTGAGCCACTTAGGTGCCCTTAGACTTTTCTAATATGCAACTGAAATTCATCCAGCTTGTACCCATGCCAAAGCCACTGCCATATTTTTGGGCATTTATTTCAACAGAACTCTACTTTTCAGTGCCAAAATCTGTCTTAGTTTGCTAGGGCTGCCATAACCAAAATATCACAGACCATGTGGCTTAAACAATACAAATTTATTTCCTCAGAATTCTGGAGGTGATCTCTCTGCTTTACTCCAGCTCACCAGTATCTCTCAGAGAAGAGCTCATACACTTCTCTGGGGCACCAGTTTTTGCAACTGCCCAATACGGGGCATTGCCAGATTGCCTGGCTCTAGTAGCCAGAAGAGTTTATGCTTGAGGTCTCACAAGGTTCTATATTTTGCATACTTTTGAAAGCTTCTTTCTAAGGTCTGGCTTCTAATCAGCTTGAACCTGGGTGTTGAGATCCTTCCCTTAGAGACCTTGACAGGTCATTGAACATCCTTAACTATTGGGAGTTGTTAAAAATATAAGAGGCTGCTTGGACAAGCATAGAGTTTTGAGAGCTAACAAAGAGCTAGAACAGGATTTTGGAAAAAAAAATAAATAAATGCTTATCTCTTAAAAGAAGCCAATCCCTCAAGAATGGGAGAGGTGGTTTTCCATCTGTTGTAAAGAAACTAAGGGTTCCTGGTGGCACAGTAAATTAAACATCTGACTCTTGGTTTCAGCTCATGTCATGATCTCAGGGTCATGAGATCAAGCCCCACACTGGGCTCACACTCAGCACAGAGTCTGCTTAAGTTTCTGGGCTTTATGTCCACCTCTGCTTCTGCCTCTCCCCATCCCCCCATGCTCGCTCACATTCTTGCTCACACATTCTCTCTCTAAAATAAATAAATAAATCTTAAAAAAATAAATACACCAGCAGAGACAGTGAAGCAAATAAAAATATTCAAGAATATGTCCCAAATAAAAGTGCAAAATAAAAATTCAAGAAAAAAGGCTTAGTTAAATGGATATAAGTGATTTACTTGATAAAGAGTTCAGAGCAAAGGTCATAAATACGCTTAATAAACTGGAAAGAAGAATGGATTAAAACAGTGAGAACTTGAAAGGAGAGATGAAAAATACAGCAAAGTACCAAATATAAGTCTTGGAGTGAAGAATGCAGTAACTGAACTGGAAAGTTCATGAGAGTGGTTCAGTAGCAGATTAGATGAAGAAAGGATCAGTGAACTGACGATGAGGCAGTGGAACTCACCATCAAAGCAGACAAAAAAAAAAAAAAAAGAAAAAAGAAAAGGTGATATCTTAAGGGACCTCAGGGACAACATCAGATGGACTAACATTCACATGATAGGGCTCCCAGAAAGGAGAGAAAGTGGAAGAAATCTTATTTGAAGAAACAATGGCCAGGGGGGCCCTGGGTGGCTCAGTGGTTTAAAGCCTCTGCCTTCTGCTCAGGTTGTGATCTCAGGGTCCTGGGATCGAGCCCCGCATCGGGCTCTCTGCTCAGCAGGGAGTCTGCTTCCCTTCCTCTCTCTCTGCCTGCCTCTCTGCCTACTTGTGATCTCTGTCTGTCAAATGAATAAATAAAATCTTAAAAAAAAAAGAAAAGAAAAGAAACAATGGCTAAAAATCCCTGAGGGAAGGAAGAGGTATCCAGATCCCGAAGCCCAGAGAGTTCCAAATATGATGAATCTAATGAGCCTCACACCAAGACACATTATAATTAAAATGTCAAAAGTTAAAGACAAGGAGAGAATCTTAAAATCAGCAAGAAAAAACAGCTTGTTATGTAGAAAGGAACACACTCTCATAAGACTATCAGCAAGTTTTTTAGCAGAAACTTTGTAATCCAAAAGGGAGTAGCAAAATCCATTCAAAGCACTAAAAGAAAAACAAACAAGCAACCAAAAACTTCTACTCAAAAATATTCTATTCAACAATGCTATCGTTCAGAATTGAAAGAAAAACCAAGAGATTTTCAGACAAGCAGAAACAAGTTTTCCTTTCCAAACAAAGGGGAAAGGAAGGGAAAATGTATCTGGAAGATCTTTGTTTATTTAAAAAAATACAGAATGTCAGAAATAGATATTTGTCTGCTCTGGGCAGCACAGGCATATACTTTCTCTCTTTCATTTAAGATGTTTACCAAATTCTCTGATTTCATGCTTCCTTTTAGTCTGCAAATGATTATTTTGTTCTACTCAAAGGATCATGCCCATCAGACATATTGATAGGAGATAAGATTAAAATCTGGGAGACTTGAGAGATACGCTGTCAGGCTCTGAAGAGAAAATCTCAGGCTCTTTAAATGCTAAAATAACTATATCGTGTGAAAAACAAGTCAGTTTTCCTTGTATCTGCTAGCATTCAGAGAGATGCATGCCTTTTGGTGGATTTTGGTAGATTTCCTGTGGATTTTGAGTGCAAAATATAACATTTTGGGTGTATTTCTGGGACCTTTTTTACTAAGGGAACTCAAAGTTAGCCTGTTTCATTAGGCCCCTGTTAAAGAAGGCTTTACACGCTGTTCAGACTGCATTGCAATTCCTGTCTTTAACTCTTTTAACCAAGAATATCCAATCAGTTTGGGAAGCTCTGTGGATCCAATAACACAATTTTATAGGACAAACACTGGAGGAACTTATAGATTTTAGGACACACATTTATATATTAGTAAATAACTTTTTTCTTTCGAAAAACTACTCTTAATTTGCAGAAGTTTCCTGTACAGATTGAATGCCTCATCATAAAGGCAAATGACATGAATGTAAAGTGCCTGTCATCTGATATGTGTTCCATGATTTTCTGAACCATATTATGTATCATACTTAGAGAATGTTCCATCCTCAGATCAGTTATATTTTCATGCCTATGCAGCTTTTTCTCTAGCTCTCTATATAAGAGTGGGGATTATCAGATTCTAAAATCATACTTTGACATATTTTTAATGCATTGATTTATTTTTAATCTTTCACACTAGAAAGGAAGCTTCATGAGAGCAAGAATTCTGTCTTGGTTATTACTCTGTTGCCCATAACTAGAAACATATTGGCACACAGGAATTAAATTTAAGATATATATTTTTTTGAAGGACTGTGAAAGGGGATTACCTAAAATTGATGTTCTGGGTCTAGAGAGAGTCTCCCATTTTAATTTCTCTACCAATCTCTCCTTCAAATCCCCATAGCTCTTTTTAACACATTTATTTGGTAATAGCTTTGAGTCATTCTGTTTTGGAGCAGCTGGGTTGCTTAGCTCCTTAAGAGTCTGACTCTTGGTTTTGGCTCAGGTAGTGATCCCAGGCTCCTGGGATCGAGCCCGGCATTGGGCTCCACTCAGGGAGTCTGCTTGAGGATTCTCTCTCCATTTTCCTCTCTCCTCCTCCACCCGTGCTTTCACATTCTCTCAAGTAAGGGAGTAAATAAATACATCTTTTTTAAAAAGTGATTCTGTTCTGCTTAATGTAGTAACGAGGGGGAAAACTCTAGGAGACAATAATAAAAGAAACAATGACTGGCTCTTTCTCTAGATGGAGTATTTCTATCATCTTCTAAGCATCTAATAAGAATAAATAGATAAAATGCTTTAAATAAATATTTTCACATTTCTCTCATCATTATCCAACTTAGGCAATTTATAATTCCTGATATACTAATATTTTATAGTACTATTAATATTCAGTTTTAACAGTTTCACCCTTTATGAAATTGCCTCAGGTCACAATTTACATGGCTTGTGTAGAATAATTAATTAACCAGCTGCTTTTGAATCCGTATCATATTACTTGACTTTATAACCTCTAATAATGATGATTCTATTACCAACCATGAAAAATCTTTTCTCTAGGCCTAATTTTGCATTTACTGGAATTTACTCTAACCCTTCATTATTGTATTGTAGTATAATGTATGAAGAAACAGAAGATACATCTTTGTTGTGTTTTTAATAATAATGATAAAGCCTTTCCACTTTTTCAAATTATGTAGTCAAAGAGCACCAACAGCATTTTTAACAGAGAAAAAAAAGCCAGCCTTCTAGAATATGATATCATATTCAAACAGCTCCTAGAATTTTCTTTCAGTATGTTCTGAAATACTGGCCTTATTGCTTTTTTCTCAGTCATGATGCTTTTTTTCAACCAGGGCATTCATGTCCATTTAACAATATCTAAAATCAAATTGAGTTCACAAGGAGTCCTGTCACATGGCTTGCATTGTTCTTCTGATACTTCTGTAGCCATACCTATAGTAAACTAGAATCATAGCATCAATAATGATATCATATAGCGTGTTTTTTTGTGTGAGCTCACAATGTACCAGATGCTGTTAGACATTTTACATTAATCATTTTATTACAATACCTACTATGAAATAGATATTAATATTATCTGCATAATTTAGGGAAGTTTCAGAGGCTCTGATCACATAGCTGACAAGTCATATAAATATCATTAAAACTCAAGAGTAACTCTGAGCTCTGTAATTATGCCAACCATTTACAGCCAGGATGAGATATAGGTGTCCAAGGATTCATTTATATATAACCAAATCTGCTTCTTAATTGTGACCCTTGAAAATATCAGTGACATAATAAATCTTGTTAAATGAAAGGAAACATTTAATGAAAATAAACCTGTGTCTGGGCAACTCAGGTGTTAAGCACATAATAGTAATGACACTTGTTGATTTTGTTTAACAAAATGATTTGTACTTTGTCATTTACACATGACAGGCTAAAATTTTCCATCATTCATTGAGTCTGGCTAAATCACTACATTCATACTAACAATTGCATAGTACAGATTTGATTATTATTGTCATGATTAATCACAGTATACATGGCATTTTTAAGAATGCTTGGAAAGTATTCTGGTGCACAGATTAGTCTCTTTTGATACAGTGTTTAGTATCTTTCAAATTTCTAGTTACTGCATGAGGGCAGTAGTTAGTATCTCCCAAGAACTGATGTCTTGACTTCATCTCCAGCATTCCTACACAGCATGAGGGTGTTTGCAATAATTAGATGTGATCCAATCAATACTCAGAGGCTTCAGTGATTCTAATAAAAAAATTTAACATTAAAAATATAAACATTGGAATGGCTAATTTTACATATTTCATTCCTTTCCTGCTTGGTCACCTCCAAAAAGTGAAATTTTTTTTTTCCCTGTCTGTATTCTTTCTCACTCCTATTGGACAAAAAATACTCTTGGGGAAAAAACCAATATAAATATACAGATCATTATGTCTATATTGGATGAGATTCTCCAATTATGTATTTCTAGTCAGCTTTCTTTCACATTTATCAATGCCATCTTCACTTTCACTGGGTACTATGAAGACATCATTTCCAGCCATTAAATAATATTACCTCACATCCTCATTTTTTGGTAGAATATTTTCACTATTTCCTTGTTTTGACCAAACTGTGGTTCTTTTGTGTGGGCCCTGTTTCCCTGGGGCTGCTCAATGTGCCAGCCCTGTGTAGTGAATTCTTGGATACAGGTAGTGTTCAGACTACCTCATTGCTGCTTCCACCCCTTTGTCTTATCTACTATTCATTATGCTACTGGAGTACTGACATCTGCCTCCTCACCATTGACCTGCATCGTGAAGACTTTAATATGTGGCTTATCTTCTTTTTACACAAAAATTCTAAGGAGCTATAGCTCATAGGAATATACCTTCTTCCACCTATCACAATTTCTTGACCATCCCACTGTTAACTTTGTTCTTATTATACCTCTCTAAGTATAATAATATAATAACATAATATATAATAATATAATACACATTATATAATAATATAATAACACACATTCCTTGCAGTGAGGACAAATGCAGATAATGTTCTCCTTGTAACATTTTTTATAAAGCACTCCATTAGAAAGCCAAACAAATGGAGGGAAAAAACTCCCAAATATCTGGCTTGAACTGAGAGGTAAGGAAAAGAGATTTAAAAAACAAACAAACAAACAAACAAACAAAACCCCAGTCTTTTTCCTAACAGTTACTGCAAATTATATTGTAATTTTAGGACTCAAAATAGTAATTATTAAGCCTCCAATATATTAACACTTTCCATTTTACCAACACAATTGCTTGGTTATATGTGTTTCTTATTCACTGAAATGCTCTAATTTTGAAATCTTAGACTCTAACATTATACCTGGCAATTGGCATCATATTTTTCACTCTCTTATGCATGGATTCATAGTTCACCATATTTCCAAAGAAGTTTTTGATATTCAGTCTCTAGCTTGTTTTAACCACTTGTTTGAGTGTTCTTGGGCTGCTTACCTAATTCTTTGTGTTTGAGGTATTTCATCTGTAAAATGAGTTAATGGCATCAGCTTTATGATTGAAGAACAGTAAGAACAGTTTCTGGCACACAAAGATTACAAAGTAATTCTTAGTTATTCCCATTAATTATACTAATATCATCTTGTTATTCTATTATTTTTTTATCTCTTCTTGAAAGTAGTCCTTTCCTCATGTCTTCTCCTTCCTCAAGTAAGATTCTTCAGTGTTTACATCTTTTCTTGCCTATATGTTCAACTGCTCTGTTCACTTTGCCTTTTCCTGGAGCCACGCAGCAAAAAGCCAATAATATGTTAATCCCATAATCAAATTCTCTGTTTTCTGTTTGTTTGTTTATCTAGCCTATAAAAAAATACCTTAATTATGAGTCTTATCAAGTACTTCGCTATGGGGGTGCCTGGGTGGCTCAGTTGGTTAAGTGCCTGCCTTCCGCTCAGGTTATGATCCCAGGGTCATGGGATCAAACTCCTGGAGCCCCTCTTGGGCTCCCTGCTCAGTGGGGGGCCTGACTCTCCCTCTCCCTCTGCAGTTCCCCCTCTTTGTGCCCTCTTGTACTCTCTCTTTCTCTGTCAAGTTAATAAATAAAATCTTAAAAAATACTTCACTACATGCATTATGGAATGTGTATCACTTCCATTCACTGAAAGAAAACTGCTGAATGCAGTATGCAAGTAGCTTGTTACAAACATCTTTATGACAAGTCTTTTAAACACTACATGTGCTACAAAATGGGTATTCCTTCCATTTACTGAAAAACACTGCTGAACCCAGGGTGCGAAGTGCTTCCTATAAGCATCTTTATATTAAATATCTTTTTAAAAAATCTTGGTCCCACCAATCTTTTTTATTGTCATTTTAGAAAAAAAAATCACTGAAGAATAAGTTTGTACAATTTCTCTGAATTTATTTTAACTTTTGAGGTATAATTGACACATAACATTAATTTCAGGTTTATATCATATTGATTCAATATTGTCAAGTATTCAACACAGTAAGTGTAGTTACCATCTGATGTTCTCTGTTTCTATACCCACAGTCCTGAGTGCTGCTGAAGAAAACTCCAAAACAAAAATTACTTAGAGTCATTAGAAATTCATGGTTCTGCTGGGGTACCTGGGTGGCTTAGTTGGTTAAGCTTCTGCCTTCTGCTCAGGTCAGGATGCCGGGATCCTCGGATCAAGTTCTGTTTCGGGCTTCCTGCTCCTCCCCCTGTCCCTCCCCCCTGCTCATGTTCTCTCTCTCATTCTCACTCTCAAATAAATAAATAAATAAATAAAATCTTTATATTAAAAAAAAAAAAGAAATTCATAGTTGCCAATATTGGCTGTTACTTCAACACTTTTTTGGCAATTCTATTATAGGTCACTACTCAGAAATTTCATTATTCCCTTTAGTGGCTATTAAAAATCTTCACTGAGCTCCTGAAGTCCCCTTTACCACTTTTACCCACCTCCCCCATTATCCAGAGATGATCTTGCTTTTTACTTCAAAATATAATATAAGAACAGTTAGATATGAACTTCCTGTATTTCCTAACATCTCTCATTGTAAATTTATCTACACTTGATCTCAGGGATATTTCCTGTTTTCCCTGAGATGGAAGAATATTTGCCCCTCCACTACTGAAATCTAAGCCATCCACCTGGTTTTATTTTTATCATGGCCTTTCCTGTGTCTTCTGGGAAGCTACTTTATCACTGATGTTTGATTCTTTGTCTCAGAATAAGCAGACTCCAATGTGTTACAAAAAAAAAAAGAAAAAAACATTTAACTATGTCTCCTTCAAACTCTTGTTCCTTTCTGCTGGAGCCAGACTCTCAGCCACTCAAGTCTGTCTTCGTTGTCCTCATTTTCACAGGACTGATCTGCACTTCATTTCTTATCATTTTGGTTTTTACTATTCACTAAATCTACTTTGGTAAATGAGCTTACTGAAGCAATATTTATAATGATCACTAACCTGTGATAAGCAGCATGGAATCTATATATTTGTATCTATGACATCTACATCTATCAATCTCTCCAGAAGTTACTCAGATTCATTTTAGGAGACAAAATGCACAGTCTATAGAGCTACTGTACAGATTGATCTATTCTCCAGCCTCTCCTTTCACTGCACAGAGCTTGGGGGCACCCATGAATGGTGTAATGTTCTCCTTTCAATCAAATATGGTTCATGGGATTTTTGATGCTGCTTTAGTAGCTGGCAATTTTTTCCCCAGATTATAGGAATAATTTTCAAAATTGTATATATTAGGGGAACTTTCTGTAGTGTGGTCCCTCTGGCCAATTCATTGCACATAATTATAGAACACTGTAATAAAATACAGTGGCTCTCAGGCTGTTCCACTGGGCTCCTGGGGTATGCAGAGCCCTGTTAACTGCCGTATGGCACGGAAGGGTCATAGGTAGAGAAAGTGAGGCTGTGTGAGCATCTTCCCTATAAACCCCAGAAGTACCATCTTCAGCCAGAGCTGTACTATCGTAAAACATATTCCAAATAAATTTAGCTTCTCTGAATTTTTTGTTCAGAGAAAATTTCCAAAGCCAAATTTAATGAATTGCACAGAGACTTTGGTGTCAGACATACCTGGGATTTAGCTTGATGTCTCCCACTTTCTAGCTTTGCAGCATCAGCCAGATTAGTTTTTGACCTATTTCTTATCCATAAGACAGGCTATGATTTCAGATTTCAAGACACAGACCTAATACATAAAAACAACAGCAGTGATTACTTTTACTTATAAAATTATGAGATAGATAACATTATCTTCATTCTATAAATAAATAAACCATGGCTTTAAGATATGATGTAAATGTTGAAGATGACTCAGCTGGTCACAGAGAGACTAAACTCATAAATCTGATTCCAAGTCCATACTCTGAAACAAGATGTGGTGCTTGGTACTTTACATAACATAGCAAGTGCCAAGCCAATAATAAGTAATAAGAAGGGTCTTTTAAAATTTCTGTTACATAATGCATTTTTAATTAAATTATTCTTTACATTTATAAGTGGGTTTAAATTTTCAAGTTTTTCAGTAGTCATGTTTTTACTTGAAGTTTAAAATACATATGTAATGGAGATGAAGTAGACACTGACATCTCTATTTTTCCAGTAAGCCTACAGAGATTCATGTAACTAGAAGGACTTACTTGAATATGGTTAGAAAGTGGCACAATTACTGGTGTTTTTTTTTTTTTAAGTAATTTTTTAAAAGATTTTATTTATTTACTTGACAGAGATCACAAGTAGGCTGAGAGGCAGACAAAGAGAGAGGAGGAAGCAGGCTCCCCGTGGAACAGAGAGCCTGATGTGGGGCTTGATCCCAGGAACCTAGGATTATGACCTGAGTGGAAGGCAGAGGCTTTAACCTACTGAACCAACCAGGCACCCCAATTATTTGCATTATTCACTTTCCCTATATCAAAGTGATTTACGAGAAACAAATTTTATATTCTACTCTCTATAGAAGAGCAATACTGTAAAATAGTTAAAAATATATTTTTTGAAGATTTTATTTATTTATTTGACAGAGATCACAAGTAGGCAGAGAGGCAGGCAGAGAGAGGAGGAAGCAGGCTCCCTGCTGAGCAGAGAGCCCAATTCTGGGCTCGATCCCAGGACCCTGGGATCATGACCTGAGCCAAAGGCAGAGACTTTAACTCACTGAGCCACCCAGGTGCCCCTGTTCAAAACATTCTTATTTAAAACCATTTAATTGTACTAACCTGAGAAAGTCCTACTGCATCTTATCATTTTCCTTTAGCTTTAAATAAAATTTTCTTTAAAAATAATTCCCTGGAGAAAGAACAAGAAAGAAACCCTAAACCCAGCAGGAGAAGAGAAATCATAAAGATCAGAGCAGAAATCAATGAAATAGAAACCAAAAAAACAATAGAGCAAATCAACGAACTAGGAGCTGGTTCTTTGAAAGAATTAATAAGATTGATAGACCCCTGGCCAGACTTATCAAAAAGAAAAGAGAAAGGACCCACATAAATAAAATCATAAATGAAAGAGGAGAGATCACAACTAACACCAAAGAAATGCAAACATTTATAAGAACATACTATGAGCAACTCTACGCCAACAAATTTGACAATCAGGAAGAAATAGATGCATTCCTAGAGACATATAAACTACCACAACTGAATCAGGAAGAAATAGAAAACCTGAACAGACCGATAACCCGTAAGGAGATTGAAACAGTCATCAAAAATCTCCAAACAGGGGCGCCTGGGTGGCTCAGTTGGTTGGACGACTGCCTTCAGCTCAGGTCATGATCCTGGAGTTCCGGGATCGAGTCCCATATCGGGCTCCCAGCTCCATGGGGAGTCCGCTTCTCCCTCTGACCTCCTCGCTCATGTTCTCTCTCACTGTCTCTCTCTCAAATAAATAAATAAAATCTTTAAAAAAAAAAAATCTCCAAACAAACAAAAGCCCAGGGCCAGACGGCTTCCCAGGGGAATTCTACCAAACATTTAAAGAAGAACTAATTCCTATTCTTCTGAAACTATTCCAAAAAAATAGAAATGGAAGGAAAACTTCCAAACTCATTTTATGAGGCCAGCATCACCTTGAACCCAAAACCAGATGAGGATCCCATCAAAAAAAGAGAACTACAGACCAATATCCTTGATGAACACAGATGCGAAAATTCTCACCAAAATACTAGCCAATAGGATTCAACAGTACATTAAAAGGATTATTCACCACGACCAAGTGGGATTAATTCCAGGGCTGCAAGGTTAGTTCAACATCCGCAAATCAATCAATGTGATATAACAGATTAATAAAAGAAAGAACAAGAACCATATGATACTCTCAATAGGTGCTAAAAAAGCATTTGACAAAGTACAGCATTCCCTCCTGAACAAAACTCTTCAAAATGTAGGGATAGAGGGCGCATACCTCAATATTATCAAAGCTGTCTATGAAAAACCCACCGAAAATATCATTCTCAATGGAGAAAAACTGAAAGCTCTTCTGCTAAGGTCTGGACCACAGCAGGAATGTCCATTATCACCACTGCTATTCAACATAGTACTAGAAGTCCTAGTACTCAGCAATCAGACAACAAAAGGAAATTAAAGGCATCCAAATTGGCAAAGAAGAAGTCAAACTATCACTCTTCGCAGATGATATGATACTATATGTGGAAAACCCAAAAGACTCCACTCCAAAACTGCTAGAACTTATACAGGAATTCAGTAAAGTACCAGGATATAAAATAAATGCACAGAAATCAGTTGCATTTCTCTACACCAACAACAAGACAGAAGAAAGAGAAATTAAGGAGTCAATCCCATTTACAACTGTACCCAAAACTATAAGATACCTAGGAATAAACCCAACCAAAGAGGCTAAGAATCTATACTCAGAAAACTATAAAGTACTCATGAAAGAAATTGAGGAAGACACAAAGAAATGGAAAAATGCTCCATGCTCCTGGATTGGAAGAACAAATATTGTGAAAATGTCTATGCTACCTAAATCAATCTACACATTTAATGCAATTTCTATCAAAATACCATTTATTTTTGTTCAAAGAAATGGAACAAATAATTCTAAAATTTATATGGAACCAGAAAAGACCTCAAATAGCCAAAGGAATATTGAAAAAGAAAGCCAAAGTTGGTGGCATCACAATTCCGGACTTCAAGCTCTATTACAAAGCTGTCATCATCAAGACAGCATGGTACTGGCACAAAAACAGACACATAGATCAATGGAACAGAATAGAGAGCCCAGAAATAGACCCTCAACTCTATGGTCAACTAATCTTCGACAAAGCAGGAAAGAATGTCCAATGGAAAAAAGACAGCCTCTTCAATAAATGGTGTTGGAAAAATTGGACAGCCACATGCAGAAAAATGAAATTGGACTATTCCTTACACCACACATGAAAATAGACTCAAAATGGATGAAGGACCTCAATGTGAGAAAGGAATCCATCAAAATCCTTGAGGACAACACAGTCAGTAACCTCTTTGACCTCAGCCACAGCAACATCTTCCTAGGAACATTGCCAAAGGCAAGGGAAGCAAGGGCAAAAATGAACTATTGGAATTTCTTCAAGATCAAAAGCTTTTGCACAACAAAAGAAACAGTTAAAAGACCCAAAAGACAACTGACAGACTGGGAGAAGATATTTGCAAACGACATATCAGATAAAGGGCTAGTGTCCAAAATCTATAAAGAACTTAGCAAACTCAACACCCAAAGAACAAATAATCCAATCAAGAAATGGGCAGAGGACATGAACAGACATTTCTGCAAAGAAGACATCCAGATGGCCAGCAGACACATGAAAAAGTGCTCCACATCACTCGGCATCAGGGAAATACAAATCAAAACCACAATGAGATACCACCTCACACCAGTCAGAATGGCTAAAATCAACAAGTCAGGAAATGACAGATGCTGGTGAGGATGTGGAGAAAGGGGAACCCTCCTACACTGTTGGTGGGAATGCAAGCTGGTGCAGCCACTCTGGAAAACAGCATGGAGGTTCCTCAGAATGTTGAAAATAGAACCACCCTATGACCCAGCAATTGCACTATTGGGTATTTACCCTAAAGATACAAATGTAGTGATCCAAAGGGGCACATGCACCTGAATGTTTATAGCAGCAATGTCCACAATAGCCAAACTATGGAAAGAACCTAGATGTCCATCAACAGATGACTGGATAAAGAAGAAGTGGTATATCTACACAATGGAATACTATGCGGCCATCAAAAGAAATGAAATCTTGCCATTTGCGACGATGTGGATGGAACTAGAGGGTATCATGCTTAGTGAAATAAGTCAAGTGGAGAAAGACAACTATCACATGATGTCCCTGATATGAGGAAGTGGAGATGCAACATGGGTGGTTAAGGGAGTAGGAGAAAAATGAATGAAACAAGATGGGATTTGGAGGGAGACAAACCATAAGTGACTCTTAATCTCCCAAAACAAACTGAGGGTTCCTGGAGGGAGGGGGGTAGGGAGAGGGGGGTGGGGTTATGGACATTGGGGAGGGTATGTGCTATGGTGAGTCCTGTGAAGTGTGTAAACCTGGTGATTCACAGACCTGTACCCCTGGGGATAAAAATATATTATATGTTTATAAAAAATTAAAAATTTAAAAAATAAAAAAAATAATATTTCCAGCAGGGGCGCCTGGGTGGCTCAGTGGGTTAAGCCTCTGTCATCCACTCAGGTCATGATTCCAGGGTCCTGGAATCGAGTCCCACTTTGGGCTCTCTGCTCAACATAGAGCCTCCTTCTTCTTTGCTCTCTGCCTGCCTCTCTGCCTGCCCCTCTGCCTACTTGTGATCTCTGTCAAATAAATAAATAAAATCTTAAAATAAAATAAAATAAAAATAGTTTCAACAAAAGAAAGATGGAAATATATAAAGCATATTTCTGTCTCTAAACTGGAAGGTTAGTTCTTTAAAAGAAAAAGTTGGAATTGAACACTGATATTGTGGGAGAGTTTAGAACTCTAAGAGATGAAGCTGTCCTTTAGTATGTCTGCAACTGTACATGCTTCAGATAGATTCCTTTTTACATAATTCATATTTACTATCGAGATCCCTCAGTAGGCTAATGAACAATAAATTTTGGTTTCTCAGTATATACAATGTAGTGGTTTCTGTGCATTTGATGACTTACAACAATAAAAATACTAACCTGTTTTCAAGGCATGAATTGTGGCTCAAATGTTCATATGTGAAATTTTAAAATCTAACATAAGAAATCAAAGGGAAAGACTGCGTAATGTAACAGGTACACTTATTAAAATAAGGAAAATTTTCTAACATTAGATATGACATAAAGAATTGATTTCCTAATCTCAATTTGCGATAGGGAATAGTTTGATATTGAGCTTTGCTATAATATGCTTTACTTATTTTATTCATTGACAAAATATCAAACTGATTGAAAAGAGTACAACTTTGGCAGGGATTACATTGAGTTGTTGATTCCTTTGCTGTGTGAAAACTTAGACTAGTGGTAATAATGTCCGTCAGCTCAATATGTACTACAGACAGATGGTTTGGTGGTTATCAAACATCTCTGCTCTGTTTTGGCATTCCGTCTCCTTCAAGAGCTATTTATTGACTCATATATTCAACTACTATAAACATAATGCCTTATTTAGAAAATGTATTGTGACAGAATAAAAATAAGAGCACTAGTCAAAGACTGATTTATAGCTTGCAAAGGCTTGATCATATAATTCAGCAAATAAACACATTGACATGTCTATATTAAATAAGGAAATGTTAGGGAATTCTTTTTATTTATTGTATTGTAAATTATATAAACAGATTTAATCATGTATCCTTAAGTTTTCAAGCAATACATAAATTGTAGGTCACCTACCATAACATTTAATTCTCATATGTATCTATATAACATCTCTTGATCCTATGTGATTCACAAGGGAAAATATTTTAGAGATCATTTTAATGTCCTGAAGGATCTTTGTTATATTTTGATGTTAGCAGTTTTGTTACTTTAGCTTTTCTTTCTTTCTTTCTCTCTCTTTTCATTCTTTTTTTTTTTTTTGGCATTTCATTAGTAAAAGCTTTAGCCATTTTTATGCATGCAAGGATGCATGACAAGAGAGGGATTTTTGGTGGAGATGTTTGTAAGCCTTGTATTTGGTAAGAACACAGAATGTTTCCATTCCCTTGAATGCTCTGTGAGAGTCAGATGGTGAATGAGAAGTTGGGCCATGGCATCCTATAATCAACAGTGAATGAAATTTAGGGACAACACTACACTAGCTTGAACCAAAAGAGGTTCTTCCAGGCTAACAGAGTCTGTACAAATAATATTTTATATTGACCTCTGAATAACAGATTTATTTCTTCTTGCTAACAAGTAGTTCTATGAGAATATAATTCCTTCTGCATGAATTATGACATTTTTGTCATTTAATTATCACATCTGGTTTTTCAGTCATTAGGGAAGAAAGTAATTAATAACAGCTGTTATAAATAGTTCATATCTGATCAAACAAAATTTTTTTGTTTAAGTTCTGGAAAAATAGCAAATACAGAGCATCTCATTTCCTCTACTACTATCTCACCTTAAAGATATATCACAACCTGCTTTGTGCAACATATTTATAGGGTAAATTTAGGGTAAATTTTCACATTGAAGCTTACAGAGAAATAGTTGTGTTTCCTGAAGGTCTAGCAAGTGTCAAAAAATTATGAGATCAAAAGGGAGTTAAACAATGGCATATCTATATGATGTGTATGAAATATGATTATGATAATAATTATGTAGCTTTCACATTAAATATTTATTTCTTCTGTTGTCCCACTTGTCAAAACGCAGTCTTCTTAAACATTAAAAAATTTTAACTATGTAAATTTAGACTTCCAAAGAAATTGCAAAAATAATACAGAACTCTCATATACCAGTGGCACAAGAAATTAGATGCTCTATAAAAATAATAAAATGTAAAATAAAAATCAGTTAATAGAATAAAGTATGTTTTGTTAATGTATTTTCAGGTCATTTTCTCAGACTCTGCTTGTGTGTTACACTGCTTTGCATAAGTTATCTCTAAATCACAGAGGTTGATCAGTGTCCTCCAAGTAAATAATTGAAATATAAAATTAATTAAAAACTAGTAAAAAATTTGCAGGTAAGAAGAATTTTATAGATGCATATAAGAAACATCCTGTCATGTTGATGTGTAATGTGAATTCTTGTGGTAAAGAGAAATGCAGTTAAACACTCTCAGTGTTCCTCCAGTGTACTATAGGATCTGCTTACATTTCAGTGTCCAACAGCTTGACTTCTGGTGGTCAACATCTACATCAGAATCAGAAATTGTCACCCTGGGTTGCCAGAGTACACTTTGCCTATCAGCACACCTGGTTTTAATTCACTAGAATTTAATGTTTCTTTGGAGGCAGCCCTTAACCAATCATTGACTAATAGACCTACAACCATATTTACTCCAGTTCCCTTGCCCTTACATAATTTTGAATCAAGGATTTTATACCATTTCCAAGATTTTCTCTAAGATTTTAAGCTTTAGTCACTCACTGCAATAGCTGATTCAGTGCCCCCCCCCTCCCGTTGGCCTATACTTTATCACTTACCTTCTCACCTTCCATTGTTTTTCCACTCCCCATAGTGATGACCTGTGGGGGATTCAATTAAGATAATACATAACATTAGGAATTATTTTACAATCTATTATACAGTCCTACCACATCTTCTCCTAAGTTAAAACAGTTGACTTTCTAGATTTTGGTGTGATATGCACTCTTCCAAGCAATGGATATTCAGTGAGAATTCTCTTTAGCTTATCTGAGTTTGTTCTTTCTGAAATATCTGAAATTCTCTGATAAAATTATGAAATATTAAATCCAGGGACTTACAGCTGTTGATATTTTCTAATTTGGTAGAAGTAAACAGTAAGAAAAGATTCTGATGGATATGTGATTGGAGTATAGTTCAAGGTACTTGTCCCCTAACCAGAGATCCACTGGCAAGTTTACAGTCAGTATAATTGCCTGCCAATGATATGAAATGCTTATAGCTACCAAGTTATAGTCATATCATTTTCTGTTTTTGTGAGATAAAAAATGGGATAAATCTCTCTCTTTATAAAGTTACCTAAAATATTTATTTCACCAAAGAGCTTATGCTCATTAAATAGATGTCAGGTGCTAAAACTATTGAACAAAATTTGTTTTCAACCATATTGTCAAATAATGGAAAGAACAGCTCTGGCTATTTAGGAATTTACAGTCCTTCACCTAGGAAGAGGTACTCATCATCAGTTGTAATAGGAATTTTGAAAAGAACATTTATTTACATGTAGTCTTTATTTAGCCCCTTTTTTACTCCTATAATTTGTTTTCTTTTGGGGGATTATTTTTGTTTGCACAAGCAAACCCATCTTGTGGGGAAGTTCATCACCAACATCATCATTAAGGGTGTAAGAATTTCCCTTCCACTGTAACTCATGAATATCTTTCAATGTATGTTTAACTCCCAACATATTCTCAATGCATATACTTTTTAGGGTACAAATACCATGTGTGGGATAAAAGAAAGAGTAACTGGTTATCCATCTCTTGGCCTATTTATCAACTTCATATCCCTTTTTGTCACCAATAGATGAGAATTAGACTCTCCTTTTCAATATTAGCACACAAAAACTTTCTCTTTGACGTCTCACAATGGCCCAAGTCCTTCAAAATGATGTCTAAATGGATGAAATTGATGTAAAGTAAATTTTAAAAATTTATATTTTCTGGGCCTTGCACAATCATATTGTGAGCAGGCAGTGTGGACTCAACAGCTACCTGATTATAGTATGTTGTAATGTATTGTCAAAAATAGAAAAAAAGGATTTTATGAAGGATATTTTTTCACATTCTTTATTTAAATTTTATCTTTGTAAACAGGATATATTCTTAGTTGTTGATAAATGAGTCACTGAGATTTTTAAAATTCCACTGTCACACTCTCTTCAATGGCTATTGCTTAATTTATGGTAACCTGCCATTCCTTATCTAACAGCTTTGCATTCAGTGTTTCACTTAATGGACTCCATTTAGCTCAGGAAATTTATGTTTCACATTATCATGGGCTTTGTTTCTCTGGTAAAACCAACATCAAATATCATAAAAGAGAGGGAGAAGAAACAAAATTCAAAAGGAAAATGTACTTGCAGTCCTAAAAGAGATTACTTGTTTTATTTTCCATCCCATAATGAATAAAATGTCTAATATTGTCTTAACTTTGGAGGTGACCTTACTATACTTTAAATAATGAAAGGGAAGTGATTTATGATGATGCATTTTATGCTATTACATTTGGACATGTATAAATGATGTGCAGAATTTCTATAATGCATCAATTTACCTATGTTATCTAAAGGTACAGTACCTTTCTCTTTTATGGCAGAGTATGTACTTCTGTGTATAAAAAATTATCTTAAGCCATACTCAGAACAGAATATATATCCTCAATTTACATTAACATATAAGTATAATCCAAAAATATATATATTTAATTTTATTAAGTTTCTTATATATAGCTATGCTTCATATAAATATTTAATAAATGTAGAAAATACATCTCCATCTATATGAAATATTCTTCTAAATTGATTATTTTCCACATGCTAATTTCATTTTTGTATTATTTCATATTACTCATTTTTAGCAGTTCAATTCAAAATTTTACTTGAAGGATGGTTCTGCTATAAAGTTTACACTAGATGTTTTAAAAGCCTGGGTTATTACTGGGTATTACTGGGTATTACTATAATAATAATAATATATGTCAGCATATATTATTGTGGCATATATTACACGTGGCTCTCATGATTTAAATTAAACAAGATTTTTTTAAAAAAATTTTATTTATTTATTTGACAGAAAGTGAGAGTGAAGAACATGAGCCAGGGTGTGGGAGTGGCAGACTCACAGCTGAGCAGGGAACCCAATGTGGGAATCTGTCCCAGGACCCTAGGATCATGATCTGAGCAGAAGGCAGATACTTAATCTGCCCTAAATCTTTAGGTGCCCTAAATCTTTTTTTTTTTTTTAAGGTTTTATTTATTTGATGGAGAGAGAGAGATCACAAGTAGGCAGAAAAGCAGGCAGAGGGGGGGGGGGAAGCAGGCTCCCCGCTGAGCAGAGAGCCTGATACAGGGCTCGATTCCAGGACCCCGAGATCATGACCTAAGCTGAAGGCAGAGGCTTAACCCACTGAGCCACCCACGTGCCCCCCAAGTGCCCTAAATTAAGCAGGATTTAACATGATATACCGAGACCTAGAAATAGTTATACCAATAAGAATCAGGTGGCTTTCCTGTGTTAGGATTGTATAGGATAAAAAGATTGTTACCTGTGAAGATTCTAGAGACAGTGAGGCTCACCAAGCCGGAGGAAGGAAAAAGGATTAACTGTTTTAGGTACAAAAAAAGTAATGGTAACTATATGATGTGATGAAGTGTTAGTTAATGCCATGGAGATGACCATTTTGCAATTTGTAAGTGTAACAAATCAAAACTTGTACACCTTAAACTTAATGTTATACATTTATTATATCCCATTTAAGATGGAAGAAAAGGAAAGAAAAAGAAAAAAGAATGCCATAAGGACTCAGTATTTTTATTGCTGATAATAATAAGGGGCTAATTAAAATCTCCTTCCACATCAGCAAAGTTAATTGAATTGGCAGAATTAGAAATGATGCTATTTTGAAAGCAAGCATCTCCAATACATTTATGGATTTAGCCTTTACTAATTTACTTTAAGGATATGAATTTATGAGTTCTGAAAATGTGCTATTTCAGTTTAGGAATGCTCGATTTATTTATTTTTCTCAGAAATCCTTGTTTTGTTTACTTTTATGCTTTTTGGATGCTATGCTGCATGTGTGACACTTTTGGTTGAAAGAAAACATTCAGACTTAGAAAATTAGCAAATTTGATATAATTTTAAATATTGTCACCTAATTTTAAGTTTGAATATAATTAATTTTATTTTCTTAGGATCTTAAGAATTAAGGCACCCTAGGGAAATGATTACTTGGTTTTCCAAATAGATTAGTTTTCCATCCTTATCCATACTGTTGATTGGCTGCCGATTTTTGTTATGTGGGAAAAAAAAAAAGGTCTCTGTATTCATTTTCTGATTATTCAAATAAGAATGACAAAATTATGGGGTACCTGGGTAGCTCAGTTGGTTAAGATTCTGACTTGGGCTTAGGTCATGATTTCAGAGATTTGGGATTGAGACCTGCATCAGGTTTCACACTCTTTGGGTAGTCTGCTTCTTCCTCTGCCCCTCCCACAGCTTGTGCTCTCTCTCAAATAAATAAAGACAATCTTAAAAAAAAAAGACAAATTATTAATATCTACTTAGTTTTCAACTGAATACCTAGATAATTTTAGATAACTGAAACAACTTGAGAAAATCAGAACTAACTTTCTATCCAAATATTTCATTTTGAAATAATTTATAACAATTATATTTATGAATTTTAAGTTTTCTGTGTCTTTAATAAAATATTTCAAAGTGTAAAGTGAATGGAAATCAAAACAAGATTGAGTCACATGATAAGCTTATCATAAGAATTAGCTTTGAAAAACAGTCATAAATAAATAAATGCCTAAATTTTTATTTTGCTTTTTAAAGAATGATTTGTTTCACTTCTGTGTATAATTTTTCCTATGAAATGAATTTTGAGAATACTAATAATTTCATTATAAAATTTTGGCCTGCCCATTAAATGGTTTAGAAGGTTAGTTTTTAAAATAATTTCAGTCATATAATGTGTACGGTAGTCTCTTTAACTCAGCTCAAAAGTTGTGATTTTGATCAATAATGTTGAAATATCTTTGACAATCCCTTTTGGGAAATTTTTCTTGTTATAGATTATTTGGAAATTGCAAAGGAGACATAAAATTACTGAAAGTGAAGAATAGAAGGATGGCTAATGTTGTCTACATGAGAATATCATGGAATATAGAGGCCATAGTACAGCCTGAGGTCAGGAGAATTAGAAAATTTAGATGTCTGTACTGGATTTATATATATTTTTTCTTTTGTCTTTCTATTCTATACTGTGTTCTCCTTTTTGCAACTCGATTGTTCAGCTATTAAATGTATTGCTTGAGGTATCTATTTACTACTAACCTGACTCATGTATGACTTTAGTTTAACGTTCTATACTCTAGAATGGTCTTTCAGTTTAGCATCTAGAATTTCTGTGACTTTTCACATAATTTCTATTCATTAGAAATAATATATTTGGATTCTGTCATCCTGTGGATTGATTTCTTACTTTGTTTGAACATGTGAAGTCCTTTCTACCGTGTTCTGGTCAAGTCACGTGGTTTTAGATAAATCTCGATTTGAGGAATATATTTTACTCTTCCAGGTTAACACAATGGCTACCGGTATTGAAGTGATTTTGTTTGTTCGTTTGCTTATTTATTTATTTTTTTAGACAGAGTAGATTATCAATTGATTTACAGTAAATCCATAACATTGTAAAGAATCTGTATCTTTTTTTTTTTTTTAATCTGAAAGAGTTAATGGGTTGTAATGAAAGGAAGTTTTAGAAAGCCAAAAGCATAGAAAGTTACTCAGTTGCAGACTGGGCCACTTTATACAGATCAGAAGGGATTACACAGAGTGTGGAAGAAAGAGCCCAACATGGAGAACTCTGCCAAAACACAGACAAGGCCTAATCAAGGAAGTGGGAACTTTATTCTGGCTGAATTTTAGAATTACTTTGGATTAATGATGAATTATCAATTCAAGTTTGTTATTGATTGAATTCTGTCCCCTTAAAATTCATATTTTGAAGCCCTAATCCCCTATCTGACAATATTTAGAGATAGTGTCTTTCAGGGGGTAATTAAGGTTAAATAGGTCATAAAGATGGGGCCCTAATCCTATAGAACTAATGTCCTTATAGGATGAAAAAGAGACACCAAAGGTGTGTATACACAGAGAAAAGACCACATGAGGACACAGAGAAAAGGTGGCTATCTTATAAGCCAGGAAGAGAGATTTCATCAGGAACCAACCCTGGTGGTGTTTGATCTTGGACTTCCAGTAACTCCACTATTCTGAGAAAATAAATTTCTGTTATTTAAGTCACCCCAATCTATGGTATTCTGTTATGGCAGCCCAAACAGTCTAATACAGAGTGTCTATGATTATTATTCTATGCTTGTCACACCATTTCATGTTGGCTGTAGGACTAATAGATATCTTGTCTTTTTACTTTACCAGAGGAACTTCACTTAATGAGTCTCTTCCACTTTTCAACTTGGTAGATATAATGAAGTATCTGAACTTTGGGCACATAATTTTAGAACTAAGGTTGTAAAAGATTTTGATGGTTTTAGGGGAAAGAATGAGTGTATTTTGAATATGGAAATGATATGAATTGTGGTCAAGTAGACTGTGGCAAAATGTATTTTTCACTGATAGTAAAAACAGATTCTGCCATGCCATATGCTTTTTTTTTTTTTTTAAACAATGTGACCTTTATAGTTTTCCTATCAACCTGTGGATTTATGTCCTGTCCTCTTAAATCTTGAACAGCTTTGTTACTTATTTGTAACCAAGAGAATATAGAATAAATATTGCTGGTTTTTTTTTTGAGGCTAGGTTGTAAAGGTGATGTCCTTTTCACCTTGTTTGCAGGCACACTTTCTTTTGGAGCCCAAGCTGTCATGTAAAAAAAAGTACAGTTATCTTGGGCCCAGACCACAGATACAAGGTTTTCCTTTACTAAACTCTTTTACCATGGATTCTGTGGGAATAGCAAATTAGTTTGAATCACCATATAACAATTTATCACAAAAGTTAGTACTTTAAAATTTAAGTAGTAGGAAGAGAAAGAGATCATTGATATGAGGGGTAAAAAAGCTGCTTGTATGTCATTACAGTGCAAAAAAAATTATTTTAAATGTGGATGTGTGGATGACTGAGACAATATAATTTTATTAATAGAAATAGAGAAATTTGTGTAAGAGATTATTTTAGAAAATTGAATTTTAAATGATGTAAGGAGATGTAAAGTTTAATGAGTGATAGTTCTTAAGTTTAGGACAAAAATATGAAAAGGAAATGGAGTGTGAGTCTGAAAATTGGTAAATCATCTGTCAGAGTAATTTGAGGAGCCACAGTGTGGCTTCTTGAATTTTTGCTGAGAGAGTGCATGCAGAGAGAAGAGAGGAAAGTATATTTATAGAATGATAAAATAAGGACAAGCTATAGAGAATTGGAAAACAAGGGAATTTACAAATTCTTTAAAAAATGAGAGAATAAAGACTAGTAAGATGAGTGATCATCAGGGTCAAAGAATATGTGAAGGACACTTTTATTTAATTTTTTTCTTGTTGATTCAAGATAGAAATACATAATGGCAAATCATCACATATCTTCAAACACACAAAAGTCTTACAGTATTGCAAGTAGAAGTAAATGAAGTGTTTTTGTGCTTTATTGCAACCAATATAGTAATATTTATATGCTGGTCATTTTGGTAGATACTGGTATTACGAAAAAAAAAAGATCCTATCTTGCCTTTGAGGGATGGACATTTAATAGGAGAGATAGAGATATGAATAAACAAATCCAATAAATTACAAATGTGAGAAAGTACATCTTTGTGAGTCGTACAGGAGGATACTTGAGAAATAGAATTTAGGAAAGACTGAAACAGGAGTTTGTTAAAGGGATGTTATTCCCGGGAAATTGCCCATCAACTCAACAAGTCTCACTGAACATTTGGAGTTATAACAGCATGCACCCAGACGAGAGGGCAGGCACGTGGCCAGAGTTTTCTAAACATTTCAAATGAATCAGGAAGATAAACATACCTCTGAGAGTGGCGTAGGGAGATTGTGAAGGCCCCATAGTGATTCTTGCCTGAAGTGAGACAATTTCTATTTTAACCTCTCCATAGGGATTTGTAGGCATAGGAAGATTGCATTCTAATCAGATAAACAACTGTGCTTTCCACTCCCTGCAGGTGCCTGTGGGTAAATGAGTAAAAACCTTTACCGTCATTAAACTTTGCATGACTCTATTGGTGTTGCATGTGTCTGTTGGTGTTTTGCATCAATCATTCAACTTCAGCCTTTAAAAAACCTTGCAGCTAACAGAGAAGGGAATTTCTGTTGAGCCAGATGTCAGGATAAGTTTTATCAGAAAAGTGACTTGACTTGGATCTTGGTAGGTAAATAGCTGTGTGTCCTGTGAATGCCAAAGATGGTAGCTCTTTTTGGTCACAGTGTGAAGTTTGCCTCAAAATTCAGAGATATCAATACCTTGGCATTACTGTGGTCTAAAAAATGTTCACTGTGGCTGGAGCATTGGCAGAAATGACAAGAGGGACATATCAAACTTCTTTACATGAAAGGATTTTGACCCAGGAGACCTTTGCAGTGATGTGATTATGTGGGGATCCTGAATTCTGTTAGAAATTCCTTAGCAGTCTTGAAGGTTGAGTACTCACCTCCAAGTTAACCATCAACACATATTAGTAGAATAGTGCTACACTTGTAGTACTGAAGGTTCATGCTAACCAAATATGATTATTTAAATATTTCTCCTAGAAATGTTTCAGGATAGATTGGAGAGTTGTAATTAATAAAATTGCTTTAGTTCCTCTTGGGGGCAGAAACCTAGACTAAATATTTCTTTAACTCAATCTACCTTAGATAGCCCATGATTTCTTTAATTGTATCCAGTTATTTAAGATTATTTTTGTAACGTAATGAGAAAAGATAACTTTGCTTTTTAAAAACAATTCAGAATTGTGATTCTTACACATGGTTAGGCACATTCTTTATTTTTTTTTCCCTCCTAAAACATACAAACTGAAAGTACTCCTGAATGGTATACAAATACTAGGTGAAAACTATCTCAGTAAAACTTTATAAAGTATTATTGAGAAAACTCAATCTATTTAAAAGTGTAATGAAAAGAGAGATATATTTTTAAAATAAGGTATTTCCTATTTTAACCGAGTTAGGAGACAATACCTTGTAGCCAAATTACCTCCTGTTCCAAACACTTAAAATCTTTCCTTTGCTTGAGGTTCTCTTTTGCTTATGGCTTTGTTTTAAGTGAATTTAGTATTTGATTACTTGACTGTGAAATCATACAATATATGCTGTAAAGGGTAATCAAGACTGTTTTACTATTCACCAAAGATATCTCTAATGTTCCTGGGTTAATTGTATGTAGTACTTGGTGCTTTACTATTCTGTATAAAAGTTAAAGAAAGACAGCTAGGCTATGTGTAGGGATTTGTTGATACAGAATGTATATTCTAAAGGGAAGGAAAAGTATTTACTAAGAAAGCTGAATAGTAAGCTAAGAAACAGAGGAATAAAACGCTGAAAACATCATTTATCCTAATATTCCTCCCAATGTAGAAATTCCTTCTTTATGCCAAGAGACAGTGTCCTTTACAGGCCTGAATTCTTCCCCTGCTGAGCAGAGAGCCTGATGTGGGACTCCATCCCAGGACCCTGAGATCATGACCTGAGCCACCAAGGTGCCTCTAAATGTATCATTCTTAAAGGGACCGCTTTTCACAGAGTCTAGTACTCTGTATATCCACTCATCCATTTTTGGTCATAGCTGACTTGCGCAGGCTTCATCCAAATGATCTAAAACCTGTCTCCCTGTAACTTCTGATCATTGATCCTGTTCTTTGGAGACACACAAAATAAGACCAACCTCCTTTTTAAAGGGTCATGGCACAGGAAAAATTTGTTTTATTCTGATGAATATTTTTAGTCAACTTCAACTGTATTTCCCTTTCCATACGCAGTGATTATGTGCATGGTTGTTTAATCATCCAGTATTTTCTGAAGTACTTTTCTCTTTTCCTTCTCTTTCTCTTTTATGTTACATGTTTTGTATTTTATCATTTACTCTTCCAGTTGTCTTTTAACTCTAAGTTTAGTTCAAGATTTTTGTATGTATGTGAAGTAAAAACAGTTCTACACACACATATGTCTCTCAGTCTATCTGTGCACACACATATCAGAATACCTTTGCAATTGTGTAATTTCTCGATGTATCAATCATCCTGCAAGTGCCACCTTTCAAACCGTGCACAACTGTGGTCTCCTTCCAAAGGACATGTCCTTTTAAGGAAACTGTGGTAAACTTGGTACTCTGGGACAAAGGAGCTGGTAAGAAGGAAAAACCTTTACCATAAATGAGTAAGAAATTTTTCAGATTTCACTAGGTCTGTGTAATGAGTTGTTTATATATCCACCCTATCCAAATTGTTTTCCTACTTACACCTCAAATTACCTATGTACTTGTAAATGAGAGGGCTGTTCAGAAAAACTGAGAGAACTAATACTAAATGTATCATTCTTTTTTTTTTTTTAAAGATTTTATTTACTTATTTGACAGAGAGAAATCACAAGCAGGCAGAGAGGCAGGCAGAGAGAGAGAAATGGAAGCAGACCCCTGCTGAGCAGAGAGCCTGATGTGGGACTCCATCCCAGGACCCTGAGATCATGACCTGAGCCACCAAGGTGCCCCTAAATGTATCATTCTTAAAGGGACCGCTTTTCACAGAGTCTAGTCTATAGAAACCAAAGTATTTTTCTCCATGAGAAGGCAAGTCAACAAATGGAAATACTGAAAAAAAATCTGATGGAGGTAGCAGAGAGAAATTATTGATGACCTGAGGCAGCTGGGGTAAGGGGGTAGATGAATTTCCTCTGTGTAACAGTTATTCTGATTATGCTTAAGATAATTCTCTTTATTAAGGATTTCTAGAAAATTAAAATTGAACATTAAATTGAACTTGTTTTCAAGAAACAAGTAAGGAAATTAATTTAGTGTACCTAAGATAAAACCTTTTGTATAGCCTTATCTGGAATCCATTTACATAACACTAGTGAATTAGTCCTGATCACAAATGTGATATGTTAGCTAATGTGATGTTTTTCTCTTTCTAGTACAGTATATTTCATTATCTCACTAAATGCAGCTCTCTGGCTTAGGAAGCTCTCTCAAAGTTCTTTGCATATTCAACTACCTATTTAAAGCTTCTTCCTGGATGTATTCAATCACAAATATTTACCAAGAACCTAATAGGCAGGACCCCTCCAGGTGCTAGGGATATAAAGGTGAACATGATATCACTAATTCTCTACTAAAAAGCTCACCTTCCAGTGGTGAAAGTAAGAATGTAGAACATGTATCCTACAACTGAAACAACTGCAAGTTACAGTCAGTGCCATGGTGAAAAAAATAAATTGAGAAAATAAATTTTCATTGTTAGGGGAGATCTTAAGAAAATGACATTTACTTCCTTCTTCATGCCAAGAGACAGTGTCCTTTTCAGGCCTGAAAAGAGGCCTGTAGCTAAAGAAAGAGAAGAAGCTAATCATATAAAAAAAGGTACAGAACATATTCCTCACATAATTCTCTCTGTGTCCAAAATATTTACTGAAGTCCAACATGATTTCTGATAAGTGAGAGGGGTTGAGAGTGAACAAAATGAGGTTTGTGAAAATATGCAGTGATAAGACCCTAAATGAGCCGTAGTAAGAACTGAGATTTGATTTTAAGTATAAGGGCAATGAGAAGCCATTGAAGATTTTTAATTAGTAGGGAGTGATGTGACTTGATTGAGTTTGGAGAAGGTTCATTTATTACTGTCTAATACTGGACCAGAGGGGAGCAAATGTGGAAGTTGGGATAGAGGTTATTTTGGGTAATGTCTGTACTCAAAGTCCTGCATGAAGTGGGCAGCAGTAATGAAGAGCAATGGGGCACCTGGGTGGCTGAGTTGGTTAAGCATTTGCCTTCAACTCAGGTCATGGTCCCAGAATCCTGGGATTAAACCCCATGTCAGGCTCCCTGCTTAGTAGGTATTCTGCTTCTCTCTCTCCCTCTCCTCCCCCTGCCCTGCTTGTGTTGCTTACTTTTTTGCTTTCTCTCTCTCAAATATATAAAATATTTAAAAAAATAATAAAGAGGAAAGGAGGTAGAATTTAAATTATACTTTAAAGTAGAATCAGGACAAAAACCACTATTTTTAACATTGCTGACTTGTGTAGATTTTTATCCCAATGAGCCAAAACCCACCTCACTATAGCTCCCAGCTATTGATTCTTTCCTCTCGAGACATATAAAATAAGACTTAATCTCTGACCTCACTCCATTATCTGACATAAAACTGTAATACAGTCATTTAAACTCCATGACACAAAACATTACTATTATTCTGATAAATATGTGGTTAGACCATTTGAGGACTTGTGGTTAATAGTTGGGTTTCTTGCTTGAATCAATAGTGGTAATATGTTTAACTTGATGGGGAGACATGAAGTAGGAAACAGGTCAGTGAAAAAAATCAAGATTTTCTGTTTTATGTAGGATATACTTGTGATCTGAATTATGATCTTTGGGACACATGTGATTGGAGATAGCAAGTAGTCATCTGGATATTCATGTCTTGAGTTCAGAGGAAACGTTTTACTTGAGGATATGAATTTGGAAGTCATCTATATAAAGATGGTATTTAAATCTTTGGAAAGTGATAATACTGCTTACTGAGAGTATTCAGTGGGAGAGAAGAGTTCCTAGGGCCAGCCCCTGAGAAACTCAGAATTTTCAAGCAGAACCAATAAAGGAAACTCAAAACATTATTTTCTAGCTATCCGATTCCTTGGATTCCCAAAGCTTTTATTTGTACAAAGTCAGGTTATTTCATGTAAGCATCAAATTAACCCAAGAAATGATTGTTGTAAGTAATAATAAAATGTGGTAATATAGCTAAAAGCCAAAGGAACATAATACAACATTGTTAATATTAATAATACAGAATATAAGAATAGAAAACCCACAAATGAACTCACTATTATATGGTTAATTAATATTTGACAAAGCAGGAAAGAATATCCAGTGGATAAAGACAGTCTCTTCAGCAAATGGTCTTGGGAAACTGGACAGCAACATGCACAAGAATGAAACTGGACCACTATCTTACATCATACACAAGAATAAACTCAAAATGGATGAAACACTTAAATGTGAGACAGGAAACCCTCAACATTCTAAAGAAGAACACAAGCATTAAGCTCTTTGACATTGGTCATAACAACTTCCCACTAGATATGTCTCCAAGGCAAGGAAAACAAAAGCAAAAATGAACTGCTGGGACTTCATCAAAATGAAAACTTCTATGCAGTGAAGGAAACAGTTGACAAAACTAAAAGGCAACCTTCAGAATGAGAGAAGATATTTGCAAATGAGGGGTTAGTATCCAAACATATAAAGGATTTATAAAACAGAATACCTCCAAAACAAATAATCCAGTTAAAAAATGGGCAGAAGATATGAATAGACATTTTTCCAAAGAAGACATACAGATGACTAACAGACACATGAAAAGATACACAACAGCACTCATCATCATGGAAACCGATAATACATTTTATGTTAATTAATGCATTTAAATTAAAAAATGGGAATAAAAGGAAAAAATTAACTGTCAAACTATGAAAAGATATGGAGATCCTTAGGAGTGTATTACTAAGTGAAAGAAGTTTATCTGAAGAGGTTACATACATATTCTAAATATATGACATTCTGGAGAAGGCAAAAACTGAAGACCATAAAAAGACCAGTAGTTGCCAGTGATTAGCAGGGAGGGTATGATGAACAGGTAGAGCAGAGAGGATTTTTAGAGCAGTGAAACTATATTGTATGAAAGCATATAGGTATATACATGTCATTGTTCATTTATTCAAGCCTATAGAATGTACAACATGAAGAGTAAACCCTGGTATAAACAATGGACTTTGGTTGATGTATTTGATTGCTATATCAGCATAGGTTCAGCAGTCATAATAAAGGGACTACTCTGGTGAAGGATGTTGATACTAAGAGGGGTTGTTCTGTTCTGAGGCCAGTAGGTATAGAGAACTCTCTTTGTACTTTCCACTCAATTTTGCTGTGAACCTACAATTTCTCTAAAGACAAAATCTATTTTAAAAAAAGATACATCTGATATTTTACTATAATTTGTTAAATAAATATGTAGAATACTCTACTGGTTCTTTGATCCTAGAAGATTCCTCATCAACAATATTATCTAGGTTCTTGTATATTCATAAATATTTGCACTGTAGCCTTTGTGCTTGTTTGATAGCTTATATAGATTAAAATGTTTTTTATTTTCTTATCTTGATTACAGATATTTTTATCCTCTTTTTTAGTCTAACATTGAATATTTCTTTGGAAAAGTCTGTGGCCACCCTGGAAATTTTTCAGTCATAGGTGACTTATTTGGTTTTGGCTACCCAAAGATTCTATTTCCATAATTTTTTCATGCATTTTTATATATTTCTAATACTCTTATAGTGTGGTAACTGCATTGGTATAAATTTGGATATGAACTATATCTTTTCTTTGGCACATGCTGCATTCTTTTACAATATACATTAGTTTCTTTATTTCAGAAAAAATCTTCATCAGTTAAGTCATACATATAAATATTTTTTTCCATTATTATATATTCCATATTTGGGAAATCCAAAATTTATGTTTTTTTTAATGTGTTTTTGCCCACTCTTACTAATCTTTATTTAAAATTTCTTTAATTTTGTTTTTGTTAGTCTTTCTCATTCATATGTCTGTGTCACTTATGTATTTTACCCAATGGTTATTTTCCTTTGTGTTAATTTTTAATTCGTCTTTTCTTTCTAATTTTTTTTGAGTTTCAATAGTTCATATTTCTTCCCATGATTTTGTCACATTATATCTTACTTAATTTTGTCACATTATATCTTACTTATTATATTACTCATTTTTCTTTTTCTTTGCATGGGAAAATAGATAAATAATTATATCAATTTCTGTTTTTCTCCTATCATTTTGTGTATGCTGAGTCAGATTCATATTTATTACCAATCATGGAATCAATTGGATTATCCCTGCTATTTGCAGAGATCTCCTGTGGATGAAAGATATATACATTCTTCTAGGCTTCATATATTCATTCTTGTAGGCTTAATGGTTCCCTACTCCATTATAAACTTTATTGCCTTACTAGAGCCATATTGCTGTGCATTGCAATGGCTTCTCTCTGTATTTAACTCTGCTTAACTGAAAGAATTATTTTCATGAGTGCTTCTGTCGCCAGACTTTGTGGCCCCCCATTCATTGCTACACCTAAAATATTTACCTTCATTGAGTCCCCTTCCTTTTGTACCAAATATCTTTGTATCTTCGGGAATGTTTTACTTTTCTCTGCCTATTTTCAGCACTACTGTACATGAGAGTTTTGAAAATTAATGCTGTTTAGGAATGAACATTGTGCTTATATTTCTTCCATTTTTGGTTCACTTTGCATTTAATATAGTTTCAAACTGAGAAGATAAATAACGGTTTGGGGGTAATTAGTCTTAAATACAACTATCTTGACTCTACTAAATAAATGAAATATATTTTGAAAAACAGCATTTTTGAGAAAAATTATTCATGAATAAGATGACCTGAAAGTATAGTTAAAATATTAAAATTCACAATGAAAACATCCTTTGGAATGAATGACACTGTTGGTAATAAATAACACTGCAGGTTCTAGATTACTGTGAACAAAATAAATTGATTAGGAGTAGAGAGAAGGAGCCTAAAAATATAGGAAGTAAGGAAAGTGATTTGTAGATGATTACTTCCAAATAAAACCCCAAACACTGGGATTTATACATGGAATAGAAGAATTGAGATGCACTTAGTGATAAAAGGAATAAGATAATCCTATACACAGATCATAATTTGATCTCCTTTAGCTTAAGAATCTAATTGAGAGTTGCATTACAAACTTCATATGACATTATTAATTGGATTTATGAAAATTCTCAAACTTGATAAATGGAACTATTTTGAAAATTTGAGATTCATTATTAACTAATTAGATTGCTCATGTATGATTTTGTTTTTATAGTTAGAAGAGGGGAGATAACTGAGTAAAAAACAAAGGTGGTGATTATGCTATTAACATGGTTACATTGTTTTCAGATGTTTAAATTGAAAAGTTACCAATGCATTTTTAATATATCACTGCCCCTTATTTTGGTGCATCTCCATTGACCCATAACTTTTTAATATATTGGGTAACATTTTCTCAAAGTGCATTAATATGTATGTGTGTGTTTAGCGACATGCATTATGAAAAATGATAAAAGTTTGTTATGTTATGTATTATTGAAATATATATTTGTTAAATATTCATTTATTAACAAAAAATAGTTGATAATTTTATAGTGTTTCAATTCTCACTAAAATATGAATGTACCCTTGAAGGATTTTTGTAATATTAATTATTATTTTCAAGTACTATTCATTATTTGGAAATAATTACAGATAATATCATCAATAAATATTTATATTTGAAATAGAGTACATATTGTTTTTCTGAGCATAAGTGAACATAAGTGTTATTTTCCTCATGAATATAAGTGTGTGTGTTTATGTGTGTGTATGTATCAGCTTCCTTATTTGGTTGTTTGCAGTAATTAATATTTTACAGAGTCATGGATTTTTTCTTTAATTTACTCTGTGCATGGACTTAAAATGACCCCCAAAAAAGCACATCTTTAATTTCTTTAATTTTTTAAAGAATTTTTTTAAAAATTAAATTTTTAATTTAATTCTTTAAATTAAAGAAATTTATTTGAATTTCTTTAATTAGCACCAACTTGAAAAATACATTTTTAATTCAGATTTCCTCAGAGTAAATGAATTATTCTTCACCACTTTTTAGCATTATTTGAAGCTCCTAAAATGCTTAACTGTCATCAGTAAAAAGAATAAAACATGTCCTCTGATGTATCAAAGGAAAGAAAATCTTGCCTGGGATAAGCCTAAGAATGTGAGAATGGTTTACATTATCAAATATATTAACAGATTAGAAGATCTTTTCAGTATATGCTGGACAATGTTTTTATTAAAATTTTATATCCAGTGATAAATACTTCTAACACATTAATCATTAAAATAATTTCCTTGTCTTTATGACATGTAATCTAAAATGTTTTTAGAGAAGATTATGTAATAGCAATACCTTATTTTGTATAAATGGAACTTCTGAAAAAAAGTTAAAATCATGTAAAATTAATTTCAAAGTTATTTAAATGTAAATAGGTTGAAATCATGTATATTTTGAAACCCAGTTAATAATAAATTTTAATTTATATTCTCTTTATTATGATGTATTTGTGTCATGTTTAAATGCTAAGACAGCATTAGAGTTTGTGAATTGAATTTAAGTTCTAAGCCAAAAAATGTTCTAAAATTAAGTGGAAGGCATACAGAATATGTTCTCAATTTATCTAATACAAAATCAAGAAAGATGATAGTGTCTTTCAAGGCCACATATTATATTTTTATTCTAGTTTTATTTTTTAATATTATTATTTCATCAATGAGAGAGTTGGTACATAGCTAGACAATTCAGTTAAAATCCTGTTTTATACGTTATCATCATAAGTGAAAAGCCTGTTTATATTTACATAAAAGTCATTTCATCATAATGTGCATTAGAAACTACATAATTTCAGAGACTTTGTTGCAAATAATAACACTTGCATTTGTCTACAACTGACATAAGATTATAGATTGAAGAAAAAGATTACTAGTCATGTAGAGCTATGTGACTATGTGGGGTTAAAATTCTGAACTTCCCTTTTCTTTTTAAAATCTCTTCCAATCCAAGTTTGAAGAAAAAATGAGGGAAGCATATCCACTAAATGTGTAATGCTTAAAGGTAAAGCAGATGTTAATATTTTATATCTTTTTGACAATCAAATTATTCTTATTAATGAATTATTAAGTGTAATTAAAATAAGCAGACAAGCAAATTCCTCTCTATTGGACCTGGGATATTTCCTTTTTATTTCACTAGAACTCTTAAGTGGTGGCAATATAGTCAGTTATATGTCAAATAAAGATGTGATCTAATGTACCATAAAGCATATGTCAGAAATCTCTAAACACAAAGATGCATAAATAAAATGATAGTTTAGTTTGACTAAAAGTCACTTAGCAGTTCATCTGTTAGTTCTAACTATTATAATGATTAATTTCCTGGAGATATTTACTTAAACATTGTTTAATAACAAAAAATTTTTCAACCGTATCATATATATTTTGTAAGTATGCTAAAATTAATTCCTTACTAGTTAGTGCAATCTTTTGGGACTAGACTTCTGCCTTGATTATTTATGCTTTACTATCCTCAGTCCTTTGAACTAGTGAATTGTGTTTCTCTGCTTCTTACAAGCAATAAGAAACACTAGATAAATTATAAATTCAAGAAGTTTCTAGAATCAGAAGCAGAAGTGGCAGGGTAACCAACTGGCCTGACACCTAAAGAGAAACTTATGCCTATATAGAAGAGAAGCAAGCACAACTTTATCTGGGGTCCCAGCAATAGATGTAATCAGAGGCTGGTGGAAAACTGAGAAAGAATGGTTGATGAATTGGTGTAGGTCAGTTGTGCACTACAAGAGATTGTGAAGACCAGGGTGCTGCAGAAATAGGAAGCTGTGCTCTTTGGAGAATGTTATTAAATAAATGTTAATGTGTGGTGTAGATTTAAGGGAGTAGGAATGCAGCCACAGGGGGAGGGGCATGAAACTCCACTGGGATACTTCTCATACTTCACTCTTGTCTTACTTGTGCAACAAATCTTGATCTCTTGGGGAATGATAAAATGACACTGTCACCCTTACTGGTGAAAACGTACTGGAACATGTAAAAGAAAACAGAAAATAACCCTGTACCTAAGGTAGGGGCAGGAACATGTGCTAGACCTAGAGCTGTAGCAGGAGAGGGACAGGCATCCTGAGAAAGCTACACAGGGAGGCATAGGAACATGGTAACTTCCAAAGATTTAGCCCTAATAAATAGTAACAACAGAGAAGATATCTATAATGTTTTACCCTTCTTCCTTAGACTAACAAGTTTGAGTAACAGATAACAGCAAAATAATATTGAGAGACATACAGAGAAGGCATTAGAGAATGTAAGGAAGGCCTATCTGAGAGACAGTATAAAGGAAAGACCTAAAGAAAACATCAAAAGAATGAAAACAACAATAAAAACAAACAAAAACCTACACAGTACCAGCCCCTAACAGGATGCAGTGTATTGCTAGAAGCATTAGAAACCTGTGGTGGACTGACTATTACCATATTAAATAATCCTGAAATGCAGCTCAACTCCTAACTATATGAACGCAAATCCTTGTACTAAAGACATAGCAGAGGGAAAGATGTTCACATTTCCAGGCTAAACACTAAATACCAAAGCTTTGACCATTCCACTCAATGTATCTAGTTTTCAACAACAACAAAATTATAAGGCACACAAAAAGGTAAGAGAAGACAACACATTTTCAAGAGATAAGCTAGTTATCAGAGCCAGACAGATATGACCCATCTATTGGAACTAGTGGACAGAAAATTAAATGTTTAAAATATTAGAGATTCTTTTTTTTAATATTAGAGATTCTAAAGAATATGATGAACAGTATGAAAGATTATGTGAGTAATTTGAGCAGAGAGGTGGAAATTGTAGAATAGAATGAAATGGAAAGACCACAAATGAATAATCAGTAATAGAGAAAAAGAATACTTTAGGTGGTTTTGCTCATCAATAGATTAAATACAACTGAAGAATGAATTAGTGAACTTAAAGATAGGCCAGTAGAAATTAGGGAACTTAAACACAGAGGGAAAAAGTTAAAAAACAGTACACCCAAGACTATCATTTGTCAAGAAATGTATAATTAGAATCCAGAAAAAGAAGTAAAAGATAGGGCAGATTAAATCTTTGCAGAGAAATAATGGCCAAGAATTTTCTAAATCTAATGATAACTCCCAAAGCATAAATCAAATTAAAATAGAGAGCACCAATTAGAATAAATAACCCAATGAAACAAAATAAACAAACAGAAACCTAGGTATATTGCATAGAAATTTTTGAGAGCAAAGGCAAAGAGAAAATCTTGAGGACAGAAAGGCACATTATAAACAGGAACAAAGATAGGAATTATGGAAGACTTCTTGTCATAAACCATACAAGCCAGAATATGATGGAGATATCTCTAAAGTGCTGAAAAGTAAAATGAAACAAAGCAAATAAAAATCCCTTTCATGTCATAATTATATAAGCAGAATATAGGATTTTAGCTAAAAAAAAAAAGAACCCTGAAATTAGAATAAAGTCTGTAATGTAGTAGTATTCTGCCAATTTTTTTTGGTTTGATAATTTTTTATCATAATTTAAGATGTTAAATTAGTTAGTTCTAACTATTATAATTAGTGAGAGATGGGCAAAAGTGTACGGAAATTCTCTGTGCTATCTTTTCAACTCTTTAACAAAAAGCAAATGAGTCATTCAAAACCAAATAGGTACACAATAGTCAATTTTAGAAGGAAGACTATTTCATATTTTTAGTTACTGTCTATTTTAATAATATGTTAAATTTGTAGAAAATCTTTGCCTTTTGCTTTGTAAAGTAGATTTTTATTTTGGTGAATTTCAGAAGTCAGTGGATTTTGGTATGGATTTTTCCCCCCTGCATATTATAATTTGTTTCAACAAGAACTTAAGATAAATTTGTATGACTCATAAGATATGTGACATAAATGTAAAAGTTTTAAAATATATACTGATGAAAATAAATGTGAATAAGTAATTTTTTAAGTACTAGTTTGGATTCTGGAACAAAGACATTTGTATTTGACCAAGATTAAATCCGTGGTTTATTTAATCTTACTTTAGTTCAGAACCTAAATTTTTTTTATTTTACTTTATTTTCTGTATCTTCCTCAAAAAAACAACATTCCATTAGGTGTTATTTTCCTTTTTTCCCTATTCTGTAAATCTAGTCAACTATATTTATTTATTATGGCACCTTCTACATTGAGTGTGTATATATGTATATGGTGGTGTGTTTGTGTTTCTCCCCTATTTTACTAAGCTTGTATTTGATTCTAGTAATTTTATCCATATATTCAAGTTTACATGATATCCTTGTCTAATTTTCATCCTCTCATAATAAACCTTCATTTTTCCTGTGTCTGTATCCATACTTAATGCACATGAAATGCTGTTAATTCATGTCTGCCTAGTGAAATCTAACTTACCCTAATGATCTGAATCCTTTGCTAATAACTTTATTAATAATTTCCTGATCACTTACAATTAGAAATTCTTATTTTTATTTATAATTATAGGTCATTGAGTGTTCTTTGCTTATTTTATATCTACTGCTTTATTTTCACATTATTTGATATAAATATTCTGCTTATCCAGCTATGCAGTGGTGGGCTAGGTAGGACAAGTTGGTTAGTCTCTTAGTTGCAGAACATTTCTATTACACATGAAAACATTTACAAACATTGCCTAATTCAGTTATCTCTTGCCGGTCTTCAGTTTTTAGATGATTAAAGTATTCTTTAAAAAGCAAGCAATGAAAAATGAGATAAAGGGCTATTTATTGAGTTTTACAGAAAGGAGACTTTTATATCCATCACCTTTCTTTCTTTCTCCGAGTAGGTTTTGTTTTAGGTACTGTAGTTTCATTTTTTCTTATCCAGCCTCTTCAAGGTTAGTAAATCACTAAAAGTAATCTTTTATTCCTCTGAATCCTATATGTGTGATGTAAAATGCATACAGTGATACATACCCTGTTCACCTTAAATGTTACTATGAAGAGCAAAACAGTAATTGTGTACACAAAATTGCTTAGGATATTACCTGTGCTCTGCTAAAGTTAGGATAACAGACCAGAATATTTATTTTTAAATAGTATGAAAGCCCAACATATCAACCATTTTAAGACATTTTGAGATACATTGTAATTGACTCCAATTTACAGATGATATATAGGAAACTGGAATCTTTGGAGCTGGATCGATCTTTCCTTATATTAACATGGCTTAGAGATGGAGACTGAGCTACAATGAAATGATTCCATGGCATTATTCTTTTATTGTTTCAGTGAATGATTCACCAAATCAAAAGGATATTCCATTTCTTTCTTACTAACTAGTAAGTTTTAATCTGTTTTTGGAAATTTATAATTCCCTCACTAAAGACTGTACAGGTTTAATATTGTAGGATAAAGGTTATATTAATTAATGATTTTCTTACTCAAATAAAATTTTGACATAAAATTAAATATATCATTTTGTAGGTGACATTGATTCCTTATTGAAATCAACATGAGGGGTTTTTTTTGTTTGTTTGTTTTGTTCGTTTTTTTTTTTTTTTTTTAGTTGTTTGTTTGTTTGTTTGTTTTAAGGAATGGATATTGCTGGTGGCTCATTGGTGATTGACACTCTTGATTTCAGCTCAGGTCATGATCTCATGATTGTGAGATCAAGCCCCATGCAGGGCTCCTGAAGATTCTCATCCTCCCTCTCCCTCCACCCCAACCTTCTCTCTTCCTCTGGAAAGAAAAAGAGACAGAGCGAGAGGAGAGGAAGAGAGAGAGAGACGGAGAGGGAACAGGAGAAAGAGAGAGAGGGAGAAGGTATAAAGGAAGGAAGGAAGAAAAGAAAAGAAATGGTTACTGCTATAAACTTTCTTTTACATTAAGAATAATTATGTTAATATTGTTCACAGTGACCACGATAGGCTTAAAGTTCCCCTAAGTTTGACTACATTTTAGACAGGATTTTTTCACTGTAGTCTCCTGACCTCCCTTTTTTTTAAAGCATTTACTTTAGAAAACTTAGTTTAGAAGTGTTTCTCTGCCCTTTTCTCTCAGTCTGTGAGGAGGGTAGGAACCTCATTTCATTGAGTGTCAGTTAGTAGATACAGATGGTCAAATCACATTAACAAACCTCCTCATTGACATCTCTAGTACTTCTCCACTGTCTCAACCCAACACCTAAAATCCTCCTGCATTGGTTTCAACAGAGTTGAGTTCAATGTCTCCCTATTGCAATAATTCTGAATAAAGTCTTCCTTGCCTTTTTAACCGCAGCTGGTACAATTTTTCTTGACAACTGAAAATACAGTTTATTCAACTGAATCATTATGCTATATTCTTGAATGTTCAAAGCCTGGTTTGGACCTTAAATTAAGTAATCATGTAGAATGCTGTCTTAGCCTCAGATGCTATAAGAAAATACCATAGACCTAGTGGCTTAAATAACAGAAATTATTTCTCACAGTTCTGGAGGCTGGGAGGTCCAGGAATAAGTTACCATCTGATTTGTGTCTGGGGAGAGCCCCTTTCCTGGCTTGTAGATAGCTTCCTTCTTGCTGTGTACTCACAAAGCCTTTTTTTTTTTTTTTTTTTCTTTTTGTACATGCTTTTGGAGAAAGAGAGAGAGAGATCCTATGTCTCTTTTTTCTTTTTATAAGGACATTAATCTCATTATGAAGGCCCTAGCCCCATGACCTAATCTAACTCTAATTATCTCCCAAAGGCATTATGGCCTCTAAATACAATCACGCTGGGGATTAGGGATTCAACATATGAATTTGGGGAGGGGGAATGCAAACATTTATTCCATAGCAGATACTGTGACCTGCATCTGTGAGGCGCCATTTCTGTTGTTTAATTATTCATATTAACTAATATTATTAATGTTATGCTAAGTTAATGGTTTTTTAAACTATATTTTTTAGTAGCTTCCATGTTTATGCAAGCAAATAAAGTATCACATTAGAAAAAAGAAAAGATCACTCTTAGCTTAAGTTCATTAAATTTAAATTTTACAGAGAAATCAGTGAGAGCTTGACAGGACTTGATATATTATCTTGAACATTTTACCAAGAAATCAGCTGTGTTATCTAAAAATCCAATCCATTAGCCTTGTCTAGGATGTACATTTTTGTCTAGTAAGCTATGGCTCCAAAGTTGAGCAGGCTGGGAGGTGCAGACCTCCCCTATTTGAGCAATGCCACCACTGCCTCCGTTCTACCTCATCCCATCTAGGAAGACTCACAGTGTTAAGACCTCATTGTTAAAACTAGTTTGTCTCTCTCCTGTTTGCTTAACAGATGAATATTTTAAATGAGAAAGATCGTATGACTTTAAAGTCTTAAAGTAAATTAGACAAAGGGACAAAATAAAAACCTAGTCTTATGTATGATATATTTTCAGAAAATGGAGTATTTAAAAAGTTTCAGTTAATCTTCTGATATTTCAAGGAAACAGGTGGTCAGATTTGTCCCATAATTTTGTGTTTTCTTTTCTATGTATTACTTTCAGATAATAAAAAAGTATATATATATATCTTTTTCTTTTTGAAATGCCATTGATTTTAAATGTATTCCAAGTATCTTTAAACAAATCAACTTAATGAGATTGTCTATAAATTTTAACTTTTAAAAAAATATTTATTTATAAATAAATAATTTTATTTTTATTTATTTATAAATAAATAAATTTTTATTTATTTAATTTTAATCGCTTTTGACATAGAGAGAGAGAGAGAGGTCACAAGTAGGCAGAGACGCAGGCAGGGGAGAGGGGCGGGTAGCAGGCTCCCTGCTGCGCGGAGCCACATGCTGAACTGGATCCCAGGACCCTGAGACCATGACCTAAGTGGAAGGCAAAGCCTTAACCCACTGAGCTACCCAGGTGCGTCTAAGTTTTAAGTTTAACTTTTAATGCTGTTTGTTATATAAAACAAACAATAATTGAATATAACTTGTCTTATCCATGATTATCTTTGTTTTTCATTCTAATTTTGGCCCACTGACAAACTTACAGTACTTACAAGTACCTTATAACTTCTTACAAGTTCAAAAGAGATAAGAAAAGGCTGTTTAAAAGCTCAGGAAAATCCCAATGCTATTTAGGCTAGACATCCTGAATCTCTCTGTCTTTGTGGTAGAAATCAGAATTCCAAATAGGATTTTTAATATCTAACAGGTATAGTTACCTGTACAATCCATCATGTAATTTTATTAATCTCACCAAGAACACATAAACGTTCTTCTTCTTTTTCTCCTTTTGATTTTTTAGGCTATTTACTTGGTAATCTTTCCTTCTGCCTAATGGCCCAGTGGCTCCCTAGTGACAGTCTTTCCTTGTCTTCAGATACTTAGGGATACATTAATTCTTTCAGCCCTTCAGGAACCACTTGGTGAGCTCTAATGAGTAGTAGCATTGAGGAAAGCACATAATTTACTTTAGACAAAGAGGTCACACCCATACTATTAGATATTTTTTTATTTTCATCAAGGTGCTATTCACACATATTTTCAGAAACTAATCATGCTAAAATATTTTAGTTAAAATATTTTAATAATATCAGCAGTGCCTTATTTTTTCCTTCCCAACTCTACAATGGGTCTTCAACATGGCCCCTTACAAACTTTTAACATTTCTTATGTTACATTTTTGCTATTCTAAATAGTATGCTTCCTTTGAGAGCTCTTGATTTATTGAGTTTTGACATAACATAACAAATTTTATTAGAGTAAATGAGTGTCTGGTCCTCTGAATATGTTCCAATAAAGCTAATTTGTATTAATCAATACTCAGTGTTCTATTATTACACTAATATAGATAGGGCTCATAGCAGAGCCAATTAGTCTACCAAAATTATAATTTTCCCACCCTGTAATATATTCAGCTAATTTGTTTAGCTAACTAGTGTCATTTGTTTTATCTTCCTCTGGAATTTGCTTTAAAATGTACTTAATTATTATTATTATTTTTTAAAATTATTGTTAATCATCCCACTCTTGTATTTTCAAGAATTTTAATTTTTCACAAATTAAAAGACATTTCTTTTTTCCTTAAAACTTAGCTTGCAAGACTGGATCCTCCAGGTCAGGTATAGCTTGATAGTTTTTATTTGTCTGTCCATGTATCTTATGGAATGAGGTGTTAGAAAACTGAATTTTTTGTGCACATAGACAGGATGCTAACTGTTGGGCATTGCCATGGGTCAGTTATTTAGTGAGGCAGCTGTTTCATTGTGGACTTTCAAAGTGTAATATTGCCTTGATTTTACTGGGTTACTTTTCTTCATCTAGATAAGATTTCTTCAGTTTCCTGCTTAAGAAAGTTTATTTTTTTCCATTTATTACAACTTTAGCAACTTAAACAAAATATATTATCATCTTGGTTTCTGTGCTCGGGAATTTGGGAGATGGTTATGCTGGATCTTCTATTCATGGTCTTCAGGGTTCCTTTCAAGATATTGAAGGGTTGAGTTCTCATATGGAGTTTGAAATTCTCTTCCAGCTTTACTCAGATGGCTGGCAGAATTCATTCCCTTGTAGTGGGAGATCTGAGGCCCTCTGCTCCTATGGACTGCTTTTTTCCATGGGCTACTCATATTAGGGCTGTTTGTTTCAAAGCCGGTAGGGGAGAATCTCAGAACTTCAGGGAAGGACTAAGACCCCTTCTAAAAAAATTATCTGATAAACTTAGGCCTATCCTGGACAGTCTCCCTTTGATTAATTCCATAACACTGATTAGGGACCTTATTTACATCTGCAAAATTCCTTTCACCTTTGTAAGGTAGTCATGTAAGTAATATCATATTCATGGGTCTCTTCCTACTGGAGGAAAGGAGATTACATATGGGTGTGTGTCACTGGGGATCATCTTAAGAATTCTGCCTATCAGAGAGTGCTGTGTCTGTTGGTTTTCAGTGGTGCAGGAAGATATAATTCTGAATGAACTTTTCCAGTGAATCCTACCTTTTTCAGAATAATACCTTATCCTATTCTCAGCTGTGTCTGGTGTCACCTATCCCAGGGAATAAATCCATCACTCCTACAAGTGTGAAAATGGGGTTCTGTGATTCTAAGCTTTTTTGTTTTAGAATTATGCCCTAGTCTATTGCTTAGGGGTACTTAGCCTTCCAACACTTGAACAGAGACTAGTTTCTGGAGAATAAATGGATTGCCTTTCATAGGTACCCCCATCTGTAGCCACTTATGCTTATACTGCTGCTGTTCTGCAAGGCAGTTAACACCTCCTTTATTTGGTGTCCATCTTTAAGTATTGTAAAAGAGGGGGAGGGAGAGGGACAAGCAGACTCTATACTGAGCTTGGATCCCTACTTGGGTCTCTCAAGACATGGGGATCTTGACCTGAGTTAAATCCAAGATTTGGATGCTTAACAACTAAGCCATCCAAGCACCTCTACAGACACATTTTAAAATTCATAAATTTCCATAAAATTCTCATTGGAATTTTGATTGAGGACTGCATTGATTGCATAGAAACATTTGAGGAAATGTAACATCTTTAAATGTTTGATTTTCTTTTTTCTTTTTTTTTTTAAGATTTTATTTATTTATTTGACAGAGAGAAATCACAAATAGATGGAGAGGCAGGCAGAGAGAGAGACAGGGAAGCAGGCTCCCTGCTGAGCAGAGAGCCCGATGCGGGACTCGATCCCAGGACCCTGAGATCATGACCTGAGCCGAAGGCAGCGGCTTAACCCACTGAGCCACCCAGGTGCCCCTTATTTATTTATTTGACAGAAAGAGAGAGAGAGAGAGAGAGAGATCACAAGCAGGCAGAGAGAAGGGGAAGCAGGCTTACCGCTGAGCAGAGAGCCTGATGCGGGGCTCGATCCCAGGACCCTGAGATCATGACCTGAGCTGAAGGCAGAGGCCCAACCCACCGAGCCACCCAGGCGCCCCAATATTTGATTTTCTAATTACTGATTACCATAAATCCCTTCCCTTTGTGTATTTAGGCTTTCTTTATTTTTACTTAATCCAGTTTTATTGTTTTCTATAGAAAGCATTTCTAAAGCTTTTTTATAACTTGGTGTTGCAGACATTCACTGTTGTAAATGGAATATGTGTAAAAAATTATTTTTCTATTTGTTGCTGGTATACAGATCTACAATTGACTTTCTATATTGACCTTGTTCCCAACAAAATAATGAATTTTCTCGGATTATTTCTAATATTTCTGTGCAATTTAAAAACTTTTCTACATATGTACTCATGCAATTTGTGTATAATAGTGCTTTTTCACTTTTCTCCAGTACTTATAGATTTTTTTACTTTCATTGCATTAGCGGTCAGACTAGAACCTCTAGTAATATTCATGATACTGGACATTTGTGTTGATTTTTTAAAATAAGGAAATATTTTAACATCTCACCATTAAGTATGATTTTTATTGTATTTTCTCAATATATTTTATTATATTAAGTGATTTCAATAATTGACTAAGTTTTTTGTCATGAGTATATATTGAATTTTATCACTTTTTCTCAGTTTGTTGAGACCATAATGATTTTTCTTCCTTATTTTAAAATTTTTCCCATATTTCTACCAATGAATTTTTCTTCAGTCAAGTAAGTTTGAACTGCACTGTTTTAAGAGGAATTATAATCTCTCTGTCCTCTGATATCTACACAGTGCCTCTTTGAGATTCTAGCATGCCAGTATCCATTCCAAATCTTCAGGGTATTCGAGCATGTAGCATTTTATAGTTTTTCAATATGAAATTTAATTTTAAATATCTGTAACAATTGCTAAGTCCACTGTTGTGATCCTGCCTTTTTAAAGCTAACCTCCCAAATTTTAAATGTGACCCTGAGCAAACTCAAAGACCTGTATGATAACATGGATAAATAGATAGTAGAAATCTTACCTGGCATCAGGTTTTACTAGTGATTAGCCAAGACCCCAAGAGAGAAGCAGTAACCATATATTCTCAATGTTCACCTCCATATAGAATGCCCCACATCTATCATACACAGATGCCTAAATTCCCTGCTCTTTTTCACCAGGACATGTTTTGGGTTCAGAAGATAAGAGCGAAAGGTGGATGCAGGTCAATCTACTTGCATAGTTTCTGGGGTCTATTTCACTAGCTATAACTAAAAACCCTGCATTCTTCAGTACATCTGAAGTATGTAAATCTACAAGAACAAGTCTATTTACAAAAACAAACAAATAAAAATACAACCAGCATAGGTGTGTCCTGTTAAAAGTGTTCCTTAGAAAAGAGATCAGTAAAGCTACAATTAAAATATCCCTCCAGTATATTTACATGGATTTCTAGTTAAGGTGAAAACACTTTTACCTGCCACTGAGAAAAGAGGAAATGAGGAAAAAGAGTTAACATTCTACCTATGAAGAGCTTTTTCTCTTTGTTTCTCTTATAACTGAATCTAGTATAGCAGATTGTTGTTGTTGGTTTTTTTGTTTTGTTTTGTTTTTTTAAATGTAGACTCCTGGGTCCCTGTCCTACTATATCTGACTTAGTATGTCTAGGGAAGAACCTGGGAGTCTGCTTCTTCTTCTTTTTTTTTTGAGATTTTATTTTATTTTATTTTTTTATTTTTGACACAGAGAGAGAGAGAGAGAGGGAATACAAGCAGGGGATAATGTGGGAGAGAGAGAAAAGCAGGTTTCCCACTGAGCAGGGAGCACAACGTGGGGCTCAACCCTAGGACCTCAGGATCATGACCTGAGCCGAAGGCAAACGCTTAATGACTGAGCCATGCAGGCACCCCGGTAGCTGATTATTTTAGACCTTAGTGTATTATCATAACATATATAGATTATACCAATATTCTCACGACCCTTGAAGACCTTTAGTACTCAGTCCAAACTTAGCCTTAATACTTCTCCTGAATCATCCTGTCTTTTGAGGAAAAACTTATTTGTGCCATCATATTTTAAGATATTCTTTCCAAAAATAGAAAGTTGTGCTAGTATCATCTTAGGATAGCATTTATGTCCAGCTTCAATTCTAATAATATTTGGAATTTCACTTCTCTTAGAAGAAATTCCCTGTAAGTTTGAAATAAGTGATACTGTTTTTCTATGTCACAACAAAATAATTCTTTCATAATAATTTATGTGTATCCTCTTTTGAAATGAATTTTTGTATAATTAATTTGATATATTCTAATTTTATTAAAAATTAATATTTATTAATTTATTTCATCCCTAAGCAAAGAGAGTTCTAAACTCTGTTTTGGGTATGTCAAATGATTACCTTTTGTTACAGTGATTCCTAGGAACTGATAGTAGTGACCTCAAGAATGTTATAATAAAGGATTCAACAGCAGAGACTAGACTTAGCAGTAAATAGTTTAAAGATTTATTTATTTATTTTAGAGAAAGAGAGTGATAGTTGGGGAGAAGAGCAGAAGGGGAGAAGCAGACTGTCTGCTGAGCAGGGAGCCCAAAGGTGAATTGGGGAGAGAAGTGCTCCATCACATGACCCTGAGATCATGACCTGAGAGGAAATCAAGGGTCAGATGCTTAACGGACTGAGCCACCCAGGCTCCACTTTAAAGATTATTTAATGAAGTTTGCCCTAATTATAGAACACAAGAAGAGTAATAAATATTCTCAGTATTTCCTTTAAATTTGCATTGAAAGACTTTATTTTACATTATGAGACATATTTAAAAAGCTCAAACATTTAAAAACCTTGTGAGGGGTGCCTGGGTGGCTTCAGCCTTCAGCCTTCAGCTCAGGTCATGATCCCGGGGTCCTGGGATCGAGTCCCACATTGGGCTCCCAGTTCAGCCAGGAGTCTGCCTCTCTCTCTTCCTCTCCCCCTGCTCATGCTCTCCTTCACCCTCTCTCTAAAATATACATAAAATCCTAATAAAATAAAAAATTATGAATAAATAAATAAATAAAAACCTTATGTGACAACTAAAAGTTGTAGATCTTGAAATGATCACCATTTATAGATGACTTTTTATAAGTGAAAAACAAATAATTTTTTTGCTATTTTTAAAAGAGCTTATTGACAGACGCCTGGGTGGCTCACTTGGTTAGGCTGCTGCCTTTGGTTCAGGTCATGATCCCAGGGTCTTGGGATGGAGTCCCACATGGGTTCCTTGCTCGGCAGGGAGTCTCTTTCTCCCTCTGCCCACTCTGCCTGCTGCTCCTCCTGCTTGTGCTCTCTCTCTCTCTGACAAATAAATAAAATCTTTTTTAAAAAAAGAAAGCTTATTGAGCTTTAGTTATAGGGTATCATAAAAAAATTCTGTGTTTAATAGAATTTGTTAAGATTAAAGTAATCAAGACAGCTTTTCCTACTATCTAAGAGTTTGCACATTAATTTTTATATCTTGTATTGTAATACATTACCTCCACAGCTTATTTGTTCTATGACCACCTGCTCAGTTCTGCTATGTTGCACCTAAATACCTTGAATCATTGTGGTAAATCATCTATAGAGTCTTCTGAAATGGAATGTATCTGGGAAAGAAAGCAAAGATTAGAAATGCAAATTATCTAATTGTTGCTTTGGGTGTTGTTATATTAACTTTTTCTTTCTTTAATTTACTTTGTAAGAGAAAATAAGATGATTTTGAATTATTCACCACATTTCCTTCCAATGTGAATCTTTTTTTATTGTGATTAGACTTTTACATTAAGTGTTAATGCTTTTTACTAAGAAGCAGGTTAATTGTACCATCTATTTTCAATTAGCCCTAATAGAGTGCATGTATAGCTGTGGAGTCTATTGTGCATGTCCTTATAAAAGTGAGGAAATGGAGTAAAAGCTATTATTTTTGATGTCCTGATAAATTATACTCCATATTATGTTAGATTAACAAAATGAATGACTAATGTTCCATGTACACATGAGCTGTGACAGCATTTTTGACTCTTAATAAATCTGAATACTGGCTGATAACCAATCCTTTTTTATATTAAGTGCAAATTAAATATAGATTGTTTCATTACCTTTAGTCACTGGCTTCTAAACACATTATATATACACACATATGTATGTGTGTATAACATACATGTAATTATGCATAATATACATATGTGTGTATGTGTATATCTGTTATTTACTTTTCAGCATTAATCAGGCAAATTCTAAAATATTTAAATTTTTTTGTTAAGTTTTTTGAACACAGATAACAAACATTCTATATCTTATGGGAAGATATAGAATGAAATGCATAGTTCTTAGCTTACTGAGAAATGAAATATGAACTTTTACATTTAGAATTGTGAAATACAGTTAATTGTTCAAAAACTTTTATGTGTGTGTATATATATATATATTTATAGAAACATCTTGAACAACAATAAAAATCTAATTTTTAATGGTTGCTAAGAATTAGAAAATTAATAACTGTTTGGGAATGCTTACATTAGTTATACTTATAAAAGGCCAAATTTTCACTTGCCACATTTTGTAGATAGTTTTAATTCAGGAACACCAATAAATCTAAAATGTATCAAATAATATTACTGGAAGACATGATCACACTTCTGTAAATACTGAAGTGTTTGTTTTCTATATATCTTCTAGGGGTTTGGTTCATTTTCAAACTATGATTCAATCCTGAGTTGATGATTTCAGCCCTAGTTTTGCCTTATTTCCCTATCAAAACAAAATTAAATGACCCCAAAAATAAAATTTTAAAAATGCTAGAACTCTGGGATGTGAAGATATTACACTGTTCTACATAAAGAAATTTTAGGAACATTCTCTAAAATAACTATTCTATGAATATTTCTAATGCGGAATAATGAATTAACTGTAAATTTCAGTAGCAAGGGGAGTTCTTTAAATTCATTTCAGCTAAATGGAAAAAATATTTCAATTCAGCTACAAGTTTCAAAAATATATTTAATCATGTAATCCATTTTTTAGAGAACACCTATTGACATTTTTTTGAACTAGTTTTCTTTAAAAAAACACTTGAAAACAAATGATATGTTGAGAAATGATAATTTATGATATATTGATAAATGATAAGTTAATAACAAATCACATCAAATTGTGTATTAACATTTGAAAACAGTAAAATCAGGTTAGAACTACTTTAGGTCAGCAAGATAGTCAAAACTTAAGAAAATTATTAATGCATCCATTTTTGCAAAGAAGAAAAAGAACATAGTTTTTGACATCTTAAAAGTCATTTGATAAAAACATATTTCCTTTGTGTAAAATGTCATGCTACTGGAATGAAAGGAAGCTGCTTTACATGAAGAAGAGTATTAGAATAGTAAAGAAAACATCAGTTTTAGTGATTAAACACTTACCCTGCTGAGCCACCTAAGCCTACCAACAGTTTTTTCTTTATTGTCATTTGTTCATCCAACCAAACTCATTTCCTGTGAACATACCTCAAACGATGCTTGTAGTTACTCCTGAAATTACTCAAATGTATTTTAGCAATGTTTGTCTTAAAATTTTATTAGATATATACATACGACAAAATTAGAAGCAACTATAATTATTCAAATTATAAAAATTGGCTTATTGGAAAACAAACTAAACTAGAAACTGAAAACCTTTCTTTTAGTCTTGGCTTTTAATGAGCTATCCTGTACGTCTGAGAAATCTCTATGAGTATTCCAGTTATCCATAAAATGAAGAAAATATGGTGACATATTCAGTAAATTCCCCTATTTTTTAATTTAATTTAATTTTATTTCTTTTCATCTCCAAAATTCATTGTTTTAACCTTGTGTTTCAAACTTTATATAGCTGAACCCCTAAGCAGTTGGGTTCTTTTTTAAAATGAAATCTTTAGGATAAAAATCTAAAACTCCACAGAATTATTCAATTAAAATAATTAATGTCTTATGTCTTCATTTGGTAACCAAATGCCTGAAATTTAACTATGACCATTCAGGAAAAAAAACAGTATTTTCCAGTTTTTCTTAAAGCTAGATATGGCCAGATGACTAATTTCTGATCAATAATATTAAAAAAAGAAAAACAACTGATGTACGCAATTTGGGTATTGCTTTTAAAAAGGGGAATCATTATGCTTTCTTTTTTTTCTTTTTTTTTTGTGGGGTACTTCCTATTGGGTGGAATATTGAAGTGAGTACAGAATTTGATCATCTTAATAATAATGGAATCTATAAGGAATAGGTTAGCAAAAAAGAACAGAAGTATGGGCCTCCAACCATATAATCATCATATCACCTTTTGTTTGGTGTATTATGTGATAAAAAAATAAACTTCTAGTTTCCTTAAACCATTGATAATTTGGTCCTTTTTTTTTAAATGACAGGCTACATTTGTATCAATTAATGTAGTTTTTGATATAAAGTAAGCATAGATAATAGATACCTGCTATATATTTTCTTTTTTTACTCACAACTCTCTGAGTATAATGTACAGGGGGTACAGTAATTGGTTAAATCATTTGAACATGCAGCAAAATACATGAATCAAGTATTAAAGTTGATGGCTAAGTTACAAAATAGTTTATTTACATACCATTTTAAATTTTGCAAATTTACCTTTTTCATGTCAGTTATTTTCTTTAACCTGAAATAAATATGTACATTATTGTTATTATTGACCTTCATACATGAGGAGATAGGACTTAGATGGTGAAGAGACTTTAGCCAACTAAACAGTAGTTGGAGACCATATTTATATATTTTTAAAGTATAATTACCAAAAAGAAAACTCCAGTATGGTTAAAATTGGGGGAAATAGCTGACTACAAAGATGTCATTAACTGTCACCCAACCTAGTGAAATTATGTTTCAATCTATATATTCGCCTCTAACATTTTTTCTCTCTTTTCATGATCGTACTTGTTGTCATTTTACTAATGAAACATAGATTAGAACATTTGTTACGGAACAATTTATTAGTTTAAAATGAAGCAGTATTAAAAGTTTTCGTTAGGGACGCCTGGGTGGCTCAGTTGGTTGGGCAGCTGCCTTTGGCTCAGGTCATGATCCCGGGGTCCTGGGATGGAGTCACACATCGGGCTCCTTGCTCGGCAGGGAGCCTGCTTCTCCCTCTGCCTCTGCCTGCCTCTTTGTCTGCCTGTGCTCGCTCACTCTCTCTCCCTCTGTCTCTGGCAAATAAATAAATAAAATCTTAAAAAAAAAAAAAAGTTTTCGTTAGCTCTGCTATATGGTCTTATTCATTACAAGACCCTGATTTTGTGATTATGGTAAATCTTTAATTATAAAAAGAAAATATGAAATATACAGAAGGAAATCATATAAACAATGTTAGATAGGAATGAGTTTGTCTTCTCTGGACATTGTTTTCAGATGCCCTCATAGGCAGCTTCATCATTTCCTCTTATTTTTTCCTAACATTGTTTATTATTAAGTTATGTTTGTGATTTATATGTTTTATTTTGTAAAGAGTTCAACCATATCCAAAACAAACAAAAAAAGGACTTGCCTAGGGAACTCAATGTATTCTTTACCCTGCTGCAACAATTATCACCATGGCTGAATTTAACTATGCCCTCATCAACTTTATCCTCACCACATAATATATCATAATATATCAAAGCAAATTTCAGCCGCTTTGGCATTTGATCAGTAAATATTTTGGTAAAATCTCCTTAAGATAAGCCTCTTTTTAAATGTCTCTATAATATCATTATTAAATCTAAAACTAACAAATGTAATTGATTTTTATGCCCTATTTCCCCAGCCAAGTCATGTTTAAGGTAGTGTTTCTCAAATACTAATGTGTATAAAAATCACCTGAAGACCTTATTAAAAATGCACATTCTGATTCAGAAGTTCTGCATTGGGATATGATAATCCTCCATGTGATTTTACTGCTCCTTATCACGCTTTGACTTTGGAAATTATAAGTATAAAAAATTCCCATGTACTCTTCATTCAGACCTCCTAATTTTCAATATTTTACTGTAGTTATAGTTGCTGTATTTTTTTATTTCTCTCTCTTATTTTCTCTCCATATATTTTTATATTTCTCTGAAACATATAAAAAAATCAGACAATCCATGATAACGCTTAAAATACTTATATTGTTCTGTTCCTGAAAACAAGGATACTCCTTACATAACCATCAAAATCAACTCCTTACACAATATTTTCAAAATCAGAAAATTAACACTGATAAAGTACAAACTTCTGAAGAGACCTCATTCACTTCTGGTGTAAGATTATATCCAAGGTCACAGGTTGCCTTTAAGTGTCATGCTCTTTAGTTTACTTCTTCAATCTGGAAATCTTCTTCAGTCTTCCCTTGTTCTTTCTCTTATTTGTCTTGGATACTTACAAAGAGTACAGGCTAGTTACTCTGTAGAATATTCCTCATACTGTGTTTATTAGACTAGATACAGATTTGGGCAGTAATGTTAGAGAAGTGAAGCAGTTGGCTTCTCTGTCATGTAGTGCATATCGAGTCACTCATTGACTGTGTACCACATTGCTCATGATATTAGTTTTAATTATTTGGTTAGTGTGTTGTCTACAAGGTATCCAAACTTTAAAGATAATTATAAATATTTTTTTTTTCTGGAGGGACAGTTTGAGCATATATAAATGTTCTGTTTCTTACAAAATATATGCCAAATAATTTTAGGGATAATTTTACATCAGAAAATGTATTTTCATTTTTGAATGAATCCCTTATTACCATGATGGTTATATGATCGTGGTTTTCTAATTCAATCATTTCTCCTATTGTACTGGTTGACATTATACTGACATTTAGGATCTTTGTTTCTGCCTTTTTTTTCTGAGTATGGACTCCTAAATTCCTCTTATTATTCAGACATGTACAGTCCTTCACTTATTATTATTTCTTTTAATGCTCAAATTTCCCAGATTTAGTTAGTTCCTGTTTATATCCTTTTGACCTGCCCCATCATTCTGAGAACATTTTCCTACTTTCTGCACAACAAGATATTCCAGGGTCACCACCTTACATTATACTTGTCCCAGCTCTGCAGTCAGCCCCTTATTTCCAAGAATCTCTAGTTCATATATCTAAGGACTACATGCGCTCTTTGCTACTGCAGTGTCATTGATTATGTCCTCAATAAATACTGGCAGAATTAAAAGTGTTGAAAACCAATTATTTTGGTGTAATTGTTAATATAATTAAAATGTTAATGTTAGATATTGCCATTTATACTTTTAAATAATATCTTTTATATAAATGAAATAATTTATAATTATTATTTAAAATGCATGCATTATTTAAATATGGAAACATCTATAACATCTATGGAGAGAGAATGAATATCATTTAATATATCATTTTACTAAGCAAAGGAAACTAGCTATACATTGTTGACAGAAACTAAATTTTTGAGACATGATTCTATTTTTAATTACAGCAAATAACTCTATAATCTGAAAATAGGTTTTTACAAATTTTCCATATGCATATCATAAAATAATGTGTGTGTTAATGTTGAGTAATTAAAACTTGTATCCAATCACATTGAGTTAAACATTTTCATAAGAAAAAAGCAGTTAAAATTAATCCAAATGACCAACATAATCATTTAAAAGAAATACATGCTTTAATTTGTGAAACTCTAACCTTTTCTATATTAGAAAAATATTTTGACACAAACACTTTACAAATGTCAGCAGAAAATCTATACTTCATTTCTTCACATTGGTTTTGTGACATTGTGTTTGCTGATATTCGACAAGGGATAAGTTGGGATTGATTTCTTCTGCCACTGCTGTTTTCTGTTGTATTATGGGAAATTAAAGGTCTGAAATGAATTGGGTCCCTTACAACCCCATAGTCACTCATGTGGGCAGACCTGTGAGAGGTAAAACCTATGTCCTCTCTGGGTCTTAAAGGTCAATAAGAATAGCACATCAGTTTAAATTGAAGGAATTGTCAAAATTTTGAAGTCTGTGAATAAGACAGGTGTTTCATGCATGCTTTATAAAAATGATTTCAAAATCAAAGTGGATTTTCTCACTTACATGAGAATCATGAGCCTACTCCCAGGATTTCCCTAGATAGGATGCATTCAAAATTAATAATCAAATTCTAGCCATCATCATTGTAGATAATGAAAATTTTATCAGAGCTCAAAGAGGATTCAAATATACCTATTTTATTTTTATTTGCATATATGACACATGATGTTATATTAGTTTCAGGTGTAGAACATAGTGATTTAACATTTTTATACATTATGCTATGCTCATCACAAATGTAGCTACCATCTGTCACCATACAGCTGTGTTATAGTATCATTGACTGTAATCTCCATGATGTACCTTTTATTCCTGTGATTCTCTCATTCCATAATTGGATCCTCTATCACTCCCATTCACCCATTTTGCTCATCCCCCTACCAGCATTCCTTCCAGCAACTATCAGTTTGTTCTCTCTATTTATAGGTCTTATTCTGCTTCTTTGGTTTGTGTATTCATTTGTTTTGTGTTTTTTGTTTGTTTGTTAGATTCCACATAAGAGTGAAATATGTATTTGTCTTCCTCAGTGCAACTTACTTTACTTACTTAGCATAATACCCTTTAGGTCCATCCATGTTTTTGCATATGTCTAGATTTCATCCCTTTTTATGGCTGCATGATAGTCCATTGTATTTTAAATCATTGTGTATTAAAATATTTTTATTTTCTTTTAATTCTTAACTTTAGTTTATTTTTTAAATTTTCAACAAATTTCATTATCCAGATACAAAATCAACAAGAACATTTTTTATTTGAAACATTTTCAGAATACATGGCTCTAAAAGATATATATAAAACATTCCATCCAAGAAAAGTAGAATATGCATTTTCTTCCAATACACACAGAATTTCCTGGTTAAGTCACACAAAAAGAGACATAATGAATTCTACAATTTTAAGAAGACTGAAATCATACCAACTATAATTCCCAACCACAGTAGTACAAAACTAAAGATCAACAATAAGACAAATCTAGAAAATCTACAATGTAAATATTAAATATTTAATATGTAAATATTACACAGCACACTACTGTATAAGCAATGGGCCAAATAAAAAATCAAACAGTAAATCAAAATATGTCTTAAAAGAAGAAGAGAAAAAAAAAGAAACACATTATTCCAAAACCTGTGGGATGCAACAATAGCAGATGTTTAAATGAAATTTATGCTATAAATTCTTGTATTAAGAAAATTTATACTCTTAATTCTTATATTAAGAAAAAAATGTTCAAATAAACAACATTACACCAGAAAGAATAGAAAAAGAAGAAACCTAGCTGAAATTTAGTAGAGGAAGCAAATAACAAAGAAAAATCAGAAATAAATAGGACATCAAAATAAATAATAATATAACTTTGAAAGTAATGACTAGTTTAAAAACAAAAATTAGCACTGCTTTAACTACCTTAGCTAAAAAAAAACAGAGAAGACTCAAAAACTAAATGATAAATGGAAGAGGAAACAATACAACAAATACCACAGAAATATATAATATGATAATAGATTACTGTAAACAATTATATACTGACAAATCAGATAACTTAGGACAAATCCCAAATAATTCCTAAAAACATACAAGTTACCAAGATTGAATCTTGAATCCAAGAAATAGGAAATATTCTTAGACCAATAATAGGAATGAAAGTTGAAAATCTCCCAGCACAAAAAAGCCCAAGACTACACAGTTTCATTGGTGAATTATACCAAACATTAAAAAAAATAATAATGAATGACAAAATGCCAAGACAGACGAATTTATCCCAAATGAAAGAAGATAAGGCCCCAGCCAGAAATCTAAGGAAAACAGATATAAGTAACTTGCTTTATGGAGAATTTAAAGCAACAATCATAAGGATACTTACTGGACTTGAGTTGAGGATGGAAGGCATCAGTGAGATGCTTACCACAGGGATAAAAGAGTTAAAAAAAATCAATCAGGGATGAAGAATGCTATAAATGAGGTGGAAACAGGATTGATGTAATGAACAGCAGGCTAGAAGAAACAGGGGAACAAATGTCCTTGAAGACAATGGAAAATAATGAAACTTAACCAAAGAGAGAAAGAAGAATTATGAAACTTTATTCATGAGAACAGAGTCAGGGAACTCAGTGACTCCATCAAATGTAATAACATTCATATGATAGGGGTCCCAGAAGGAGAGAGAGAAAAGGGGGCAATTTATTTCAAGGGATAATAGCAGAAAACTTCCCTAATTGGGGGAAGGAAACACATCCAGATCCAGGATGTATAGGGAACTCCCATCAAAATCAACTTCTATCAAAAGCAGGCCAATACCAGGACATACTGTAATTAAGTTAGCATAATATAGTGATAAAGAAAAAAAAATCTTAAAAGGAACAAGACAAAAGAAGTCCTTAACTTATAAGGGAAAACTGTAAGTCTAGCTGGAGATTTCTCAACAGAAACTTCGCAAACCAGAAGAGAGTGGGATGTAAGTGATGAATGGGAAAACCCTGCAGCCAAATATACTCTATGCAGCAGGGCTGTTATTCAGAATAGAAGGAGAGATAAAAGAGTTCCCCTGAAAAACAAAAACTAAAGGAGTTTGTGACCACTAAATCAGCCCCACAAGAAATATTAAAGAGCTCTTTGAGAGCAAAGGAGAAACAAAAGATAAAAAGACAAGAAAGGACCAGAGAATATTTCCAGAAACAATGGCAAAACAAGTAATGCCAATATACATGTATCTATCAATAATTACTTTGAATGTAAATGGACTAAATAAATACCCCAGTCTAAAGGGGATCAGAATGGATTAAAAAATAAGATCCATCTGTATGGCTACGTACAAGAGACTCCATCAGGACCTACAGGCCCCTTCAGATTTAAAGTGAGAGGAAGGAGAAACATTTATCATGCAGATGGATGTCAGAAGAAAGCTGGAGTAGCAATACTTTATCAGACACTAGATTTTTTTTGTCCTTATATTGTTTTTATCCTGCTTTGGTATCAGGGTAATACTGGCCTCAGATTGATTCTGAATGTATGTCCTTTATTCGATTATTTGTAAGATTTTGATGAAATATTTTTAGATTATGGGAAAATCCAATATAAAAGAAGTAATGTGTTTAATCAATGCAAGGAAAATTTAACATGGATAGGATGGAGAATAATGGATTTATATTACTTCAAGGGTCATTTAAATTCAGTTAATTTTTGGCAAAAATCCGAATTGTTAAAAACAACCTTTTCTATGAACGTAAATTTAGTAACATATCTCAAACTGGAGAATATGTATGTTCCTTAATACAGAATTTTAATGGCTAGAAATATGCCATTTGTATGTACTTGCAAAGTATGCTATCATATGTCCTAAGATGTTCATTTCAATATATTTTGAATAGCCAGAAAACTATTTAATTTCATTTTCATGGTACTGGTTAAATAAATTTTGTCACACCAATATGAAGAAATGATATGTAGCTAGTAAAAATAAAGTCATTGTAAAAGGCCTTAAAAGAAAAATTTCCAAAATATATAATACTTATTATCAATAAGAGCAAGATGTGGAATGATGTATTAAATTTGCTTACTTCTGTATGAAAAAAATAGATACACATTATGAAATATTTGAATTATATGTATAATTTTAGAAGGGTCTGAACAATGATTACCTTTGCAGAGAAAAACTGATGTGGGAGGGAGGAATTTACTTTTTATTATATATAATTTTCCATATTACAGTTTAATAACTAGATAGATAACTATTCTTATAAAAACAATAGTTTCAAATAAACTCAAATGATAGAATGATTTTTAGACAAAAGGTGTTGCCAAATGTTTTGAATGAGAGCTGAAATAAATAATGTAAAGCTTCTGAATATTGAATTGGGCTGATGGAGTCTTATGTTCATGTTTTAAGAAAAGAATATACTGGGCGCCTGGGTGGCTCAGTGGGTTAAGCCGCTGCCTTCGGCTCAGGTCATGATCTCGGAGTCCTGGGATCGAGTCCCGCATCGGGCTCTCTGCTCAGCAGGGAGCCTGCTTCTTCCTCTCTCTCTGCCTGCCTTTCCATCTACTTGTGATTTCTCTCTGTCAAATAAATAAATAAATAAATCTTAAAAAAAAAAAAAAAAAAAAAAAAAAAGAAAAGAATATACTGTGTTAGAAACAGGTATTGTATAGTACATAAAGTTTCATTTATACTGCATCTGAAACTAATGCTATACTATGTGTTGGCTAATTGAATTTAAGTAAAAAAATGAAGATGCTTTCTACACAGAAAAAAAATATATTTTAAAACTAGTAAAAAATGTTTCATTTTAAAAAAATCATAGTTTGGGGGTACCTGGATATCTCAGTTGTTTAAGCATCTGCCTTTGACTCAGGTCATGATCCCCGGGTCCTGGGCTCCCTGCTCAGTGGGAGTCTGCTCGCTTCTCTCTCTCTCTCTCTCTTTGCCCATCCCCTGCTTGTCCTCTCTCTCTCTCTCTCAAATAAATAAAACCTTTTAAAAAATCATAGTCACATACTTGCAAGATAATAACTAGAATAATGGATAATTAAAAGTATGCACAGCATATGAATTAGATGTAAACTTACAGCAAAAAATATATTTGGATTATCATTTTTAGATGGTTGCCTCAAAAGTAATAATTAGATTCAAAGAATACAAGTGAAAATGGAAATAAGCTAGATTATTCACAATTCGGTTTAACTTTGTTTCATGGACCCAAATCCATTAGCATTTTGTCTAATTCTTATTAAGTTTAAGACATATGGATTTGCTAAAGTTAATAAATAAATTCAATTCTCATTAGAATTGTGTCATAGATTGACTAATTGTTACTTCTTGCTAAAGATATAAACATTTATTTGTTCTATTGCCTTAAGGTTTCCAGTGTTATATGCCTTTCCCAAACATCTACCAATACACATATGAATATTACAAATAGTGAGTTGCCAGGTATATGAAAGCAAAACATATTATATTTTGTTAATTAAGTAAAGCTATTATCTGATTCATATGCTTCTCAATAAAATAGTGGTCCTTCATATTTATGCTAAAATATAATTGTTTTGTAATAAAGAGTAGTGAACTTCAATTATCATTTTAAAAATATATAAATTTTATATTTACAGAAATTTTAAATTGATTCAGTCACCTACTCTAAAGTTTGCTTGATGCAGTTTGTTATGTGTATCGAACCATGTTTTTATGGAGTAGCTCAAAGAAATGCTGGGCAAATATGGATTGAGTAAATAAAATGATGATGTGCGTAATTCAGGTATTAATGTACATTTATTTAATTTAATTTCTCGTTTTCACCTGAAAAATAGATGTTCGTGCCTTCTTTTGGCAGTGGGAAACTCCAAACCATTATTAACTCAACTGCCTTTTGTTTCAGGTCTACATGACAAGAGATATGGAAGAACATTTCTGGAAAGATAAATGTGTGAGTCACAAGAACTGATGTTTGGAGTTGGGGTCATGCTGGCTGTCTCTACTCTGGTTCCCAAGTGACAAAGGTACAGATCCATTTTATAGTGGGGGTTATGTGTGCATGTATATGTGCGATTACCTACCTTATAAATCATGGATAAGACTCATGGAGTAGGTCCTCTTGTCCAGGTCTGAGCACAGGCATGTTAAAATCTACACATATCTTGGAAATCTAGCTTTGAAATATTATGCCATTTTTTGTATCTATGAATAGTAATGACTTAATGAAATAATAACTTTAATATGTGATTATTGTACTTTTACTTGATTCAAATTTTAGTGTTCTGAGCATTAACTATATACATGTTAAAGTCCTAGGAAATGAGATGTTTGGATGTTATAAACGCTACATTCAAAGATATCACCTTTTGTTAGCCTGCTGCTTTTTAGGAAATTTTTTTCCGGGTTATATGCTGATGCTAATTTTTAAAATGACATGGATCAATGACCAAAGAGTTTAAGTATTTATTTCCCTGGATATATATTATCCTATTGCTTAGTAGATGTCAATGATATGATACTTACACCTTTCTGATTAAGCGCCTGTTGAACTTTAGATTGCAATAATCAAAGACTCGTTCAATTTAAATTTTAGATTATTTAAGAAGTCTTCAGCAAAAAAGACATTATAATATGTGATGATTACTGTAGATGTTAGGAAAGAGGCTGTTAAATCCAGTGGGAATGTTCATCAGCATACTGTAATCAGCAACTAGAGAGAATGCTTAATTACAGTTATTTAGGTGACAAGTTGATGCAGTGTAGTGGTGTTGAAAGCAGAAAAGGATGCCTGGATTAACACTTGCAACATGTAAGAGGAAATGAAAACACATCAATATCAAATAAGGATCTCATTATATGACTGTTCATATTAATTTTTCTTATTCTATAAATTCCAGATGCAGTTCTCACTATTACTTGCTTAAATATTTCTGTGAGAAGCACAGTATTTTGTATGAGAAGTAAAATCTTAGATATTAAAGGAGACTTATTTTATGTTTTATTTTAATAACTTATCTAGTATTTAGTCATTACAAAATAACATTGATTTGACTACTTACTACCTTCAACTTCTTGGCAGTATAGAACACGTGCAGTTATTTTTGATTTGTTAAAGAAGATAATCTGTGTATTTAAAAAGAGAACTCTTTAAAGTTCTTAGTCATTTATCATTCATATTATTTGTAAGTCAGTTTTATAAATCTAATTACTATTAGCTTCTTATAATAGCTGTTATAATGTCGTACTTCAAATTGTGTGGCTGGAAAAAACACATATACCCACACACATTCATTCTTTCAGTTCTGGAGCCCAAATGCTAAAGGTGTTGACAGACTGCAATTCCACTAACTCTAGGAAAGATTTTGTTCACTGCCTTTTCCAGCTTCTGGAGACTGTCATCATTCCTGGGCTTATAGCTGCATCACTCCAGTCTCTGATGTGATCACATTGCCTCCTTGTCTTCTTTTTGTGTCTCTTATAAGACACTTGACATTTCTTATAAGACACTTGATATTGAATTTAGGACCCACCAGGTAATCCAGGGTGATCTCCTCTCCCAAGACCCTTAACGGAATTAAATTTGTCAATACTTTTTCATCCAATAAGGTAATGTCCATATATTTCAGGGTTTAGGAGATGGACATATCTTTTGGGCCAAGATGTACATCTAAAAGTCTTATTACTAATGTCACATGTTTTAATATTGACTATGAATGCTAATATGAAGTGTATTTCTGGGTTACAATCAATTCCTGAAATGGTAAGTTTTACTTTAACAGAATAGTTCTTGATCAAATGAAAGTAATTTTTTCTTTGTTACACTTCATTCTTACTGATATAAAAATGGATGTTTTATTTTTGCTAAGTGGGCATATAATTATTTTGCCTTCTATAAGCCAGAGGAGTGGTGGACAAGAAAATAAAAGCTCTGCAGGTATTTGGAACCTAGTAAATTAAACATAACAGAAAACAGCAATGTAATATTGCAAAGTTTGAACACATACATACTTATGTCTAATTATTGTATATTTAATCTTTAACAAAATATTATAGTCTCGATTCAGGTGTCATATTAGGCAAAGTTTTAAGGAGTATGCGGTTTTTGAAAAGGGTTTCTCAAGATAAATAAGAGAGACAAAATTCTAGGTAGAAAGAGCTAGTGAAATGAATTAATTCATAACGATATCCAACTGTGTATAGTAAAAGGAGTGGCAATAGAATGAACATAGTGAGATTTTTTTCATGCCTTGTTATGGAGCTTAGACTTTAGATTGTCAAGAGAAAGTCAATAAACATATCTAAAAGGAAAAAAGTGTGGCCATATTATTTTTATTTTGATGGTCTTATTTGGTAAACGTGTACAGCATGAGTTTAGGTAGTAAAGGATTGGGGTAAGGAGATATGCTTACTGATACATTCCTTTTTTTAAATTTTTAATTGAAATACAGTTGACATACAATATTATATTAGTTTCAGGTGTACAATAGCAATTCAACAATTATATGTATTATGAAGTGTTCACCACTATAATTGTAGTTACTACACTTATCGTGTAGTAACTACAAAGTTACTACAATATTATTGACTATATTGCCTATGCCATATGATTATGTATATCTGATTAATGCCTCACTTACCTCTGAAACCCCATGTGCCTTTACTCATACTCTTAATTTTCTTTAGCATGCCCTTTCTGTTCTTTTTTACCCATGCTAAGTTTTCTAGATCCTTTCTTCTTGTTTCAAGTCAGCATTTTATCTCCCCCTTCAGTACTCTACGAGGATATTTCTAAAAAAACACTTGTTTGCATTGCATTAAAATATTCCCTTAGATTACACTATATTCACTCTCCAGACTGTAGATACTGACAATGGCTAATACTTATCTCATTTATCTTTACATTTCCAACTTTTATCACTGGCATTCAGTAGGTACTTTTTTTTTTAATGGAATTTACATGATTATTTATCTAAATATTTTTCACAAAATGGAAGGGCAAATCTTAGACTGGTAGTATTTACAAAATATGCATTGACTATACATGTAGTAATAATGTATTTATAAACATCTTTAAACTCAAATATTAAGAAAATAGCAATTTGGAACAAAATTTAATGGAAGAAAGTTGGTGGGGAAATGGGTCAGATGAGTGATGGGCATTAAAGAGGGTATTTGTTATGATGAGCCCTGGGTGTTGTATGAAAGTGATGAATCACTAAATTCTATTCTGAAACCAATATTTCATTGTAGGTTTACTACTAGAGTTTAAATTTTAAAAAAATGAAGAAAATAAGCAATTTGTAACACCAATGGGAAGAAAACTTGAATGGACATTTTAACAAAGAGTTAATACGCATAGCAAATAAGACATGAAAAGATGTCCAAAATCATAAGTTGTCATAAAAATGCCCATTAAAACCAAAACGCAAAATCTAGCATACCCATTAGAATGGTTAAAATTAAGATTGACAATACTAAGTATTGATGATGATATGAAAACTTTGCCTATTATTGGCAGAAGTTAAAAATAGTATAGTAGTTTTAGAGATCAGTTTTTCATTTTTCATAAAGTCAATAAGACAATTAACCATATGAATGAGCAATCGAACTCAGGTTATTAAGAGAAAAGACGTTTACAAAAAGACCTATGCAAATTACTCAATAGCTACAAATTTCCCAATATTATTTTATTAACAAGTCTGTAGTATATACATTAAATAAAATACTATCCAGCAATAAAAAGGAATAATAAATCCAAACAATGTAACATAAATCTCATAGGCAGGATATTAAATGAGAAAAAATTCAGATACTAAATACCAAATACAGTAGGAGTTCCTTTGTAGGAAATTCTATAAAACCCAAAACTATAATTCCAGAAAGCAGTTCAGTGGTTAATGTGAAGAGTAGTAGTTATAAAACTTTAAGTGTATTTTAAATACTCCCATAGATTTGTCCTAAAGAGGTCACTAATTCCTTTCAAACTTTATTCAGAATTGTGGAACTCTTCTTAGCGGTAATTCCTACTGTGGGTAAGCGCAACAATTCATTATTCACTCTGCTCTGACTTTATATTCAAAAACTAAACCATGGCAGAGTATTAGCAGCATTGTTTCCCATTGCTTGTTTTACCAAAGAAGAATGAGTGGTCAGAAGAGTCAAATATTTATATGCTTTGGGGCAGATATTGATGGCTTGGATTTAAGAAACATAAATTCTTAGTTCTCTGTCCATAATGGAATGGACCCAGCATGCATCTGGCTCTTCAATGACTTAGGTTATCAAATGATCACATTTTCAGTAAAACTAATTATTATCATGTAAACATTTTTCTGATAATCATTATATTTTCTCTGCCCTAATTCTTTTTCACTACTCCTGGAAATATTTTAGAGTGATTGTATTCCAAGTGAAATCTTGGAATACTTCGGTAATTAGCTGCTTAAAGCTATGGCATTAGACTAAATGGTTAATTGTATTCTTTTTTAGTTATTTTAGTATATATTTAAACTATTTTTTTTATCTGTGTCTTCTGATACATTAATTTCTGCCTCTCTGAGGAAGCTGTGAATCACAAGTGCCTGTTTAAATTTGTAGGATATATTGATTTGGGAGAATGAATTGAAATGAAACTTTCTATTTATTGCATTACTTATTATCTATAACCATTATGGAAACATCAGTCTCAACTGGGGTTTATACTGCCTCAGAAACTACAATTCTGCTTCAATAAAATCTTTCTCTTACAACAGTGGAAATTCTAAATCTGATCATTTAAGAGATTTTTGGCTGCAAGAATAGGAAAACCTTGAGTCAAACTGGCTTTATATTAAAGCAATAGTTCCCAAAATATGGTCCCCAGAACAGCAGCAACAGCATCACCAAGGAAATTGTAGAGATGCTAAGTTTCTAGTCCCACCGTAGACATAGTAACTCAGATATTTGTGGATTGAGAACAACAATTTTTGTTTTTACAACCCCTTAAGATGATTTTGAGAATCTGCAATCAAAATATGTTATTTAGAAGAAGAAAAAAAAATGCAGACATGGGGCAGCCTCCAGTTTATGAAATAGTAATTTAGGTTTTGTGGACATAATTTGGCAAAATAATTTGAAGCGAATGTTGGAAAACAATTTAATTTGGGAAAAATGAGCCTTTTCTCAAGTAAGCAGGCTCATATTTTGAGGCAAAAACTGTTTTGCGTTGGTTTGAAAATATTTCCTAAGGATACAACAGTTTTTGTTGTGGTGGTGGTGGTTTTGTTCTCTAGGCTTCTCTTCCTGCCAAACCTAAACTAACTAAAATCCCCAAACAATTCATTGTCAAGTTGACACAAATGGTCTTAGTCCCTAACATTTAAATCATACTTAACTGGTCTCAATTTTCAATCCTTTCTTTGGTCATTTCCAACCCAGAATGGAGGATAGATTATTAATTCCACCTCAGAAGTACATTGACTTTATAGGATCAGTTTTAAAAGTGGCAGAGTTTAAAGTAGATTTTGTAGAACTTATTGGTCAAAAATTTCAAACCTTTTCACATGGGGAAATTTCTTCAGAGATTGAGTGTGGGCACTTGTTTTCTACTGGCCATACCTTTATTGACCATCCACCTGATTTGTTTTCATTAGTTACTCAGTTGTTGCAGAACAGTTTTATTTTTAAACATATGTGTATGTGTGTATTTTTTAAAGATTTATCTATTTATTTAACAGACAGAGATCACAAGTAGGCAGAGAGGCAGTCAGGGGTGGGGAGGAGCAGAGCAGAGAGCCAGATGTGCAGCTGGATCCCAGGACCCTGGGATCATGACCTGAGCCGAAGGCAGAGGCTTAACCCACTGAGCCACCCAGGCTCCCCAATATACATATATATTTTTAACACACTGTTTTTCACACCTGTCATTTCAAGAGACTTTTTCTGGCATGAGGGAGCATCTGCCTGTTATATCTCTGAAGCTTTTTCTAAATATTTTCTGCTTTTGCTCTAAGTCTGTTTCATTTATTCAGTTAGGAGTGGGCAACATGGAAATGGGGCTATTTACTACTACAGTTTTTGCTTTCATATTAACTCCCCTATTTCTGGCTAAGGCCAGGCACCAGAAATAAGGAGAAAACTAAGGTTTCATCTGTTTCAGGATCTATTCCTCCATGCTTTCTTAAGGTTTTATAAAGACTGTTCTTGATATCTGGATGTGAGAGACACTTCAGATATTAAGTGATTCTATTTTAATTGATGTCTGTTTCTTTCCAACTTGAGTTAAAGTATGCACAAATCTCTCCTGTTCATTTATCCTTGTGAATGCCAGGATTCATAAAGAGAAGTGGGCAATGTATGTAATGATTACCACCTTTATTGTTATTTGGTATTTCTATTTTTATCAATTTTATTGTTAGAGTTAGGAGATATGATTTGACATAATTTGTGGGCTTAGTACAAAATTTAAAAAAAATGTGAGGCCTTCCCCCCCCCAAATATTAAAAATGTCAGTATGACATCAACTCCACTTAGACTTAAATACTATTGCATCTTTTTTTAAAAAAGATTTTATTTATTTGAGAGAGAGACAGCATGAGCAGGGGGAGTAGCAGAGGGAGAGGAAAAAGCCTGATGTGGGCTGGATCCCAGGACCCTGGGTTCATGACTTGAGCCAAAGGCAGGTGCTTAGTCATCTGAGCCACTCAGGCGCCCCTCCATTTAGACTTAACTATGTATAGTAAATTGACATAAATTTTTTAATGCCTAGCAGGCAACCTTTTATTGTGAACTGCTGAACTGAGTTTATTCCCATTGGTTATCTTGAAAACATGATACCCTATAACAATGTATGTATTTCCTCTGCAGAGGTATTCTCTCCCTCTCTTTAAAGGTCCATTTTGGTGGTGCTATACTCCTTTGGAGAGATCAAGTCACTGACCCAGATTAACTGTATCTAGTCTTCATATCTTCATATTTAATATGAAGATATCAAATATCTTCATATGATTAATACTATAATGCAAAGTAATAGTAATTGTGAAAGAGGTTTGTTTTTAGTTTTTTAAATAAAAAAAATTTTTTTTTTTAATTTTTAAAAATTTTTTTCTGCTTAGAAACCTTCCATGACTCTAACATCTACAAGAAGAAAACCAAACTCCTTTGGGTGACTTATGAGGCCCTCCATGGCCAGGATTGTCAGTTCCTCCCCTCTCTTCTCTGGCCACACCTCTTCTAACCTTAAACTCTGCATATGTTAAGCTCTCTTGTGATTCTTCAACATGATAGCTTGTTTCATGTCTTGGTACATGTTATTTCCCTGGACTGTGATATCCTTACCCCCTACTCTAGTTTTTTTCTTTGTTTTTGCTGTTGAGTTGTATGAATTCTATGTATATTTTGGATATTGGCCTTTCTCAGCTATATGATTGACAAATATTTTCTCCCATTCAGTAGTCTGCCTTTTCACTTTTGTTGATGATTTCCTTTGCTGTGTAGAAGCTTTTTCACTTGTAGTAGTCCCACTTGTTTATTTTTGCATTTGTTGCTTTTACTTTTAGTACCAGATTAAAAAATCATCACCAAGACTTTTGTCAGAGTTAACTACCTATATTTTCTTCTAAGTTTTTAATGGTTTCAGGTCTAAGTTCAAGTCTTTAATCCATTTTCAGTTAATTTCTGTGTTTAGTGTAAGATGGTAATTTAGTTTCATTGTTATGTATGTGGCTATCCAGTTTTCCCAACACTATTTATTAGAGACGATCATGTCCTTATTGTATATTCTTATCTCCTTTGTTTTAAATTAATTGACCAAATATCCATGGATTTATTTCCAGGCTCTCTTTTCTGTTGCATTGATCTGTGTGTCTGTTTTTATGTCAATATCATAACTCTTAATTACTTCAGCTTTAGAAATCAGGGAGCATGATGCTTTTAGGTTTGTTCTTCTCTTAAAAGATTGCTTTGACTTTTCTGGATTTTTGGTGGTTCCACATAAATTTTAAGATTATTTGTTCAATTTCTGTGAGAAATGCAATTGGAATTTTGATAGGGATTGTGTTGAATATGTAAATTATTTTGGGTAGCATGGGCGTTTTAATGAAATTATTGATTTTTCTAATCCATGAGCATGGACTCTTTTCATTATTTGTGTCATCTTCAATTTCTTTTATTAATATCTTATAGTTTTCAATATACAGGTCTTTCACCTCCTTGTTTAAATTTATTCTTAGGAATTTTATTGTTTTTTGTTGTAACTTTATATCATTTCCATTTGAGATCATGCTTAATACTCCTTTCTAGTTATCATCTGCTCCCCAACTGACTAAAATTTGGAGACTGCTAAGGTACTCTCAAGCTTTCCTTTATATAGTTTCTCCTTCAGGATGACTTCCATTAATATAGCTCTAATTATTACTCTATGAATATAAATAACAAGATGTAGTCTGTACTTTTTAATTCAAATATGAATGCCTTTCTGTTATTTGAAACTTACTATTTTCAATACTAAACCCATTAGCTTTGTAAATAAAGTTGTTCTTTATCTGCACTATCTGTTTTTTTAACAAAGTTCTTAAAAATGTATGTTGATTTCTATGGATACAGTTAGAGTCACATACAATTAACATTAACTTGTTTTCACTGAAAGATGAAAAATACTTAGTATAGGAATGATCTAAGACAGATGTTTCTATTTATTGATTTTTCTGTGTAGTTTAATTCTAATATAGTTATTTATACTAGGAGGATGTTGATATTATACTAATTTGATTTGAACTGAATTTGGTTGCCTTTATCTTTTGAAGTGTGTGTTTATTTACCTTTAGGTAACTTTTAAATGGAAATCATATGTATATGAATTGACATACAAATTTTGGGGTTAGACCTGGTTATAAAAACAACTTTTCTGATTTTGCATTACAGTCTCCACTGAGTGAAGTAAAGGAGCATTGCTTAAAAGAATGTTAAATTTAGTTTCTGAATAACACTAAAAAAAAAGTTTACAACTGATGAAAGTTACATTTTTCTCTTTTTAAAAATATGTGTGAATCTTAAAATTGCTTTATTCATATTTTGAGATATCCATCTACTCAAACTTCTAGGTTTAGCTCTTTTAGAAAATGAGGTATATGCTTGGAAAATGTTTTAAAGCTACTTACATTATTTATAAAAAAAACTATGCTTTATTCTTTATTAATAAAAGAAAACACCTTTAATATATTTTAACATAATGTCCTATATTTCATTCTATTTTTACCACCTCAGCATTTCCATGTCATTATTATTTATTTTTTTTAAGATTTTATTTATTTATTTGACAGAGATCACAAGTAGGCAGAGAGGCAGGCAGAGAGAGAGAGGAGGAAGCAGGCTCCCTGTAGAGCAGAAAGCCCGATGTGGGGCTCGATCCCTTGACCCTGGGAACATGACCTGAGCCAAAGGCAGAGGCTTTAACCCACTGAGCCACCCAGGTGCCCCTCCATGTCATTATTATATTTTTGCATATTTAATAGAAAAAGAATTAAGAACTTGTGGATGTTATTTATGGGATTAATTTTATTACTTTTATTCCTAATATTTATTGTCTTGGAAAATAATTTCAGATGCTTATAGGAAATGTAAATATAATAGTATTGACTAATTTTTTGTTTTTCAATTATTTATAGTATTTAAACATAAATCATTTCAAACTAAAATAGTAACATTTCAATTAAATACCTTATTATACTATGGTAGGAAGATTATACAATCTTCAAGGTCGTCAGTTTGATCTCTGCTACTTTTTCCTCATGTGATATCAAACATCTTAATTATATTTTTTGAAACTGGAAAATTCTAAGTATTTATTTAGAATATTTAGTGAAATATATTGAATGTTTTGATTCATTCTTTCTATAAATAGAGATTCAACAACTATAATACTGTGTTAAATATGTGTTAGTTTAAATTTTTGGTTTGCAGATGTAGATAATTTTTAAAATGGGAGACTTTAGGGGAAAGATAATGTGTTTTCCAATTAAAGTACAATATATAGTCATTGCTGATTGTATCATATATTTGTAAATATAATTTTTCTAGAGATTTGGAAAGGATTTCATGAACTGAATTTTTTTTGAAGATTTTATTTATTTATTTGACAGAGAGAGATCACAAGTAGGCAGAGCGAGAGAAAGAGAGAGAGGGAAGCAGGCTTCCTGAGGAGCAGAGAGCCCAATGCGGGGCTCGATGCCAGGACCCTGAGATCATGACCTGAGCCGAAGGCAGCAGCCCAAACCACTGAGCCACCCAGGCGCCCCTGAATTTTTTTAATTATTTTTTTTTAAGATTTTATTTATTTATTTGACAGACAGAGATCACAAGTGGATAGAGAGGTAGACAGAGAGATGGGGGAATCAGGCTCCCCGCCAAGCAGAGAGCCCAATGTGGGGCTTGATCTCAGGATCCCAGGATCATGACCCGAGCTGAAGGCAGAGGCTTTAACCCACTGAGCCACCCAGGTGCCCCCCCTGAATTTTTTTTAATTTTTTTTCATGACCTGAATTTTAAACTCTCGGAGGAAAAGAAGGTGTTTTCTTTATGTTTGGGGATAGCCATACATGCGAGAGCACAAGTTTTTATACAGAGGAGAAATATTTGCAAAGAAATACAAATACAAAATTATATGTTATGCTTGACAAAATATGATGTCCTGTTTAATATTAAGTGTTCCTTTCAAATTCCAAAATCAAAAAGAGCTGTATCTATTTTGTGGCAAAAACTGAAATCCTACCTCAGTCAACATATCTGGGGTTTTTTTGAAAGTTTTTATTATTTAAATTCCAGTTAGTTAAGATAGAGTGTAAATCAGTTTCAGGGGTACAATATAGTGATTAAGTATTTCCATACAATACCAGGTGCTCATCATGGCAACTGCCCTCCTTAATCCCCATGACCTATTTCCCCTATCCCTCTGCCCACTTATTCTCTGGTAAACATCAGGTTTTTTCTTGCAGTTAAGAGTCTCAGTGTATTCTTTTATAATTTTTATTTACCCCACTGAATATTCAGAAGATATTAATATAGTGATTTTAGTATACTCTTGACTGTGCTGCTGACCCAAACCTCCCTAGAAGTTATATAATAAGGGGATTATATTGTATTACTGTATGGCATTGCATTGTATTGTATTTCCAAAATCTGAACATTGATGAATTTTTAAATATATTTGGGCCCAAAGGTTTTGAAATTGGAATTACAAATCTCTGATATGTCATACTAATAGAATAGTTAAACATGTATCAAGAAAAACTGGACATAAATGTAATATAAACTGGACATAAACATAAACAGCAACTGTGACTATACTATATAAATAAAGTAGAAATGTAATAATCTTGCTGAAATTGTAACAGTAGAGTTTATTTTGTTAACATGGTCAAAATTTGGGAGAAAAAAACAGCAGTTTATACAGTACTGTGGTGATGTAATAATGAGTGGAAATTTGAGAAAATTTTAAGTATGTTTTAATTTATAAACAGAATATTCCTTGGGTTGGGCAAATAAAACCTATAGCCACGCATGCCTTTGGTGAAGAGGCTGTCCTTTGTTTATACAACAAAGATTCTCTGAAAATCCAGAGAAGCTGGACAGAGTAGATACCTCTAAAAGGCTGAAAAGGAAGGTATTTGCTCTCCTTCCTCACTGTGACATTATTGAGTAGTGTGACACTAGAGATTTATATAATAAGTGACTCAGGGAGCAAGCATTTGAAGTAGCCAGCATCTCATAGGACCCCAGGAGAGAGAATGTGGGCCAAACCTGGGATCAGAGTTTGACTAGAAAAATCATTTAACATCATGACAAAGGCAAGAATGGAAAGACCCACAGGCTATTGAAATACACTCAACTGTTCAAACTTTTCATGCCATGGAAAAACAGGCTTGTTAGCTTCATAAACCACTTACAGATTTAATTGTGCTCATTATTCACTGAATTAATTTTTTTTTAAAGATTTTATTTATTTATTTGACAGACAGATCACAAGTAGGTGGAAAGGCAGGCAGAGAGAGAGGAGGAAGCAGGCTCCCCGCTGAGCAGAGAGCCCGATGTGGGGCTCGATCCCAGGACCCTGGGATCATGACCTGAGCTGAACGGCAGAGGCTTTAACCCACTGAGCCACCCAGGTGCCCCTCACTGAATTAATTTTTATAGTTAATAAACAAACTACATGGTCTCTTTCACATATTCAGAAGTTTTCCAGATACATGGATGAAGTCATGCCTTTGTAGGGAGAGATGGGAAATATGGATATGGCAATCTAGAATTTTTCCATGAAAATAATTAGATACAAAAATGTGTTAGGGATATACTTTATAGAAGGTAACTCAATGGAGGACTGTAATAATTTTAATTTTGAGCCAATAATGCAAAAAAAAAAAAAAAGCCTGATATTTATACCTAGGATAACACATTTTAAAATCACTTTTTCATTTTTGTCCATGGGGCATAAAAGTCTGAGGGGCTTAAATTAGTATGTTTTCTTATTGTAAAGGAGCCCTGGTTTCTACCCATCAATTTGCCTCTGTTCTTCAGAGATGTATCCTTAAATAAAAGACATTTGCAAAGCACAAAACAAAATATTTTAGGATTCAGGTGATCCTAGATAATTTTTAAAAGTGTATGTGGGGGGACGCCTGGGTGGCTCAGTTGGTTAAGCAGCTGCCTTCGGCTCAGGTCATGATCCCGGCGTCCTGGGATCGAGTCCCACATCTGGCTCCCTGCGGAGCAAGGAGCCTGCTTCTCCCTCTGACTCTTCCTTCCACTCTGTCTGCCTGTGCTCGCTCTCACTCACTCTCTCTCTGACAAATAAATAAATAAAATCTTAAAAAAAAAAAAGTGTATGTGGGGATGTTAAAAAACTAACAAACAAAAAATGCTACATGGAGTTTATTTGCTAATATTTTTAGAGTAGGATATCTAGGGAAGGAGAAATTTTGGTAGGTATTAAATTCTTTCCATAGGGAAAACTAAGCTAGTTTCCCAATCTCTTGCAATATTGCATACTTGTCTTACATTTATTTCATGGCTATTATATTTTCAGATAAAATGCCTTTAAGAGGAAAGAACACTATATAAACTCTCTATGAGACTAAAAGGGATTGGGACAACACATCATAGGCCAACATAGCCACAGGGGAGGATTAAATGCAATGGCCATGTGAAGAAAATATCTCTCTCCTTTTACATCTGATATCCACAATTAGACATGTGAGTCCGGAAATTGATTCCAAATATGTTTTTAATAAATATATATGTTATCCCACTTATAGAAGAAGATCAGAAAAGTTATCCTTACTACTCCCACCCACTAAATGAAATGACTTAATTTTTTTATTAGGAAATTATTTCATTTTTTTCTGATACAACAGTAAAATCTAAGCTATTTTAGTAAGAATATTTTTTTAGTTGGATTGAATTACATTCTTTTGTTTTTAGCAGTCTGTGGGTATAAATAAAAGTTTAGGGGAATGTTTTAAAAAGGTGATATGAATAATTGTAAAGTCAGTGGACACCCAAAGTCATTGTTTAGATATAATATCAATGAGATAGATCCTGTCATATTTTAAAGGATTTTCTGTACACAAATATGGTTCTAATTATTTTCAAAGTAGGGTGCATTTATTATGAGGGTACCCTATTATAATTTTTATGTTGTGAAAATAAATCATTTATGTAGATGTAATTTATTAATTAAATTTTATTAGATAATTTTTAAGGCTTTCAGATATTTAAATTTCAGTATAATTCTTTGAATAAAATTTCTTTTGACTTAATACTTTCAGTTTACTCTTTTATTTATAAAAGAGATAGATACATAAACATATGTAATTGAATACGTTGTTGCTATTTTTATTTGAATAATTAGTTACTTCATTTAAGAATAAAAAGAATAATGCTTATATTTTACTTTCTCTTAAATGCTCTTCACTGATGCTCTTTCTTTCTTTATGTAGATCTAAGTTTCTCCTATATAATTTCCCTTCTTTCTAAAGGACTTTTAAATTTCTTGCAGCAAATTTGCTGCCAACAAATGCCTGTTTTTATTTGTCTAAGAAAGTATTTCTCCTTCACTTTTGGTGGATAATTTTGCAGGATACAGAATCTAGGTTGTGGGGTTTTCCTCAACACTAAATATTTCATTCTGCTCGCTTCTTGCTTGCATAATTGAAAAGTTAGTTGTAATGCTTATCTTTGTTCCTCTATGTGTTAAGATTTTATTGTGTTTCTTTCAGTATTTTTTTGGTCTTCTATTTTCTGCAGTTAGTAAATGATATTCCAACATATAGTTGTTTGTTTGTTTTAGCGTTTATCCTGTTTGATTTTCTCTTAGATTTTTGGATCTGCGGTTTTGTGTCCAATGTTAATTTAGGAAAATTCTCAGTTATAATAATTTCAAATATTTCTTCTCTCTTTTTCTTTCTTCTTCTGGTAGTCCTATTACAGGTATGTTGTCCCACAGTCTTTGGATATTTTGGTGAATTGGGGGGGGGCTTGTCTTTGTTTTCTTTGTATTTCAGCTTTTTTGAGGATTCTATTAATGTGTCCTGTAGCTAAGAGAGTCTTTCCTTAAGCATGTCCAATCTATCATTAAGCCCATCAAAATCATTTTTCATTTCCATTATAGTGTTTTTTTTATCTAAAACATTTTGGGAGGGGGCATCTTAGGAGTTCCATCTCTCTGTTCATAGTGCCCATCTGTTTCTCCATGCTATGTGCTTTATCCATTACTGTCCATTACAGTCCTCCTTAGGATATTAATCATAGTTGTTTTAAATTCCTAGTTTGATTAATTCTGCCATATCTGGTTCTATGCTTGCTTTGTATTCTCAAATGGTGATTTTTACCTTTTGTTATACCTTCTGAGTTTTTCTTATTAGCCAGACATGATATATCAGGTAAAAGCAACAGCTTTAGTAATGTGGTGACGTTTGGGCAGAGGATAAGCAATCTAAAATAGTCCTTTGAGCAGGTCTCAGTCTTTTAGTAAATCTATGCCCCTTGGGACAGAATTGCACAAGTGTTTCTCTTTTTTTTTTTTTTTTTTTGTGCCTGCTAAGGCATGGGACATTATGGCTGGAGTGGGTGGGTTGGAGTGTTGGTTATTTTCTTTCCCTATATGAAAGGCTAAAGCTTTTTGAAGTTGGGATTTCCCTTCCCCACATTAAGTCTGACTTTGATAATACCCCAGCACCTTAGGCTCTGGTTAACAGGTTTCACCTGAAGGCAGGCCTTATTTAGAAAGAGTTCTCTAGTGTATTTTAAATTGTTCATTCCTCCTCCTCCTGCAGGAAACCCAAGGAGATTTTTCTCTGACATTTACTATGGGAACCTGGTTGAGCTTCTCAAGGTAAATCTTATAATATTGTGGGAGCTCCTCTAGACTGGGTGCCCTGGAGTTTTAAACTCTTAGAGATGTTCACAATACTCCTCCAGTAAGAGTGGAAGAGACAACTTCCAAGTTCATCCCATGTCCGAGCTGAACTGAAAGTCTCATATCTGAATCAACTTCTGCTATTTATTTATTTTTTTGTCTCTTGGCTGTGTGTTGTTATTTTATTTTTCCATATGTTTCATAGTGTTTTTATGAAACTGGGTATCTCTTTTGGGACACCAGAGACAGATAAATCAATTTTTATGCCTACAAGTGTATCTGTCTTTTCTTCTTCTAGGCCTTTGTTGTGGTAGTTTCAATTAATCTACACAGAAGTATTCCTGAGTTGCGGGTATGGTGGTGGTGGTGGGCACTATAATTAACCTAAGTATATCTCAGCCTACATATCCCTCAAGACATAATTTATGATTAAGTTGGGGGCTGGCTTGGCATAGAATTTTTCTCGATATCGATTCCACTGTCAACTTTAGGTCTTTCTTTTGTATTGTATTTCTATGGAGATTATCTAGGTGGGGGGGGGGGGGGAAGAAGAGCACTCCCAGAAATAAATTCTGTAACTTTTTATCTGATACTTGCTACCTTGATGTTTAAGATGATTCTGATTAAGCCACAGTCTTATGCAAGAACTGTGTCCCTGAAGTTCAGAGTTTTGGAGTCCCACTGGATCTTATCCTTTCCTCACATCTAGTAGTGGGCCCAGCACTTATTCCTACTGCCTCCCATTTAGTAGAAGATATTTTTCTGTTCTCTTTCTCCAGCAGCATGGAGTTTCAGAGTGGAGTTTGTTGCCCTTTCCCCAAAGATAAAGGTTTTTGTTTTCTAGGGGAGCTAAAGAGACAGATCCTGGCAAATTTTGTGTCCCCCAGGTACCCTTTGTTATTCTCTACTTCAAAGCATGCTCTCTGATGGATGCTTTCTCATGACTCTGGCCAGTACTGTTTGTGAGGATCTAGTGAAAAAGTCTTGAAAGACTACCACTGTGAAAAAAAGTCTTCAAGATTTTGCAAAGTCTCCCTTGGCTTGTAACATCCTAAGGCTCTACATTTTCTCACAAAAATGCTGAGGGCACTGTTGAAAAGCCATTAAAGCTGAGGATATAAGAACAAAAGCCCTCTACTAATGAAGAAAATGTCAGAATAAGTGCTGAGCCCAGAACTGGATATTGGGACTGGAAGGAACAGGGCCAGAGCAGCCAATCCTCTAAGACTACATAAGATGGGTTTAATTGGACAGAAGTTTCATGTCCCCACCATGATGGTAACAATACTGGATAAAAAGGAACTGTGATACCCTTAGGAGTGCTGTTTTCTCCGTAGGTATCCTTAATAAAAGGACAACACAAAAGGAAGATCCACTCCAAGCCTCCACTAAGTTACCCTATCTGAAGTCTTCATAGCTGAGCCTAGCTCTGTCTGTTACAAGTAATTAAATGTTCCCATCCTGTACCTCATTGGGTGCTTGCCTCTCTGCAGATCAATGACTGATTGGTAGTCTTGTCACCTCAACTTTTTATAATTTCACGTAAAGTTGTGAACTTGCTGTTCTCCTGGCTTTTTGTTTTTGTAAGATTGTGACACTCTTTCTAGCTCTCTTTATCTCTAAGTGGACTCCAATCACACTTTAAAAAAATTTTATCTGGCTTTTAAGACATACTTTTGATGAGTAGATTACTATAAGTTGCTCCTTGATAGCCTGAACAGGAAATTGTGGAATTTTTTTCCCTCAATTTTTTGATTTGCTGTAGATCTTTCAACATTTGCACTAATTTGTTTCTTCAGTTTTTAAATGATTTCATCAATTATAAAACATTTCTTCACCTCTGTCTTTACCTTTGTCAGAAAACTAGATTTATCCTGTGATTCGTAATAAAAGGTCTGGGGCAAGTTTATTCTGTGACTTGTAACAAAAGTTTTGCGGCAACTTGAAGTTATTTGCTTCATGTATGTTATTTCTGACTGTTTCTCTTTCTGTCTTTGTCTCTTTCCTTTATCTATGTATCTATCTATCTGTCCATCTTTCTATTATACTTATATAAAATATATATATGTATATATATATATATATATATACATATATAATCTTATTTTGTTTTGCAAATGAGCTCTAGCTGCTGCTCCAAATGCTGGCTTTATTATTCATGCAACAAATGGGTCAATATGTGAATATTGTAATATTTTAAAGCAATATTGTAATATTGCTTTTGTTATGAATCCAACTTCATACGTTCTTAAGCTTTCACTCTGTGGGCCAGATTAGCATGTTTTCATAGAAGATAGTTTCGTGGAAAGCACAAAACTGAGTGTGTACCTTATTCAAATTTATCAGTGCTTTAGACTGAGTGTCTGTGTCACCTCCCTGCTCCCAAATTCATATATTGAAATTCTAATCTCCAGTGTAATGGTGTTTGGAGATGGGGCCTTTGGGAGATAATTAGGTCATGAGGGTGGAGCCTTTATAGCAGGATTAATACCCTTATAAGGAGAGACAGAAAAGACCTTCTCACTTCCTCTCTTTTTCTGTCAGTCTCTGTCTGTCTTTCTCTCTTTTCATCATGTGGAGATACAATAGGAAGGTGATCCTTTGAAAACCTTGAAAAGTGCCCTTACTAGACACTGGATCTGCTGACACCTTGATCTTGGACTTCCCAGTCTCCAAAACTGTGAGAAACCAAATTCTATTATTTAACCCATACAGCTTATATTATTTTTGTTATAACAGCCCAAACTAAGACAATTGGTATTGCATTTTGGATTGTAATTTGCTCTATCAACTTTGAGCTGGCAGTAATCATGGTGTTGAAAAATTGAACAGGAAAAAAGTTTATGAGGCCATGTTGGAGGATAATTTATTAAGAAGACTGTTATCTTTGGCTTTGTGATATCTTATATACTTCATTTATAACTTGTGAATATAAGGATTGTTGAACTCATTTTTTTTTTTTTTTTTTTTTAGATTTTATTTGTTTTTTATTTTTTGACAGAGAGAGAGACATCGAGAGAAGGAACACACACAGGCAGGGGAAGTGAGAGAGGGCCAAGCAGGCTTCCTGTTGAGCAGGGAGCCCAATACAGGGCTCGATTCCAGGACTCTGGGATCATGACCTGAGCTGAAGGCAGACGCTTAACAACTGAGCCACCCAGGCATCCCTCAACCCATTTCTCTCTTTTTTTTTTTTTTTTAAGATATTATTTATTTATCAGAGAGAGAGAGGGAGAGAGAGTGAGCACAGGCAGGCAGAATGGCAGGCAGAGGCAGAGGGAGAAACAGGCTCCCTGCTGAGCAAGGAGCCCGATGTGGGACTCAATCCCAGAACACTGGGATCATGACCTGAGCTGAAGGCAGCTGCTTAACCAGCTGAGCCACCCAGGCGTCCCCCTGAACTCATTTCTTAATCCAGCATTCAGGCTTCTATTTCCATAGTCTCCAGATCCATAGATTTCTTATTTTCAATAAGAAGTGTAAGAATGAAATAAGCAAAATATTCATAAAGTGTTTCTGCTTCTATAAAGTTAGAGAGGATAAAGTTAGTATTATTATATTTCACATTCTTATGAAATATTCTAGTGTTGGAGTAAATTTCTCAAATTCCAAGCAATTTGGGTCAATGTTCTTTAGCAGTTTCTGAGACTTTTCTGCTTATATCAACATTTTTAATTTCGTAAATTCACCAGCGGGCCCTGTCCATTAGAGTCAAGAAAAATCTTTCTCTTCCCTTCATTTTTACATGTTGCTAGATTTTAATTTAACCTATCTGTGAGGTTGTCATACTTTCTGTAAAATCTCCTTTGATTCTTCATGCCAGTTTGTCAGCTGGTGATTCCAAACTGCTACACTGGGCTTACAATCTTTAAAACATTACTTGAGTATGAGTTCTATTTTAACTTTCCACCGTCATTCTTCATGAAAGCTTTAAATGAAATATTGACACTTTCTATATTCATTTAAAATATTATATGCACCCTCTGCAGTTCTTCACATTTTTGCATGAAATAATTTCAAACATAGGGATATATAATTTTACAGATAATTCTTATCAGTTTGAGCTTTCCCTGACAAGCTATTAGTCTTTGAAATTTTTTACTCAATGCTATGATGTACTGTCAGAGGAGAAGTGGGATTCATTGCTTCCAAATTCGTTTGGGTAGAAATAGAACATCATGATACACATTTATCATTTTTCACCCACACAGAATTTTGGTAAATGAAGTGCATCTGGGTCTTCTGTTGGGTCATCACAATTAGCACCTAAACAATGTAAGTGTGATGCATTATTTATCAGCCTTCGTAATGAATTTTGTCTTTGTTTTATCTTTGTGATAGTTGTACCTGTCAAAAACTTTACCAACTTTAGTCCTTAAAAATCTATGAAAATCTGAGAGTACTGTTGAGGAATTATGTACTGTTGAGGAGTTACTACTGGAATATCTTTGATAGCAAGCTTAAAGGTGCAAATCATCACTTCTTTTTTTAAATAATATAGTCACCATTTAAATGAGAAAATATATTATTTTATAAGAAAGTTACATGTTTACAGCACTATTTCAATTTTCTTATTTCTACAGGGCTAGCAGCTGGTAGAATGCTTTGTTTACAGAAGGGGCTTACATAACTATTGTTGAAATAAAAGTTTGAATAAATTATTGAATTTCGTTCATAGTATTTCAAAGATTACTTACATAAATATCCACGTTTCAGTTCCTGCTTTGATTTTTTGACTTAGTCATTTGGGACCTCAGTTTCCTTATCAGTAAAATTAGAGTGTTGGATTCATTGGTTTTCAAGGTAGCTCTTAAAACAAAAAAAGTCAGTTATTTCATTTATTTTAGATGCTCCTAGAAATGTTTCTTATAATCCTGTTTTCTACCCTTTTTTTCTTGAATTAGTAACATCATGTTGATTTATTTTCCTTATTGCATTGTGAATTAAATAGAAGCTTAGAAAATGCCACTGAGTGCCAAATTAATATACAATTGAGTGCAATTCTAAATTTTCTCGTTTTGAGTGATTTTTCAAATAAGGACTTAAGATATATGCTTCTGTTTATTTTACAGCTCCAAATTCCATAGTATCAACAGAGGAAGTGCTCTGGTTTGATGATGGGATATATAAATAATTTAAGCAAGGATTGAAGTAGAAACTCTTAAGTGGAGCATACTTAGGAACCTATAACATATAGCTTTATACACTTTGATAAAAATTCAAAATAAAATTCTAGAAGTCAATTTCAAAAAGATCACCCTATTTGAGAGGGAATGCTGGGTAGTAATTAAATGATAATATGGCACTGTCTGATTCAAATTCATTAGTACTTACCATGAAATAACAAGTGCAGTGTTACATTGAAAGATAAAAATAATTTATAGTAAATGATGATCATAGTTTTTTCTATAATATGAATAAGATAAAAACTTATTATTTTAGGATTTCTCACATGTCATTAAAGTAGGTGGTATATTTAGGATTTAATACCTGGAACATAGCTGCCTGAAATTTAGAATTATTTCATATTTCAATTAGCTAATAAGCTTATTGATATATATCATCTTTAAAGAAGTTATGGCAAAGCTGATCATTTCATTTTAATAACTAAATTTGGCTTAACTGCAAATGTTCTTTAACTTTATGAAAGATTCATAAGAAAGTATTAAATTATTTTGTCATTTGCTTTCGGATAAAAGTTATAAAATGAGATGGACATTTTTGTACAGTCTAACCAACAAGTGTAGTAAGTTAGAGCAATTTCAGTTGCCTTTTAGAACCCAAAATATGAGGAAATTAATAAAGAAATACTATTTACCTCATGTAATTTTTTTAAAAAACCTGGTTAAAGTTGTTCATAATCATGTACTAGGATAAAATATTTACCTACTATAATCCAACATTACTTATACATTGATGAAAACCCTTGATGTACATATATACATGTATATGTGTGTGTGTGTGTGTATACATTATTTTTAAATGAAAGGTTTAGAATATAGCTAGTATAAACTACAGAAACTGGGTTCCCTGGGTGACTCACTTGGTTAAGTATCTGCCTTCAGCTAGGATCCTTATCCCAGCAACTTTGGATCAAGTCCTGCATCAGGCTTCTTGCTCTGCCTGTTCTGCCTGCAGCTCCCCCTGCTTGTGCTCTTTCTCTATGACAAATAAATAAATAAAATCTTTAAAAAAATAAAATCTTTAAAAAAAATCTTAAAAAAAAATCTTTTTATTATTTATTTATTTATTTTTTAGAGAGAGAAAGAGAAAGCATGAACAAGGAGAGGGACAGAGAAAAGGAAGAGGGAGACAGTCTCCAGCCGACTCCATGCTGAGCACAGAGCCCAAGGCAGGGCTTGATCCCATACCCTGAGGCTATGACCTAAGCCAAAACTCAGACAACAAACCAATTGAGCCAGGCAGATGCCCTTAAAGAAACTATCTTTTAAAAGAAAAAGTGTCCTCAATTTCAATTTAAAACAGAGTTCTTTGCATTAATGGTTACTTGGGTTTAGAAAATTAAAATGACTGACAAAAATTTGTAAAATGTATACCTTAAGATCTATCACTAGAAAGTAAATACTAAAAATAGAATATAGATACATTTCTAAAAGCAATATATATTTTTACAACTTTTTTTCAATCCAAAGTAATATTTTACTCTCAATATCTAGGTACATTGTTATTTACATAGATGATATTGTTAATAATTATTGCTGTATACATAATTTAAATTGTCTTAAGACAATTAATTTGTCAGTTTAATTGTCTTAAGAGCTATTTTTTGCATTAATGAATGGTTATGTCAGTGTTTTGAAGAGAAATATAAGATTTTCTATTGAGTAAGACTGTATTAGAATTTTACCTGCTGTATCACAGATAATTCAGTAGGAAAGACTATATATAGTTTTTAACTATAACCATATGCTGTAGAGAAAGAAACATAGAATGTGTCACAAAAACCATAAAATATTATGGGCTCTGTGCTCAGCAGGAAGTCTACTTGAGATTTTCTCTGGTCTCTCTCTGCCACTCCCTCCTGCTTGTAGTCTCTCTCTCAAATAAATAAATAAAATGTTTAAAAATAAATAAAATATTTGAAAAACATATTATGACAGATTGTGACCAAATATATGGGTCATATTAATAAATGTGAATGGGCCTAATGCATCTAGTAAAATTTAAAAAATATATATTTTATTATTATCCGTCTGCCTGGAAGGGTTACTCTTTTGTAATTATCACAAAGACTCTTGTGCCATTAGACTTAATGAAATATTCAAAGCCATTATATTCACTTGGAATGGTTTAAAATTTATTCCTAGGCGGGGCACATGGGTGACTCAATGGGTTGAAGCCTCTGCCTTCACCTCAGGTCATGATCCCAGGGTCCTGGGATCAAGCCCCACATTGGGCTCTCTGCTCAGCAGGGAGCCTGCTTCCTCCTCTCTCTCTCTCTGCCTGCCTCTCTGCCTATTTGTGATCTCTATCTGTCAAATAAATAAATAAATATTTTTTAAAGAAATAAAAAATAAATAAATAAAATAATTTATTCCTAGGAATAAAATTCTTCAGAAAATTAGTGTTCAGATTTGGATTACATTTCAGAACTTCATTAAACACCTTTACTGTAATTACCAGACATTAAAACAGCAAAACCTAAAATCCTAACTCCTCATTAGAGGCTTCTTGTGTGATTACTTACATAACTCAAAATAAAAAAAAAAATAATGAATTTTGCCATTTTCTTAATTATATGAAATTCTTTCATATCTACTTACTTAGCTACAATTCATCAACATGTATTCAGATGTATATTAAAACTGAGCCCACCATGGAAAAAGCTAATCAACTGTTTTATTTTATTTTTTAGTAGATCTGTACATGGTTCTATTGTTTTGGTTTTTGATATTTTTAGACAACTAAATACTTTACCTTCTCTTGCTCTCATGAACCTTCACATCATGTCTTTGAGATATTGCAGTACAAATCTGTTCTGCAAAGGATAAAAGGCAGCATCCTAAAAGAAAGAAGAAAATTTATTTGTGAAAATTTTCAAAGGATGTGTTTAAGAAGTGACTGTATTTTATGGTTCTTGGTGCTACAGTAAATGGAATTGTTTATCTTATTTTGCTTTCTATATTTTCATTGTTAGTTATAAGAAAGCAACTGATTTCTGTACATTGATTTTGTATCCTGCCACATTACTGAATTGCTGTGTGAGTTCTAGTAATTTGGAGGTGGAATCTTTCCATATAAAGTATCATGTCACCACAAAGACAGAGTTTGACTTCTTCTTTGCCAGTGTGAATACATTTTATTTCTTTTTTTGTCTGATTGCTATTGCTAGGACTTCTAGTACTATGTTGAACAAAGGTAGTGAGAGTGGACATCCTTGTCATGTTCCTGATCTCAAAGGGAAGGTTATCAGATTTTCCCATTTAGGATGATATTCGCTGTGGGTTTTTCATAGATAGATTTTATGAAGTTGAGGAATGTTCCCTCTATCCCTGTACTTTGAAGTGTTTTAATCAGGAATTAAAATTAGAATTTTACCTGCTCTGTGCTCTATCTTGTCCAATGCTTTTTCCGCATCAATTGAGAGGACCATGTGGTTCTTCTCTCTTCTCTTATTGATTTGTTTTATCACATCGATTGATTTGCAAATGTTGAGCCACCCTTACATCCCAGGGATAATCCCACCTGATCATGGTGGATGATCTTTTTAATGTACTGTTGGATTCTATTAATTAGGATCTGGTTGAGAATCTTGGCATCCATATTCATCAGGGATATTGGTCTGAAATTCTCCTTTTTGGTGAGGTCTTTGCCTGGTTTGGGGATCAGGGTGATGATGGCTTCATAAAAGGAGTCTGGAAGTTTTCCTTCTGTTCCTATTTCTTGAAACAGCTTCAGGGGAATAGCTATTATTTCTTCTTTGAATGTTCAGTAGAATTCTCCAGGAATTCCATCAGGTCCTGGGCTCTTGTTTTTTGGGAGGTTTTTGATCACTGTTTTAAGCCAATTACTAGATATGGGTCTATTCAAGTTGTCAATTTCTTCATGATTCAGTTTTGGAAGTTTATAGGTTTCCTGGAATGCATCCATTTCATCTAAGTTGCTTAACTTCTTGGCATGTAACTGTTGATAATAATTTCTGATGATTGTTTTTATTTCCTTGGTGTTAATCATGATCTCCCCCTTTTAATTTATAATTTTCTTAATTTGGGTCCTCTCTAAAAGAGAGGATTAGTTTTGCATTAGTTTGGCCAGTGGCTTATTGATTTTATTGGTTCTTTCAAAAAACCAGCTTCAGTTTCATTGATGTGTTCTACTCTATCTCTAGTTTCTATCTCATTGATCTCTGATTTAATCTTGATTATTTCCCTTCTTGTGTGTGACATTGGCTTAATTTGTTGTTGATTCCCCAGTTATTTAAGGTGTAAAGAGAGCTGGTATATTCTAGATTTTTCTTTTTTTTTTTTTTTTTTGAGTGAGTCTTGGATAGTATTTCCTCCTTAGGACTGTCTTTGCCATATCCCATAGGTTTTGGACCAATGTGTCTTCATTCTCATTGGTTTCCAAGAATAAACCTAACCAAAGTTGTAAAGGATCTGTACTCGAGGAACTACAGAACACTCATGAAAGAAACTGGAGAAGACACAAAAATATGGAAGAGTATTCCATGCTCAGAGATCGGAAGAATAAACATTGTTAAAATGTCTAAACTGATTAGAGCAGTCTATACTTTCAATGCCATCCCAATCATTTCCACAGGCATTTTTCAAAGAGCTGGAACAAACAATCCTAAAATTTGTATGGAACCAGAAGAGACCCTGAATTGCTAAGGAGCTGTTGAAAAAGAAAAACAAAACTGGGGGCATCATGTTGCCTGATTTCAAGCTTTACTACAAAGCTGTGATCAACAAGCAGGATGGTACTGACAGAAAAACAGACACATAGACGGGCACAGAGAGCCCAGATATGGACCTTCAACTCTATGGTCAAATAATCTTCAACAAAGCAGGAAAACATACACAGTGGAAAAAAAGACAGTCTCTTCAACAAATGGTGCTGGGAAATTGGACAGCTATGTATAGAAGAATGAAACTCGACCATTCTCTCACACCATACACAAAGATAAACTCAAAATGGATAAAAGACCTCAATGTGAGGCAGGAATCTTTTAAACTCCTAGAGGAGAACAGAGGCAGTAACTTCTTTGACACCAGCCACAGCAACTTCTTTCAAGACATGTCCCCAAAGGCAAAGGAAACAAAAGTGAAAATGAACTTTTGGGATTTCACCAAGATTCAAAGCTTCTGCACAGCAAAGGAAACAGTCAACAAAACCAAGAGACAACCCATGGAATGGGAAGAGATATTCGCAAATGATACTACTAAAGACTGATATCCAAGATCTATAAAGAACTTCTCAAACTCAACACACACAAAACAGATAATCACCTCAAAAAATGGGCAGAAGACATGAACAGACAATGGACAAATGGATAAGGAAGACATGGTCCATATTATACAATGGAGTATTATGGCTCCATCAGAAAGGATGAATACCCAACTTTTGTATCATTGTGGATGGGACAAGAAGAGATTATGCTGAATGAAATAAGTCAAGCAGAGAGAGTCACTTATCATATGGTTTCATTTACTTGTGGAGCATAAGGAATAACACAGAGAGCATTGGGAGATGGAGCAGAGAAGTGAGGTGGGGGAAATTGGAGGGGGAGACAAACCATGAGAGACTGTGGACTCTGAGAAACAAACTGAGGGTTTTGGAGGGGATGGGGTAGGGGGTTGGGTGAGCCTGATGGTGATTATTAAGGAGGGCACATATTGCATGGAGAACTGGGTGTGGTGCATAAACAATGAATTTTGGATCACTGAAAAAAAATTCAATTTAAAAAAAAGAAAAAAGTGACTATTATAAGCATTTCTTAAACAGTTCTAATGAGATTATTTTTTCAAGTTTTTAATTCAAATTCTAACTAGTTAACATGCAGTATAATATTAGTTTCAGGTATAGAATATATTGATTCATCATTTACATACAATACCCAGTGTACACATAAGTGCCCTTCTTAGTCCCCATCACCCATGTAACCCATTTTCCCAGACCACTTCCCCTCCAACAGCCCTCAGTTTGTTCTCTATAGTTACGAATCTGTTTTCTGGTTTGCCCCTCTTTCTCTCCTTTTTCTTTCTTTCCCCTAAAGTCATCTATTTTGTTTCCTAAATTGCACATATTAGTGAAATCATATGGTACTTATCTTTCTATAATAGTACTATTATCAAATGTGTACCGTCCAACCTCTGTTGAAAAAGAGAATACCTAGCAATTGCTCTGTTTATCAGGAAATACACAGAACAAATCAATTTTTCTACTTCTCCTTATAGTTTGAATCTCTGGTGAACAGCTTGCTCATTTCTAGAGTGAACATGTGGCAGTAGTATGAATATCAGCAGAATAATTCTGGCACTTGGTTGATAAGATTTGCCTCAAAATATATTTACAGAAATTCTGTTTAGTTGATATATAGCTCTTCACAACATTTATAAATTTCAAACTCACTTGGTTTTCTCATACATGAAACTTACTGAAATTGTTGCTAAGAAAAGCAATTCTAAATAGGAGGAAAAATGAATAAAGAACACTGTAACTGGCGTTTCTTGTAAAGTGAGATGTAGCAAAGAATCAAAGATAAGATAATAAATCCTTATCTTATTTATCTATGTTTATTTCACAGCAAAGGTCTTATGTAAATATACACAATTAGCATCATCAGTCTCAACATGGTGGTTATATATTTTTGTAGGTATTTCCTCTTTGGTTTTCTGAATTTCTATTTTCTATACTTAGTTTTTAAGAAGAAAGTATAAAAAGTGTTTTTCTTATATACAGTATATTACCTTTCTTTATTAAAAGTGTTGTAGTACATGGAAAACTTTTTCTGTCTTAAAGTATTCTTTTACCAATTTATCTTCATCAAGCACAGTTTTGCATATTAATAGGCAATCGAGTTCTGCTTCATATACAAAGTTTAAAATATTTTAGAATTTAAGTTTATAATGAATTGCTATATATTAAATTTTGTACAGGCTGTCAATTTAAAATGTAAAATAATTTGTTTTTAAAAAGTAATAAATTATTTCCTAGTATTGACCGCAGTCATTATATTAACACGTGAATTATAATATCAAATAGAGTAGGTTTTTGTTTTTTTTTTAAATAGTCTTTAAAGTGAAGGGATGGAAAAGATATTCTATGCAAATGATAACCAAAAGAGATCAGAGGTGGCTGTACTTCACAAAAGATAAAATAGGCTTTAGGTCAAAATGACACAAGACAAAGAAAGTTATTATATAATGATAAAGAGTTTATTCATCAGGAAGATCTATAATTTTAACTATACATCCAATATCAGAGCACATAAATATATAAACATAGATATGAAGGGGAGAAGTAGGCACCAATACAATAATAGTAAGAAACTTCAATACTCCACTTTTAATAATGAATAGAATATCCAGACTGAAAGTCAATAAGGATAAAACCAACTTGAACAATACTCTAGACCAAATGGACTTCAAAAACATATACAGAATAAAATAATTAGGAGTTAATTTAACCAAGGATAATGGAAAACTTACACACTAAAACCTCAATGTTGATGAAAGAAACAAAGGTTAGCTATTATAATCATAACTGTACTTGGTCCAAAGATATGGTTGTGGAGTTATGTTATTTTCCTTTATTTTCTAAATCTGTATTACATCTATATATTCTTATTTTTACTGAAGTGATCTTACATATTTTTTTACTTTCCCATGATATGGAATTTTAAGTTGGAATGTGTATTAGCAGTCAATCACTGCTCACTCCCTTCAAGATCAGTCTTACTGAGTGTCAGAATGGTAATACCAAGAATAGTAAAGATCCTAGAGCAGTGTTTCTAAAATATTGTTGGCTAAGAGAATTACCATCTGCCTAAAATTCATTTAAAAGTGAATTTTGGAACAGTCGTGGTAAGGATATTAGCTAAGAAGTTCTATCTGTCTCAAAAGCTATTTATCAGTGGTGACATTTTTAGGTAATGTGATAATGAACCGTTTGAAGATATGTCCCAGAGCAACTTTTAGAATGTTTTTCAGGGCCTCCTTGATGTTTCTTTCCTAATAGGTCAATATGAAACTTCTCTCACAAGTTAATTGTAACCCATGACCTGAGCAATTTCAACTGAACTTTTCCTGTGAATTTTCTTTAGTTTTGGCAGTAAGGAAAAAGACAGAGAATTCTTTGATCTACCAGGCTCATTACACAGAAGAATTTGTGCTATGTGTCCACTCTAATTTCTTTTTCTCACTCATTTTCTCTCTCTCTCTCTCTCTTTAAAAAATCTTAATGCCTCTAAATAGACTTGAGTTTTTGCAATGATATAATTGCTTTTGAATTGCTTACAAAAAGATTTAAGAATCATGTGTCATGAAGGGGAATTCAGATGAAATTTGAAGTCATTTTTAATTTTTAATTTTAGTGAACATCTATCAGAGGCAGAACATGATAGTTTATATCAAAGAAGGATACAACTAGTCATTTGTATATTACTTTATTGTCAAAACCAAAATGTATTTCCAAATTAATATCTTATGAAAAGGAAAAAAGAAGAAAGAGAAATTAAGGAGTCAATCCCATTTACAATTGCACCCCAAACCATAAGATACCTAGGAATAAACCTAACCAAAGAGGCGCAGAATCTATACTCAGAAAACTATAAAGTACTCATGAAAGAAATTGAGGAAGACACAAAGAAATGGAAAAATGTTCCATGCTCCTGGATTGGAAGAATAAATATTGTGAAAATGTCTATGCTACCTAAAGCAATCTACACATTTAATGCAATTCCTATCAAAGTACCATCCATCTTTTTCAAAGAAATGGAACAAATAATGCTAAAATTTATATGGAACCAGAAAAGACCTCGAATAGCCAAAGGGATATTGAAAAAGAAAGCCAACATTGGTGGCATCACAATTCCGGACTTCAAGCTCTATTACAAAGCTGTCATCATCAAGACAGCATGGTACTGCCACAAAAACAGACACATAGATCAATGGAACAGAATAGAGAGCCCAGAAATAGACCCTCAACTCTATGGTCAACTAATCTTCGACAAAGCAGGAAAGAATGTCCAATGGAAAAAAGACAGCCTCTTCAATAAATGGTGCTGGGAAAATTGGACAGCCACATGCAGAAAAATGAAATTGGACCATTTCCTTAAACCACACACAAAAATAGACTCAAAATGGATGAAGGACCTCAATGTGCGAAAGGAATCCATCAAAATCCTTGAGGAGAACACAGGCAGCAACCTCTTCGACCTCAGTCGCAGCAACATCTTCCTAGGAACAACGCCAAAGGCAAGGGAAGCAAGGGAAAAAATGAACTATTGGGATTTCATCAAGATCAAAAGCTTTTGCACAGCAAAGGAAACAGTTAACAAAATCAAAAGACAACTGATAGAATGGGAGAAGATATTTGCAAACGACATATCAGATAAAGGACTAGTGTCCAGAATCTATAAAGAACTTAGCAAACTCAACACCCAAAGAACAAATAATCCAATCAAGAAATGGGAAGAGGACATGAACAGACATTTCTGCAAAGAAGACATCTAGATGGCCAACAGACACATGAAAAAGTGTTCCATATCACTCGGCATCAGGGAAATACAAATCAAAACCACAATGAGATATCACTTCACACCAGTCAGAATGGCTAAAATCAGCAAGTCAGGAAATGACAGATGCTGGCGAGGATGCGGAGAAAGGGGAACCCTCCTACACTGTTGGTGGGAATGCAAGCTGGTGCAGCCACTCTGGAAAACAGCATGGAGGTTCCTCAAAATGTTGAAAATAGAACCACCCTATGACCCAGCAATTGCACTATTGGGTATTTACCATAAAGATACAAACGTAGTGATCCAAAGGGGCACACGCACCTGAATATAGCAGCAATGTCCACAATAGCCAAACTATGGAAAGAACCTAGATGTCCATCAACAGATGAATGGATCAAGAAGTTGTGGTATATATACACAATGGAATACTGTGTATACATGAAGTATCTCACTTAATTGTGCCACTTGCTATTGGTTAATGGTTTTGAACTTTTGTAGATATGGGAAATGAGAATCCAATAATTTAAAACAAAACAAAAAAACCAAGTAGTTACTCCAAAGTTTGATTCCTAATCCCTGATTTTCCTCTAATTTATTTTCTTATTTTTATAAATAAAATAGATTAGATGCAGTAATGAACCACATATTGGAAACACCTTCCTTTAGCTGGTAGGCATTTAAAGGTGGATAAATTAAACTTCTGTTTCTTTTCCTTTGAAATCCAGGACAAACTGCTTAACTTCCCTGTTTTATCTATAAAATAAGGTTGAGGATGATCGCAATAACACATTATGAGTACTGGAATAAATGCTTTAACCCGTTTAAATTACTTAGCATTAATTCCTGACAGGGCTTTATTATATACCATAATATATACTTCATACTTTATCATATACCATAATATTCCTATTGGTTCAATTTTTATTATTATCATATTATTGTTATTAGAATTAATGTTTGACAAACTGCACAAAAATGATGAAAAAGATCTGAAAGATAGCTCCAGTGGGCTTGAATCGCTTTTTCTCAGCTTTATTATTTCTGGCTTTCATAAGCTGCTTCTTCACTTTATTCAATTGGCAGTGTTTATTTCAAACCAGTATTGTGTCAGCAGTGTGCAACACATTGGAGGAAACAGAAGAAAACTGAGGTTCTGCCCGCTCAAAGGTTTTATTCTTCATTGAATGATAAATAAGAAAAATAATCCTCTTTCTGTGAGATATGTAGAAATAGAGTACTAGGAGAGATCAGAGCAAAACCTTTAATTCAGCATGAAGGGTTTGGGGAAACTCTAGAAGTGATGGAGAATTGAGCTAAAATGTGAGTAAACAAGCACTGTTTGGGGCAGTAGTGATACAGGTGATCTAAACAGAAGCTTTAATATCCTTAAAATCTTCTACCTAAGAGAAGGCATTAGAAGTGCTGAAAAGAGTGCAGGATGTGTATGAAGCAATTGGGAAGAAGGCTGTGAAGCAGCACTGAAGCCATTTAATGTGCAGAACATTTATTAAAAAGTTCTGTTGGGATTAGGACATGTGGAAGGGAAGAGAAAGAAGGAAGGTTTGGTGGCTGAGTTATAACCGCACTCTCAGTGACTGCCTCAGCCAACCTCACAGAGAAAATTCCAGAGTTAAGATAGCCCTTCAAAAAGGACTGTGAGTTAGGGAAAGGGACTATGCCTTTGTATCCCCCATATTGATAGCCTTTAGTTGAAGGCTACTCTGGAAGAAGTTGTGATCTTGCACGTGATAATTGTCTTTAGCAGAGAACTGACAGCTAAAATCAGCATAGTGACAGTATTTGAATCTTGCATTTTCTTCCTGTTGTTAGTGGATGTGGGTAATATTGCTTCATGCAGGGAATGTACTTTATGATTATATGTTCTTCACTATGTATAAATCTGCCTACCTTTAACTACCTATACCACTAAACTACCTATACTACTGACCACCTGGAAATATCTGTTGTGCTACAAAAAGTGTATACCACCATTTTAATTTCTTGCCTCTTACCACAACTGTCCCTGAACTATTCCTCTTGCTTCCAGTTTTGTCTCTCTAAAATCCCTTCTCTACTTGGCAGCAAGATTAGAGCCGTTATACCATGAATGACATAGTGCACTGCTTTTTCTGAAAACCTTTCAGTAGCTTCCCAGTCTACTCAGAATGAAATCCAAAATCAGAGTATGACTCCTTATTTAATTATATTGAACCAATTTATATATTTTCTAAAAGAGATATGTACATTTACCAGGAGATTCAGGAAATTTCCTGAAAGTGAGTGAAACAGTTGGTGTTTGATGAGAAAAATACATTCAGGTAGGTGAGTTCATCGACCCCAGTTCTTTTTAGGGTTAGCTTGTGGAACAATGTTTCAAAAAGCTATATTAAAACAATGTTCAGGAGCTTGCCTCTCTTAATGTTAAATTTTTTCATTTTATGTAAAAATCAAGAGGACATATTCTATCAATATTACATTATTAGCATATCAATAAGATACATTTTATGTATTTTTCAGTATCTTATAAAAATATAAAGCAAGCTCATATTGACATAATACGTCACAATTTGCAGTTTAGAAAAAAATTCCCATTAATAAAAATTGCATTTAGAATATTTTCTAAGTGACCTGAAATTTTTATACATTATATGTACTTAATATCTTTGGGAAACTGTGCTCAAAGCTCCTTATAAATAAACTCATTTTCCTGACAGAAAATTTTTGGGGCATGGGTGGCTCAGTGGGTTAAAACCTCTGCCTTCAGCTCAGGTCATAATCCCGGGGTCCTGGCATCAAGTCCCCATCAGGCTCTCTGCTCAGCAGGGAGTCTGCTTCCCTTACTCTCTCTCTGCCTGCCTCTCTGCCTACTTGTGATCTCTGTCTGTCAAATAAATAAATAAAATCTTAAAAAAAAAATAATTCAGATTTTCCAGCTAATAAGTGACAAAGACAGGATTGAAGTCATATCTGTGATTGCCAAGCTCATGCCCTCACTCTTGATGTAACTAATTGGACACATTACAGCTCAAATATCAGAAGTGCAAAGAGTGGCTCATTGTACTGAACTTCTGCTAAACACTGTTCTTATTTCAATTTTTGCTTCAAACACAGAAATTTTGGTAATAGTTCACATAGCTTCTATATTTCCTTTGTATAAAATTTTAGATTTTTTTATAATTTAAAATTTATGGAATTATTAAAACAAAAATATAAATGTCAATTTTACAATAATGAAGTGTAAGGAAGAATTAGTTGCTTCTTTATGTTATTGCTTCACTTGTTTATATTGAGGACATAGTCTTGACTATGTCTAGTGATGTCAGAATGTGGACTTTTATCATTTTCTATGAGTACAGTCAATTTGTTGAAATGACTTATTAAGAATCAACATTTTCAGGGTAGTATTGATTTAAGTCAAATAATATTTTTAGGAATATTTTTGAATGTAATTAAATTTAAAAAATTAATTACATCATCTTGTATTTTTTAATTGAACAGTAAACACTTGTTTCACTTCAAATTTATGATACAGTAATTTTTATGAAGATTTCTTTTAGACAATAAAACTGCTACATACTCCCAGTTTTATTTTTTTGGAAAGTGATGAAATCTGAGCATTATTTCTATTTAAAATATGTAAGATTAGAAAGAAAAAAAAATGAGATACTCAACAACTTGACTTATAAAATATATTCATCTTTTTTTTTAATTAATTCAATAATTGGATAAGGAATACAGGGCATGGCTTACCTCCTTTTTTTCATAAAGAAATTAAAATTCAGAGGGATTAAGAAATTTAATCTTAGAAACCAGAGGGATTAAAACAATTAACTAAGAAATTAATCAACTTAATTTAAATAATTAATGCATCTGAAAGTCAAGGATTTATTGATTTCAAAGAGTCAACATTTGGAATTAGATAAATATATATCTGAATCCTGTTTCTGCTGTTTACTAGCTTTGTGATCCTGTGCAAGTTATTTAAACTTCTCAAAAGTCAACTACCCTCTCTGTAAAATGAGGATAATATCTAAACAAGTCTTATGAAAGATAGAGATAACATAATATTTCTTAAAATAGTACTTGATGTAGAGTTGATATGATAATAAGGTCATATAATTCTTAAGTGAGTTAAAGGAGGGCAAAAACTCGAAGATTTAGAATTCAAGGCCAAAGATCTTTCCACTAAGTACTTTTTAAGATATCTAATCCTCAAACTGATTTCTCCTCTTACAATAGCCATTAGATTTAGACAAGTATGTTTGAATTGATCAAAATATCTTACTAATCACAGATACTATGAAACATACAATATCTAGTAAAATAATAAAAGAACTTCTTATTGAGGATATCACAAGAAGTCCTTTAACATCTTTGTATAAATCCTACTTTTTCATTTCAAGTGTCTCAGTGTCTTTTCAGGAAAATTCTTCAATACAACTTAGCTGAGGTTCTTGTACAAGTAAGTGTATTGTATATGTAAGCATGCACGACAATTTTTATCTCATGCTTCTATAGGAAAGAACATTAACATGTTTTCAGCTTCTTAAATTGAATTGTTCTTCCACGAGTCTCCCTTTACTGTAGTATATCCCTTCTCAGTGCGATTGATATGCCACATTTTAGTCATAGTGACAATTAAAGCTAAAGAAACAAACAAAAACTTTTCTTTATCATAGAGAAAAGTAGACCAGAATGAAAATTTCAGCAAATTACTTACTTTTCCTCAACTTTCAAGCATGAGTTTCTCACTGCTAGTTTTTCCTATATTTAGATTACAATTCAGGAACAATTTCCCTGTCATATTCACTGTCACATAGAAAATTAAAATTGTTTCTACCTTCTTAAGACATTCAAATCCTTAGTGACAGCCTCTTGTGTGAATTACCTTAGCAGTAAGTTTCCTAACACACCTGTCTTTTGGTTTGTGTGGGATACTGAGCACTCCTGAAAAATAAAACGTTTTTCTTCTAAATTTTTACATGTTTTCCTATTAATTATTCTTTAGTTTCTAGAACTAATGTCTCCAAAAATGCCCATAACAGTGACTTAAAACATCTGAATTAATTATATATTTATAAAAGAAAAATTGTGAAGATGGATTCTGAGAAATGTAATGCTTTTCAATACTAAAATGATTTTCCCTGAAGCCTGTAATACCATTTTTAGAATTGGTGTTTCTTTCAAATTTGTCAGCTATTAAAGTGTAGGACTTCTTAGTTTATTAGTAATACAAATGTTATGACTGAATTAGAAAAGCTTCCCTAATCACTGAAAGGTCTTTGAAAGCTTCAAAGTAATTATATCTTGTAATTATCAGAAAGTAAAGTTCCCCAATCATTCCAACAGTCAGGCATTTACTGGTTCTGAGCCTGCAGCTATTTGTGGATAAGATTAGCTGCTAATTATAGGGAGGGGAAATAATTAAGGTGAAATAAATTTTTCTTTTTAACTTGCGTAATATTTTTAATAAGGATGTTTCTGCCCTTATTAAAGCATTTCTAGAAGCCTAGAGAATGGAATGTGATTGTATGTTAAGGAAGTAATGACAAAGAAGGTAAAGGACTATATTTCAAATATTTTATAAAATAAACTTGCTGAACAGTCATACACAGATTAGTAGTTTAGATGTTTTTTTTTAAGATTGCATTTACTTACTTGAGCAAGAAAGAGAACATGAGCAGAAGAAGGGGCAGAGCAGGCAACCCAGTGAAGGACTTGATCCCAGGTCCCTGAGATCATGACCCAAGCTGAAGGCAGCTGCTTAACTAACTGGGCCACCCAGGTGCCCCAGTAGTTTAGTTTTATTTTGCCAACTTCTTTACTGAGTGAATTGAATTAACAAGATGTATAGACTGACAAACCTATGCTACTATTTAATGAACTAGTAGTTATTGCTATGTTGCTTTTAAGACTGACCTATGTAATCTATTTTATTTTAAATCATAAGCTTTTTTAAAAAGATTTATTTATTTGAGAGAGGGTGAGTGTGGGGAAGGGCAGAGGGAGAGACTCCTCAAGCAGACCCCCCACTGAGTGGGGAGCCCTGTGTTGGGCTCAATCTCAGGACCCATGAGATTATGACCTAAGCCAAAATCAAGAGTCAGATTCCCAACTGACTGAGACACCCAGGTGCCCCTAAATCATATACTTTTAAATTATATTAGATGGAAATCAGCGAGGGGCGTCTACGTGGTTCAGTCAGTTAAGCATCTGCCTTTGGCTTAGGTCATGATCTCAGGAACCTAGAATTGAGCCCCTAGTGTGGCTCCACGCTTGGTGGAAAGCCTGCTTCTGCTTCTCCCTCTCCCTCTGCAGCTTTCCCCTGCTCGTGCTTTCTCATTCTGGCTCCCAAATAAATAAATAAATAAATAAATAAAATCTTAAAAAAAAAAAAGGAAATCACTGATCTAGACCATTGTCCCTGAAGTATTTTCAATAAACACCAATTCTAATAAAAGAGATATTACATATAATACAAAATCATACATACTTTGAAAATCCTTGGTTAAATGAAATTATGATGTTTATTAACTGAAAGATTTATCATGTCTGGTTTTGCACCCTAACTCTTCATTTGAGAGTTAAGTGATGAAGAATTTCCCAAACATATGGAACAAGTGATCTAGAGTTCTCTGGAACATATTTTAAAGTATGCTAATCTAGATTTTATACACTTACATGCTTTATACATCAGGTAATCAAAATAATAATCCATGTGATAGTAGTTCCCTCCAATTTCCACCTATACTTTGTGATGGGATTTAAAATTCTAGGTTATGTTCTTTATAGCAACATTCCTCAAATAAGTCATCTTTTAACTACTTTATACATCACCAGGTTTTTAAGAATATTTTATCACCAATCTTATCTAATAATATTAATATTTTAATGTATAATAATATCACATAAATAAATTTGTATTTTATGAAGTTTAACAAAGTTATGAATTCAGGTTGCTTTCTAAACACCATGAAGTGTTGGCAGATTCCAGTCAGTTTCTTCTCCTAAATGTCTCTGCTAAATGTCACTACAACTATAGGTCATTGAAAATGGCATCCAGGATTGGAATGAATGTGTCAGATATTTATATATATATATATATATATATATATATATTCTTGAATATATATATTCAAGTAACACTTAAGACCAAAAATTACATTGTTTTCTCTTTGTGAAAACTATTACTTGTTTCCAACAGACAACAAAAGTGATGAATTTTAGTCAAAAGGTGGAATTTTGAATTTTTAACTTGGAAGACAGAATATTGTTTCCAGTTCATTCTTTTGGCCCAGATAAGTACAAAGTATTTCTTCATGATCTGCCACAGCATTAGGAATGATTTTAAAATACACTTAATAATTTATCAGTTTCTTTAACCAACTAGAGAAGACATGTTGAAAAAGATTAAAATGTTTGGCTATCAACCTACTTAGAACTTGGTTCAATCTTTTGAAGATATTATCTTGCTGTCTTACCAACATTAAGAAACTGTGATATTTCTCTCCCTGTCTCTCTCTCCCACTCTCTCTCTTTGTCTCTCAGCCCACGCATGAGTTCTTCTCCAACCAGACTGATTTCCTATGTCCTATATGCACTATTCATTTTCCTTCTCTCCTTGAAGACCAGGTCAGAGTTTCAGCGACCCTGTGAAATCCACCCCATAGAAACTGCTTTTGCTAAATGGTTGCATGACCTTGCTCTTTGTCCATCAATACACAGAAAGATCTTTGAGGATAGCCTCAAAGTAAGTGAGTAAGTGAGGGAGCTCACTCACTGCTGTTTACTCCTTGAGAGTCTACCTTGCACAAGTTAGGACTCATTGTCTGAAGATAGAGAAGAGGCCAAAGAAAATGCAAATGGTTGTGAGCCCTTATACCTCTGCAGTACTTAGCATGGTGCCAATTACCAAGTAGTCCTTGATTAGGAAACATGTTTCTTTGATCTGGAGGAATTTGGAAACACATATGTACCAGGTCACTACCAAACATGTAGAGTGGGTGAGCTGTGGAGCCAGGAGGACCCTGAATCAGATGAGGAGGGAAACTTTGATAATTTGACCATTGTAAATAATGGTACAATAAACGTAGAAGTGCATATATCTTTTTGAATTAATGGTTTTGTATTCTTTGGCTAAATACCCAGTGGTGGAACTACTGGATCATGTGTTAATTCTATTTTTAGTTTTTTGAGAAAACTCCTTACTCTTTTCTGTTGTGGCTATACCAGGCAGTTTGCATTCCCACCAACAGGGCAAGAAGGTTTCTTTTTCTCAACATCCTTGCCAATACTTGATGTTTCTTGTGGTTTTGATTTTGGCCATTGTGACAGGTGTGAGATAATATCTCATTGTGGTTTTGATTTGCATTTCCCTGACGATGAGTGATGTTGAGCATCTTATCATATGTCTTTTGGCCATCTGTATACCTTCTCTGGGAAAAAAAATGTCTGTGTCTTCTGCCCATGTTTTAATTGTATTGCTTGGGATTTTTAGTGTTGAATGTTGAAAGTTTTGTATATATATTGCATACTAACCCCTTATTGGAAATGTCATTTGCAAATATTTTCTCCCATTCAGTAGGTTGTCTTGTAATTTTGTTGATTGTTTCTTTTGTTGTGCAGAAGCTTTTTATTTGATGAAGTCCCAATAGCTTATTTTTGTTTTTGTTTCCCTTGCCTCAGGAGACATATCTAGAAAAATGTTACTATAAGCCAATGCCAGAGAACTTACAGCCTGTATTCTCTTCTAGGATTTTTATGGTTTCATATTTCACATTTAGTTTGGAGTTTATTTTTGTGTAGAGTTTAAGACAGTAGTCCAGTTTCTTTCTTCCTTCCTTTCTTTCTCCCTTACTCTCCTTCCTTCCTTCTTTTTTATTAATGCATGTAGCTGTCCAGTTTTCCCAATACCATTTGTTAAAGAGACTGTACCCCTCCACATTGGATATTCTTGCCTGCTTTGTGGAAGATTAACTGTCCATATAATTGTGGGTTAAGATATTAATTTTTTCTTTTTTTTAAGATTATATTTATTTATTTGACAGAGAGAGATTACAAGTAGCAGAGAGGCAGGCAGATAGAGAGAGAGGGAAAGCAGGCTCCCTGCTGAGCAGAGAGCCCAACGTGGGGCTCGATCCCAGGACCCTGAGATCATGACCTGAAGGCAGAGGCTTAATCCACTGAGCCACCCAGGTGCCCCAAAGATATTAATTTTTTTCAACATGACCCGTAGAATCAATGAAATCCCAATCAAAATTCCAACAGCTTATTTTTCAGAAATAAGAAACTGATACAGACTTCATATGGAGTTTATATGGAGAGACCCCAGAAGAGCTAACACAGTATTGACGGAGAAGCAAGTTGAAGAACTGACACTACTTGCCTTTCAGATTTACTTTAAAGCTCAAGTAATCAAGATATTGTGATACTGGTGAAAAAACAGACAGATTAATTAGTGGAGCAAAATGGAGAGCCTAACAGGCCAGTGGAATATAGGCTCAATTTTGCTATGAACCTAAAACTGCTCTAAAAAGTAAAGTCTATTTAAATACAGTTCAAGGTATAAACAAATACGGAATTATTCCCCGGGTACCACTTTTTTTTTTTTTTTTAACCAGCCTATCTTTAGCAACGAAACCATTCACTTTTAAATAAACACAAATTTAGTGCTTATATTTATAAAGATAATCTTTACATTATTTATAAAAAACATTTTATGTATTTATTTGACAGAGAGGGAGAGAGAGAGGAGAGAGAGCAGAAGCATGGGGAGCAGTAGGCAGAGGGAGAACCAGGCTAGCCGCTGAGCAGGGACCCTTATCTGGGGCTTGATCCCAGGACCCCATGATCATGACCTGAGCTGAAGGCAGCTGCTTAAGTGACTGAGCCACTCAGGTGCCCCTAATCTTTACCTTACTGTTCAATGTAATTCTTCCTTTTAAATAAACCAACAAAGAATTACATGTAAATGGCATGTACAGTGTTATACGCTACTTTGCAATGAGACTATATGTCATTTACATGTCATAGTGGATTCAACTCTGTTCTCCAGAAAAGTATGTCTAAATTCTAACACTATGGAGGGTGAATCAGGCCTCTATAGCCATATTAATCTTAGAAAGCTGAAAGAGAGGATCTTAGGAATTACTTGAAGTTCCACAGGTTCTAGAAAGTTATCGTTTGGGTTTGTTCACCATCTTCCTGTCTAGTTTCAGCTACAGATTCCTTAAAAGCACACTTCTCAACATTACAACTTTATATTTCAAATTTCTAGAGAAGGAACTTATGAACATATTGTTTCTCTCAAGTAGGTATCTTTGGGGTTTTGACAGTAATAGATATGATCAGTATGAATAGAATTTTATCTCTAAAGTTAGTAGTTTTCCAGTTTCTTCATTCAAATGCATTATGAAATTGATAGATAAATATGACAGATTTTTGCCTCAAGAAGTCTTTCAGTCTACTTCTGTTGATATGTATGAATGCATTCTAAAAGGATGATCTTGCACTTTATTAAAATTTCTGGGAGATTTTGAAATAACAGATAAAATTGATATAAAAAAGCTACGTTTACGAGGATACCTGATAATATCTTTTACATATATGCTGTGAGAAGACGGAACATGCTCTCCAGAACACCTCATCTGAAAATTAAAGTGGTCTCTTTTCTTAAGTGGAATTATTCCTTTAACATGGACTACAAAAGTAATCCCTAAAATCTTTTCCCTTCCTATTGTATTGTGTCACACTTCAAATGTATTGCACATTGATGGGTTTTGAAATGTCATTATCATTTATTAGTTGCTAGCTCTTATTTCAAGCATCGTGTTTTGTTGTTTCCTTTCATAAAGCTTTTTGTCTATTTCAAAATCTCTCACATGAAAATCTTTTCTCTTTGCAATTTCTGCTTTTATTGTTTCCTTCAGTTGCCTTTTGGATGCCTTTCTTTTTTCTTTGGTTAGAGAATTTCTTGTTAATTAGTTTTCATTATTTCTTTAAATGGCCCTCTGTGGAATTTTTCATTCTCCTTTTATTGTTTTAGTTAGTTTTTTAAAAATAAGGTATATTACTTTCTCTTTCTTAGAATTTCCTTGATCCCTTCGAAAAATAACAATAAAAACTGAGAGTAGGGAAATAAAAGCACACAAAATATGAGTTTAGAATAAACTGTGTGTGTGTGTACTCATGTGCACACCTGCATACATATGATGTATAATACTATGTTTTTGTTTCAAGCTAGGCATTGGCATTTTATTTGGTAGATTTCCTTTTCATATTGATTTGAAGTAATGGTAATGCCTACTAATAAAGAACAAAGAGAATAAAAATATAAGAAGTAAAAACAAAAAAATATAAACATATCTATCAAGCATTATTTCTGGTTGAATTGCTTTATTTCCTGGAAAATTAAAGGACTGAAATACAGCTTATGTTGGAGACTAGATAGACTTCCTACTGCTTTGGATCTGTGACAGATTAGTTTCAGGAAAAGAAGCTAGACGTCTAGTTATCCTTCATGCTTACTGCATGAAAGATAGGGAGAGAAAAAGACCCAACTTTTTGTAAGCAAGTCAATATCAATGAAAGATTACAAAAATGGGTACATTTGTATCTATGCATGTGTACATGCATGTGTTTGTGTACACTCTATAAAGAAAGAGGAGCATCATATTAGAGTATTTGTTCATGGCAGAATTAGAACCAGTAAATAGATATGAAAGTTGGCTTAGGTACAATAAATTAATTTTTTGATATTAGCTTGGAGTTCTGTGCCCCAGTCCTGCTTAAAACTGGATCTGAATAACCATCTCTCTGATGTAAAATACAAGAAAAGCTTGAAATTTGTGGCTTCTATCATATTCTAACTCAGAAAATTATAAAAGCAAATAAGATGATTTAGGTAATAATAAGGAACAAAATAACTTTGGAGCAAACTTTGTCAAAAACAGGTTTATGAGGGGTGCCTGGGTGGCTCAGCTGGTTAAGTGCCTGCCTTTGGCTCAGGTCATGATCCCAGAGTCCTGGGATTGAGCCCCGCATAGAACAGGCTGCCTGCTCAGTGGAGAGCCTGGTTCTCCCTCTCCCTCTACCTGCTGCTCTGCCTACTTGTACTCTCTATCTTCCTGACAAATAAATAAATAAATAAAATCTTTAAAAAATGGTATATGAAACATTGTTTCCTACTATAATTTTTTCCTCAGAAAAGCTACTGCTATCTTTATAATTTTTTTCCAGTTTAATTATTTGGTACATATAGAATATGATTATAGCATGTTTATTCTGATCTTTACCTTTTATGATACAAAATTATATAATTCAAATTTTTAAAAAGAATTAGCATGTTAAGTTGTTGGTCCCTGTGCTATATTAGGAATTAGTAAAATGAGGATAAAATAACCGCTGCTTGGGTTAGAGCTAAAGTAAAAAGATATGGAAGGAATGTGTTTCCACAAGATCAGGTTACCTCAAAATTTGGTTAGTATCAGTGAATTTTAAAAATTAAACCCAAATACTTAGCAATATGTACTATAGGTTAAAATATCTATATTAATATATAATGAGAAACTTAAAGTGAAATAATTAAATATTTGACAAACATCGTATCATACAGTAATATTAATTCTTATTATATGCATAATTATGATTTAGAAGTATATAAAGCATCAAAACTTATTTTGAGACAATTTTTGATAATAGATTCTTAATAGTTTTTTTTTTTTTTTTTTGAGAGAGAGAGAGAGAGAGAACATGAGTGAGTGGTGGTAGGGGGCAAAAGCGGGGGGAATCTCCCACAGACTTTACACTGACCACAGAGTCTAACAAGGGCCTGGATCTCATGTTCCTAAGATCAGACCTGAGCCAAAATCAAGAGTTGGACATTTAATTGACTTAGCCACCCAGGCACCCAGTTGTTCCATATTAAAGATAATGAAAATTAAAACAAAGGGACTGAGAAATTTTCCCCAAAGAATGTACTTATTTTGGGGTAATATTTCTTGTCTTTCTACTGAAATTTGTTACTTCTTTATTTTATAGGAAACTTGTAGATTCCATGGAGATATAAAATAAATTAGGAAGTGGTTCCTGGCTTTAAAGGGCTTATGATATAGATTGGAAAACAGACATGTACATGTAATACCATAAACAAGTGGTTATACCTTAGGCATTATAGCACAGGTATGAAGTAAAAGATCAATTGCATGATCTTGCATGATGAGATAGTCTTTTCTATCAGACGAAAAGAAAAATATGGTAATCAATGGTGAAACACCCATATCTGAAATATTGTTCAGAATTTTTAACACTAGTATTTAAGAGGTCTTTGAAATGATGAAATGCAACTGAAATAACACAAGGAAAAAAAGGTAGATGATTTGAACATAAAGAAGACTGGGTTTTAAACAGAGATAGAAGAAGTATGTGGGCATGATTTCATTGTGGTTCTAGCAAATGCTCATGTAGGAATTTTCTAATAATTAGCACTGTTTCAGAATGGGATTGGGCATTATAATTCCCACTATGAATTTCTAAATAGATGCTGAATTATCATTGTCTTTCTGGATTAAATGCATGGGAAGTTGAACTAGATTTCTTTTAGTCCTTCTTGATTCTAAGCACCTTAAATTCGATTAATGGACCTACTATTTAGATATTAGCAAGAAATTTCAGATAAATTCCGTTTGTCACCGTGCCTGCCAGGATTTTTTTTTTGTTCTTTAATCAGTAAATGTTTGTTGAGTAACTATGTGCAAGGTACTGCAGTTGGTATGAGAAATACATAATTTGTCAGGTAGAATTAAAGAAATATAAATAACCTTGCAGCCCTGCCTGGAATAAATCCCACTTGGTCATGGTGAATAATCTTTTTAATGTACTGTTGAATCCTATTGGCTAGTATTTTGTTGAGTATTTTCGCATCTGTGTTCATCAAGGATATTGGTCTATAGCTCTCTTTTTTGGTGGGATCCTTGTCTGGTTTTGGGATCAAGGTGATGCTGGCCTCATAAAATGAGTTTGGAAGTTTTCCTTCCATTTCTATTTTTTGGAACAGTTTCAGGAGAATAGGAATTAGTTCTTCTTTAAATGTTTGGTAGAATTCCCCCGGGAAGCCGTCTGGCCCTGGGCTTTTGTTTGTTTGGAGATTTTTAATGACTGTTTCAATCTCCTTACGGGTTATGGGTCTGTTCAGGCTTTCTGTTTCTTCCTGGTTCAGTTGTGGTAGTTTATATGTTTCTAGGAATGCATCCATTTCTTCCAGATTGTCAAATTTGTTGGCGTAGAGTTGCTCATAGTATGTTCTTATAATAGTTTGTATTTCTTTGGTGTTAGTTGTGATCTCTCCTCTTTCATTCATGATTTTATTTATTTGGGTCCTTTCTCTTTTCTTTTTGATAAGTCGGGCCAGGGGTTTATCAATTTTATTAATTCTTTCAAAGAACCAGCTCCTACTTTCGTTGATTTGCTCTATTGTTTTTTTGGTGTCTATTTCATTGATTTCTGCTCTGATCTTTATGATTTCTCTTCTCCTGCTGGGCTTAGGGTTTCTTTCTTGTTCTTTCTCAAGCTCCTTTAGGTGTACGGTTAGGTTGTGTACCTGAGACCTTTCTTGTTTCTTGAGAAAGGCTTGTACCACTATATATTTTCCTCTCAGGACTGCCTTTGTTGTGTCCCACAGATTTTGAACCGTTGTATTTTCATTATCATTTGTTTCCATGATTTTTTTCAATTCTTCTTTAATTTCCCGGTTGACCCATTCATTCTTTAGAAGGATGCTGTTTAGTCTCCATGTATTTGGGTTCTTTTCAAACTTCCTTTTGTGGTTGAGTTCTAGCTTTAGAGCATTGTGGTCTGAAAATATGCAGGGAATGATCGCAATCTTTTGATACCAGTTGAGTCCTGATTTAGGACCGAGGATGTGATCTATTCTGGAGAATGTTCCATGTGCACTAGAGAAGAATGTGTATTCTGTTGCTTTGGGATGAAATGTTCTGAATATATCTGTGATGTCCATCTGGTCCAGTGTGTCGTTTAAGGCCTTTATTTCCTTGCTGATCTTTTGCTTGGATGATCTGTCCATTTCATGGATGGAACTAGAGCGTATCATGCTTAGCGAAATAAGTCAAGCAGAGAAAGACAACTATCATATGATCTCCCTGATATGAGGAAGTGGTGATGCAACATGGGGGCTTAAGTGGGTACAAGAAGAATAAATGAAACAAGATGGGACTGGGAGGGAGACAAACCATAAGTGACTCTTAATCTCACAAAACAAACTGAGGGTTGCTGGGGGGAGGGGGTTTGGGAGAAGGGGGTGTGATTATGGATATTGGGGAGGGTATGTGCTTTGGTGAGTGCTGTGAAGTGTGTAAACCTGGTGATTCACAGACCTGTACCTCTGAGGATAAAAATATATGTTTATAAAAAATAAAAAATTAAAAGTAAAAAAAAAAAGATTAAAAGAAAAATAAAATAACAACAAAAAAAAGAAATATAAATAGGTGGTCATACTATGTTATGACAAATGCTTTTTGCAGGAAATATTAGTTGGCTACCCACATCCTTTTTCCTTTGTACTCCCTGTGTAAAACCTCTAGAACTTGTTGTTGAAATTGTAGGGAAAGTTCTTTGATCAGAGAACGCAAGATGGTCCTTTTCTACAGTTCTGGGGATGAATCATTGCTACATTAACCCCACTCTCTTTTATCAGTTATTTGCCTTCCCATTCTCCCATGTAACTCAAGGTGACCTTATGGTAAATTCTAGCAAAGTAAAGAGAAGGGTTCAACTTAATATTCCTGAGACATCTCTGTTTATAAAATATGAGAGTAGTACACAAATTAAGGGACTTATTGTCACTGATTCCTCAATGCCCTATCTTGCTTCTTATTTTTGAATGTATTTGTGATGACCAGAACTTCTGCAGATAAATTATAACTATCAGGTAACAGGTACAATAAAAGAGAAAAGAAAACATATTTAAAGAAGAGTGGCTCATAAAGCTGGAAAAATCCTAGGCTTTACTGAAATCATTGAGTTGCTAAAAAGCAAACACAAATGAACAAACAGAAAAACTCCAAGATTACCCATCTCTGTACTTCCCTTGTAAAATTTAAGCTACCATTTGTTATTCTTTTAATTGCATCTGGGATCATTCCCAACTTATACAATACTGTGTGTGTGTGTGTGTGTGTGTGTGTGCGCACACACCTCAGGAGAAAATTAAAATATATAATCAAGAACATTCATCACTGAATTTTATATTACTAGCTGTGGATCTATCATGTCTTTATTTCTATTTTGGTCATGTTTCTCTGTGTGTATTAACCATGTAACAAAATTGCCAATCACTTATTGATAGGAGTCTAACTTTATTCTCCCCTTGAGCATCTGTGTCCCAACAGAAAACACATAGTACACACAAACTAGATAATTTGAGAAAATTCAACATAGAACTATTGGTGGCAGAGTTTAGAGGAGCTAAAAAGAAATAGAGAAAGGCCCCTGGAACCACCAGTGACAAGTATCCTCACCACTACCAGCTCTAAAGGCACAAGGGAAGAGGGATAACTGTAATCCTAAAAAGTATCTATATGGAAAGACAACAGGTCATTGCTGGATGTTTCCTGTAAAAGTCCATTGTGGATCTGTCCACAGAACTGTGCAAAGTCACAGCTGGTTTCCTTCAGAGGAAGCAATTAAAAGAGTAGGGGAGTGTGTGTATATTGGAAGCCACAGTATCTTTGTAATCTGATTGTGAAAGTACTGTCACATCACTTGCCATTTTCCATTCATGGAAATGACCCATTATATCTAGCTCCCATTCAAGGAGTGGATTAAACCAGGGCTGAATACCAGGAAATGGAGATCCATTTTAGAGAGTACCCATAATGTTAATGTTAGTAATCCAAGAATTGGTTTTTATCTATTCACATAAAGTAATTTACAGGGGTGATACGAGATATGATATAGCCAAGCATAGTAAGAAAGTAGGAAATCTGAAGGAAAATAGAGGATATTCAAGACTCTGTAATGCAATGAATTGTTGATCATGGAAAATAGTTCAGGGACACCTGAGTGATTCAGTTGGTTAAACGTCTGTCCTCGGCTCAGGTCATGATCCCAGGGCCCTGGGATTGAGCCCCGCATCCGCTAAGCAGAGAGCCTGCTTCTCCTTCTCTCTCTGCCTGCCTCTCTGCCTACTAATGCTCTCTTTATGCCAAATGAATAAATAAAATGTTAAAAAAAAAAAAAGTAGTTCGGACATAATGCTATCTATGTTTAAGTATTTTAATTAAAGCATTGAGAAGATCTGTTTATATTTTGAAAAACAATTACTTTTGTATTTAGAGAATGGGTTGCCAAGAAGCAAAAATGAAGGAAGGAAATCAGGAAGGCAAAAGCTGTAATTCAGGTTAGAAGTAATTTTGCTTTGGTCTGCAGTGGCGGTAATGGATATGAAGTATGTGGATTTCAGATAGATACATTTTGGAGATTGAATTGTCTTGCTGAGTATTTAATATAGGTTAGTAAAGACAAATAAAAAAGAAAATCAAAGGTCCTCCTTAGGTTTTTGGTTCTTATATCTAGGTGACTTATAGTTCTATTTACTGAGATGTGGAAGACTGAAAAGAGAACAGGTTTGTTATAAAACCAGTTAGTTACACTTCATCCATTATAAGTTTGTCCTATTATTAAACAATCAATAGGTGGTACCAAGTAGGAAGCAGGATAGAAGAGTTTGGAATTGATAATATTTGTCTGGGCTGGAGATAATGATGTGGAAGTCATCACATATAGATGACTTACTACAGCAACACAGAGATATTTATGTGCAACTTTTCTACCAGAGAAGCATGAGAGCTTTTAGAGGGATGTCTCCAACTCAGATGGCCACACCATTTGTTTTACCAAACCAGAAATCATACTCTTTCAGAATATCTTTCTTCGGGCTTAAATGACTTTACAGTTTTCTTCAAGAATAATATGTTGGCACTTGCTTTAAATTTCTGTAAATTAATGATTCAATCAAATTACTTTCTAATTCAAAGGAATTATCTATACCAATAATAAACTCAATTTTCCATTCCTGCATGACAAAAAGTAGTTTGCCATCTTAAAATTAAAGTTTGTATAGTTTCTAGTTTTAGTTAATAAAAACATGTAGGTGTAATTATAAGAAGCCATATTAAGCTTATAATTATATAATACTTATTATTTGCATTCTTAATTCTTTACATTGCAAATTAAGTTTTAAATTCATTATAGAGTTTCAATAAATATCATTTCAGTCACTGTGTTATTGCTCAAATCATAGATACATGAAATTTTATGTACTAGAAATAGAAAATAGTGCACATTTCAGGTGATGACCCATTACTTTTGGACCTAAATAGTCACTGATGAAAATGAAGTTTTTTGTATATATTTTTGGTTGATGAGTAATTATTTAAATAAATATTTATTCAGGATATAATAAACAATATAAGAAATACAATTGATTTCATTTAAGTAACTTAGATCCACATGGGGGAATTAAAGGTGGCAAGCATGTAACTATAAAGAATCAATATAGATCAGAATATCATCTGAATCGGGATCATTTAGAGTTTTTTTTTTTAAAAGGAAAACAAAATTTTCTAGTTTAGGCATTGAGGATCTGACTTTTATGATAGGATTCCAAGTATTTTTATACTCTAAATTTTAAAAACATATGATGTAATGCATACATTTTATAAATATCGTATTATATATATATATATATATATATATATATATATATATATATGATGATAATAGATACTTATAACGTATAATGAAAGCAAGAAGACTATCCTAGTGGCTGCCTTCGGCTCAGGTCATGATCCCAGCGTCCTGAGATCGAGTCCTACATCAGGCTCCTTGCTCAGGGGAGAGCCTGTTTTCTCTCTGTCTATGCCTGCCACTCTGTCTTGCGTGTGCTTGCTCTTGCTCTCTCTCTCTCTCTCTGACAAATAAATAAATTAAAAAAAAAAAGAAGACTATCCTAACTTGATCCTAAGATATTAAGAAAATTATTATTATTGAAAGTAGGAGATCTCCCTAAGATTTTTGGCTATCAGACAATAAAAGTAAGTAAGATTATTGAACTCTGCCCTTCTAGGCAAGTGTTTCATAACACCATTGTGATGGTCTTTTGGTTTTTTGGTTTTTTGGTTTTAAGATTTTATTTATTTATTTGAGAGAGAGAGAGTGAGAGAGAGCGTGAGAGGGGAGAAGGTCAGATGGAGAAGCAGACTTCCCATGGAGCTGGGATCCCAATGCAGGACTCGATCCTAGGATTCTGGGATCATGACCTGAGCCAAAGGCAGTCAATTAACCAACTGAGCCACCCAGGTGCCCCTCTGATGGTCTTTTTGGAAAAAAAAAAAAACATCTGTACAGAACAATTTTTTAATGCAACTAAAATGAATTACTAGAAAATTAAAAGATTAAAAAATGGATATAATATGCATGTCCCACATTTTTAAGTAGTTCACAGACATAAAGTACTGGTCAAAGTGCCATATGATTTTCTAAGTATTTACTTTTGATTTCCACACTAAACTTGTTGCCATCTGATAACAGTTTGCAGACCACCACCAGTCTACAAAATACACTTTAAATAGCACTATTCCTAGTCATGTGGATAAAAAATAAATATGTTCTGTGTAGAAATAATTGTTAAAGTAGTCAGAAAGTAAGTAGGAGACATCTACATTCACTTGGCACAGTGAAGGAAATGGACTTTTTAGTAAATTTATCCAATGTAGAAATGCATGAATATGTCTATGTGTGTGGATATATATGTGAATAGTGATAGTTTACTTGGGTGGAAAACAAGAGCAATGATATTATTTCAACAAAACAAAGAAATAAGATGTTATGAACACTGACATTCTCAGACTTTTAAAAAATACAGTGTTGGGCGCCTGGGTGGCTCAGTGGGTTAAGCCGCTGCCTTCGGCTCAGGTCATGATCTCAGGGTCCTGGGATCGAGTCCCGCATAGGGCTCTCTGCTCAGCAGGGAGTCTGCTTCCCTCTCCTTCTCTCTGCCTGCCTCTCTGCCTACTTGTGATCTCTCTCTGTCAAATAAATAAATAAAAAATCTTTAAAAAATACAGTGTTATTTTACTATAATACAGATGTCAATACTTATATAAATGTTCAAAATTATATAAAAAGTTCTTTTATTTAATTAGCTATCATATTTTGACTTTTAATCCCAAAGCTGACATCTCAAAAACCATTACATGTCAATATCTAACCACTATATAAATTTCTTTTTTTTAAATCACTCACCATAGGAATGTAGGGAGAAATTGCAGGAACTGGAACTTAAGACAGGAAAGGAGTTGGTCTCAACTGCTGCCATCATGGACACTCAGAAATATGAATTACCTTTAGTTCTTATGAATGGCTATTTGATATATCCTTAGAGTCTTCCCCTATAAGACTAACTGTTTTTCCCATTTATTTCCCCCAACATCAATTACGCTTGATAAGGCAGAAAAAGCCAAATGTCACATTTGGTGTGTTTCTGGATGACTGCATTGATTTTTGGCTTGTGGATAAATTCAATTACATACAGCATTCAGAGATTTCTGTAATTGTAATTTTGTTGGATCTCCTCACTCAATAACTTCTCATTTCCTAATCTCCTGTAAGGTCAAAGTGGCAGAGTGTAGAGTAATTTTTTAAAGCAGTACATGAGTAAAATTCAATATCTAATAATAGGCAAAGCAAATGCTGTTATACACTCAACATTCAGCTTTAAAATTCATATTAATTGCAAACTACCATCTGCTCAAGTTCTGTGGATATCTCATACCTGCAACCATGGACTCTTGATTTAGAAAATAAAAGCTGTAATTTCTGCCTGAATGCTTTGGATTTAGCAATACTAAATGTTGCAAAAGTTAATTATGAAATATTGAAATTTAAGTTTAAATTATGAAGTTTTATAACAATGGAAAAATGTATGTATATGTATATATACAGTTAACATGCTATAAATATATCAAAAACATGCAAGCCTACAAAAAAGAGAGCAAAGAAAGTGTTAGATTCCAGGACAAGGATTAGAATGGAGGGAGGGAAAGAGAGAGGATACCAGGAACATTTGTGTAAAGAGGTTGATGAATGCAGTTGTTTCTCTATCAGAATTTTTTGCTACTTCTCTTCATGTATAGTTACTTGATATAATACCAAGTATTTCTGATTATTGACTCAGACTGGCAGTTGGCTATTGCCACATGATGGAATATGCACACACACACACACACACACACAGAGTTCTATATGGTACTACAAAAAATATCATTTATTTCACTCAGTTAGCTTTGGTATATTAATTTGTCAATGTCCCATTCTGTTTCTAGGGTCATACTCAGTGTCGTTGATGTCATACGTTGCTTCTTGAGCTCAGCTCTAATCTTTTATTTCCCCATGATCTCTTGGTTTGTGGTCCTCTTGTTTTGTTTGTTTTGTTTTGTTTTCACCCTCTTCCTTGCTCTTTGTTATGTATGGTATAGTGGAAGAGCACTATGGTAATGGTGAGAACAAAGATTTGAATGCTAGTTTAGCTACTTAGTAATTCTGTTATCTTGGGCAAATATCTTTCCTCTCTCAACCTCAAGACACTCATCTGTAACAGTTAGCCTACAGTGTTCTTGTGAACTTTAAATAACATAATAAATAAATGAATATATGATTGGAGCATAACTGGAGCATAACTGGCCAGAATGAATGGCCTCTGCAGCATAAGACTGTTAACCTTAAATGACAATAACAGGATGCAAAAACTTATAAAATTTACAATTAAATTCTAAAAACCTTATAAATATATAATTTATAATTAAATTTAATGTTAAAACAAGTATTTCAGTAAGTCCTAAGAAGAAATAGATAAAATGTAAATACCAGTTGTTTCTAGGTTGGTAGCCATGCCTATCCTTTTATTTTTTATGTCTTTGTTTTCACAAGCTTCTAAAAATAAGTATGTTTTGAAGGTTTACAGAAAAATATACATATAATAAATCACTAGGATAAATGAGGAAGGACTCTTTTTACTCTGGGAAAAGAATGAAAAGAGAGTAAGGAAGACAGTTGAAGGAAGTTTTTGAAAAGCAGTAAAGCCAAGTTGCAATTACTTACTGTTACTTACCTCCTGTTTTCGATGAAATAAACACTAAAATGGCCCAATGAGATCTAAAAGGAAATAGTAGATCTAAAAGGAAATAGTAGATAAGTAGCTTTTAAAATATGCCGAGATGAGAAAAAAAAACTTCAATCACCTGTTGATGAGTTCAGAAGTTGAGATAGGTGTATATAATATAGGGATTCACCGATTCTGTTGAGCAACTGTACTCATCATGACGAGTGTACTCTTTAATCCCCATTACCTGTTTTAACCATCTCCCTCATTAACCTCCTCTCTGGTAACCAATCAGTTTGTTCTTTCTCATTGAGAATATGACTTTCAGCTTCCTAAGAAATTAGAAGGAGTTTTTCCATGTGAAAAAAAGAAAGGCTACGTTTCTTAGAGACAGAGACACTGATAACATGTGACTTTCAGCTGAGTAGTAGCAAAAGACAAGATTCAGGGACCAAGAGTATGAACAAATTATAAAACTTTTTGAAAAATTATTTGCTGCAGTAACAAGGCTGATAGACTGAACATGTAATTAGAAGACATTATGTTGACATGTCTTAGAGGGTATGGAAAATATCAAGGGGACTTGGAATAATCATTCAGCCACTCTTGTAATTAGTCTCCTAATGTAAAATTCATTTACTTATTAGAACAGTTGAAATTATATTTTGGAAGTAGTGTGGAAAAAATAATAACATGAACCTAGGGCATGCCAATGAGGATGTTTGCGTGAAGTGAGATGAAAGATAAGATGTTTGAAGCTGCAATGGTCAAAGAACTGAGGAAACACTGAGTAATTGTACTGGTATTTTAATGCAGAGTTTTGAAATCACCAAAGTAATTATGGGAGTCAAGGTATAAAGAAAGGGGTCCTGTTGTTATGGAATTTTTTTTAGCTATATGAATATGACTACCTTAAACTATGTCTGCTGTGAGACTTAAGACTTTTATTATTTTTTTATAATTAACATATAGTGCTATATTAGTTTTAGGTGTATAATATAATGATTCAACAGTTATATACATTTCTCAGTGCTCATCATGGTAATTATGTACATTATGGACATTTTTTAATGCACTTGGTTTGGATGTTTATTCTCATGCAAAGACTATTTACCTCTGATTTATGACTTCTTTGTTTTCTTGATATCTTTATCTTTAGAGCTTGTTTGCTCTTTGTTCCTAACACATATATCTGTTAAAATTGGAGTTACACCAACTCAATTCCTAATTGCTATTGACTGGTGTTACAAAGTAGCATTTTGAAGATTTCTCAGTGTTAAAAAGTTTATCTAGAAGGTGCTGTATAAATGATGAAAATCACATATAGGCCCACTTTTTCTGTCTAACAATTCTTATGATGATCTCTGATATGATTAGTGTATTGATATCTTGCAGATAAGATATGTTGCATAGTTAATAACAATAACCTTTGATGAGAGAACGTTTGAGTCATATTTTATGATAGTTTATTCCTAGGATATCCCATTATGTACTTTGAAGCTACTAGTGTCAGTATAACATGAATGTTAAATTCTCCCTAGGGTTCTAACTAATCTACAGACCAGTGTTCTTAAACTTTTTGGATGCAGGGCCCTTTGATACTTTTAAAAATTATTGAGGAACCTAGATAGCATTTGATTATGTATATTATAGCTATTAATATTTACTATTTTAGGAATTAAATATTTTTCTAATTAGTTAATTTAATTTTTTGATTTAGGTATAATCAACATGTAACATAATGCTACTTTCAGGTATATAGCATAGTGATTAGATATTTTTATATATTATGAAATTATCACCTCAATAGTTAATAGTTAATAGTTTTAAATACTTAGTGATTTTAAAACTACTGTAAAAATCCACTATAAGTTGTCATAAATATTTTATGAGAAATGACAATGTTTTCAAAAAACCTAAGAGAAAAGTCACATTTCTTTACAGTTTTGGAACTGCATTTAGTGTCTGACTTAAGAGAAGAAAGCTAAATTTTAATTTTTACCTCTGCTGCTATCTGTTTTGTTTGAAATTCATAGAGAAAATCTGGTCTCACATGGGTAATTGTGACTATGCCATATAGTCTGTGGAAGACTCCACTTGTGAAATAATAATAAAGAAAATAATATCATCCTATTATTATAAAAAAATATTTTTGACCTGAACTTTGTGTGTAGTTCTCTATACAGTCAGTATTGGGGGTTCATACACATGCCACACACATATTCAATACTGCTATACTCATAGAGTATATATAGAGCAGTGTCTAGGGGTTCACACACACACACACACACACACACACACACACACACACACACACACTCAGTACTCAGTAGAATCATGGAATATAGCAAACAGTTCAGCTGAGGGGGTATGATTAGATAGAGAAAGAGAATTTAGAGAAAATGGTGTTGGGAGGGGTCAGGAGAAAGTAAGAATCATTAGGAAATGCATGGGCTATAGAGGAGTAACAGTTAAGTATTGTTGACGTGGGTGTGCGAGAGTCCAGCGCCAACTACTGTTAATTACAGATGGCCTCAAAATAAAGATGCTGGGGTAAGCCCTCTGCGGCACATTCAGAATACACGACCAAGAGGTTAGCCTTATCCATCTAAATTTGAAAACTGCAAACTGAGATTCTAACTACTCTACAAAGTAATTGTTGTGTGGGGCACCTGGGTGGCTCAGTGGGTTAAAGCCTCTGCCTTCTGCTCAGGTCATGGTCCCAGGGTCCTGGGATCGAGCCCTGCATCAGGGTCTCTCCTCAGCAGGGAGCCTGCTTCTCTTTCTCTCTCTGCCTGCCTTTCTGCCTATTTGTGATCTCTGTCTGTCAAATAAATAAAATCTTTAAAAAAAAAAAAAAGAAAAGAAATTGTTGTGTAAAGAGTAAAGAGTAAGACATCATAGTTTAATTCAGCATAGAGGCAGCATAAGGAAGCTTCAAATGGGTGCACACCGCAGAGCTAGAAACACTGGGACACAGGAAAGCTGCGTCTTGGAGAGTGTGCAGTGTGTTCAGTGTATAGTTCTCCTTCCTCTCCTTATGGAAATGAACAAGGTCAAAATTCAAAATGAGAAAAAATAGATTTTTAGCTTCATTTTTTCTCATTCTTCTTACTGTCATCCAAGTATTAGTCTAAAAACTTTTTATTTAATATCACCCCATGGGCGGCACACCTCCCATCCCCCTTTCCAATCAATTGTGCTTGCTGATAACGGAGTTAACGTAATATGTTGATCTAATCAGAGCCAAACTGCTAAAGGACTTCTCTGACTTATCTCTGATTTTATGATAGATATTAAAATTCTTAGTCTATCATTCTTATCCTGCTTACTGGTACAAGCTCACCTTCGCATTTTCCAAAAATAGTTTTCTAATTGATTTGTTCAGAATTTTTTCAGAATCAATCTCTCTCTCTCTCTCTCTCTCTCTCTCACACACACACACACACACACACACACACACACTGTTGAGACCTCTGGATGCTCCTATGTAACTCTGGGGCTGGCCTCCCTAACCATCTCCCAATCATGTGTTCTTTAAAAAGTAGAGAGTAACCAAAGAGATTCTCCCAGAATAAATAAGAAAATGGAAATACAAAGACACTATCTTTCCATGATGATAATAGAAGCAAACTTCTTTTCACATCAACAGAATTGCTTCTATATAACAAAAAGCAGAGAAATATATGCATATAAGACTGTGCCATATGTCTTGTTAATAAGGTTGTTATTAACAATATTATTAATGTTATTAATGTTATTAATAACCTTCTTTTGGAGGAAGGAACTTTGTGGATGAAACTTTCCTCAGAGGACTATATGAGGCAGAACACAGCAAGGCCAGTATGCAATGGGTTCTTCCTTATCCCTACTACAAAATTAATCAATTAGAAAGATCAGGAAGTGAATGTATCTACTTTTGGTCCTAGTGAAGGGAAAGGTAAAGAAAAGAACAAGAGTCATTTACTTGTTTGAACAAGTACTTTATTTTTTAATACTATGATCATTAAGAGTGCTTAAATCTTCTGGTCCAACATATGAATAGGGAACATTGTTAGGTCTCCCATGAGTTCTAGGCAAATTTATATAATATACCTGGGAAAGTCAGAGCTATAAACATGATCCCAAATAAAAACATATGAGCAGAATATAAGTCCACAGAGATTGTATTGGCATATCTCTATCTCCATTTATATCTATGTCATATCCATATCTACAGCCAGGCAAAATTACCATCTCCTATAATGCAAGTATGCTTCCACCAATATATTGAGTTACAGTTAATAAAAAAAGAAAACTTTCATAAAAATAATAATACTTATCAGTGCCTGTGTAAAAAGAACATTTGTTTATTCTATAAAGACAATTTAGTGGGAAGGAAGCCAAATTATAACCATGAAGCAAATTCTGGATGAGTATGAACTTAGAGGCAGACCAGCTGTCTAAGGGAATTTTAGGCATCTACCTAGACTTCTGATATTATTTGTCAATAGATCCAAACATGATGGCTAGGAAGATTTAGTCTATTTGTGAAAGTTCCCTCTCCTTGGAAACAGCTGGGATGGATACTCTTGTTGTAGCTTCTGAGACTCCTTTGTCTATCCCCTCTTTGCCTCCTCTCTCTTCTTCTTCTTTTTAAGATTTATTTACTTATCTTAGAGAAAGAGAGAAAGAAAGAATCTGAGCAGGGGGAGGGGCAGAGGGAAAATTCTCAAACAGACTTGCTGCTGAACAGGGAGTCTGATGCAGGGCTCAATGCCAGGAACCAGAGATCATGACCTGAGCCAAAATCAGGAGTCTGATGCTCAACCTACTGAGCTACAGGTGCCCCACATCATTTTTCTTTTGATGAACTTACACATTCAGTTAAATAGCTTTAGATTTTGTTTCTTTTAGACAACTTTGCTATCCCCTTTATTGACAGAACATATACAGAGTTTACTTTTGATACTCAAGAGACAATCTTCTTTTCCTCAAGTTATATTATTAGAAGATACTTAACTATAAACTTCAATACTGTCTTCCTTTTTTTCTCTTTATTTTTTTTAAAGATTTTATTTATTTGAGAGAGAGAGAATGAGAGAAAGAGAGCACGAGAAGGGGAGGGTCAGAGGGAGAAGCTGAGCAGAGAGCCTGATGCAGGATTCGATCCTAGGATGCCAGGATCATGACCTGAGCCGAGGGCAGTCACTTAACCAACTGAGCTGCCCAGGAGCCCAGCTTTTTCTTCTTTTCTCTTTAAAAATGGAAAAAAATGCAGCCCATTTATTGACTATCTGAGTAGCACTTTATATGAATCATCTTTTAAAAATTTCTCAGTAACATAGATAAATTGAGATTATTATATGTTTATTGATGTTAAAATATGGTACATAGGTGTCTAGTGACTTGCTTAAGGTCATTGAGTTATTAAGTGGTAGAGCCAGTATGGCACTCAGGTCTGTTTAGGCCTAGTACTCAGTTTGTACTTTTCTGACCTTAAGTTGAAAGACTGTGGTGACTGTTCACTCAACCGTGTAGTATATAACCCATACATGATCATGTGCCATAGTTACCAAATGAGATATTTACAATAGACTTGTTCTAGATTATACATTCACATGAATGAGGAAATTATAAATAAAAAAAAACTAATACACATTGGAAGAAAGTATGGAAATGTCTGTTATGGGAAATAAGATCTCTAATTATAATATCTAATAGTATCATCTTGTGTGTTCTGTACCATGAAAGTATTTACTGTCCCTGGAAATGGTTTTGTCATTTCATTTATCATCCATTTTAAGTCTACAAGCAAAGACTTGCCTTGGCATTAACTATATGACTAATGATGGAGGGAGATATGGGACTATTAATTCTGGTTATAACAAAAGTTAAAAGTTAGTTCTGTTGATGATTCATTTTGCCTAATCAACATCTTAATAACAGGTGAAAAGATTAAGAGCAATAAGTAGTCTCAGTTTCTTATTGCTGATTGCTGTGATATTTTAAAGATTGAAATCAATAATTAAGATAATTAAGTCATTCAATGTCAACCCTCTATGCAGACATTTAAAACTATTTAACTAAATAGCTGGCATACAGCCATATGACATTTGGGTTGTTCTGACATGCTTTGCTCTATATCTGATTAGATAAAAAAAGAGGGCAAATGATGTATTTATAAATATACTAAAGTAGGAGAACTTGAAATGGGACTTCATAAAGTAAACAACTAAAGATATAGAATAAAGCATTCTTTGACTTGGATTCACAAAACTCCAACATTTCCATTTTCATGAAACATGTTTACTCATATTACTTTGTTATCCATCACCATTCAGAGAATTGCAGACAGCTGATCGGACACCCAGTAGTGTACTCAATCCATCTGTTCATCCATCAACCTTATGGCGAATATGTGAAATGAAAAGTTTGCCTGAGGTCACAAAATAAAGGTAGAATTTAGTCATGGCAGTTAAGAAAGTTACCTTTATAAAAACAATCTGACAAAACCTAAATGACTGATCTTGAACAACTATGTAAAATCCTGCTTTACATTTGATAGCAATTTAGTTGACATTAAAAAAATTCAATCAATAAATCTATATAATTTTTAAAAAGTGGTCAGGACAATATATATTTTTTACAGATGATTTATAATGTAAGGAGCTCTTAGATTATATACTTTTAGTTGTGGGTTGGAGGGGTGCACAATACATCTTGGAAAATGGTAACTTAAATTTGTCCTTCACAAGTGGTCCATCTGTCTCTCCTCATCACAGAGAACACCTCAAAAAATTTCTTTTAAGATTTCATTCATTGATTTATTTGTCAGAGTGAGAGAGAGATCACAAGCAAGGGGAATGGCAGGACAAGAGAGAAGCAGGCTTCCTGCTGAGCAAGGAGCTGATGTGGGATTGGATCCCAGGACCTGGGATCATGATCTGAGCTATAAACAGATGCTTAACCAACTGAACCACCCAGCCATCTCTCAAAAATTGTTTTTATAGCAATCAGTCCTTAGTAGAGAATAATCTATAACTTGAAACATGGAATATTGTATATTAAATTATCAAAAACCTTTATAATACAACTACATGATTAAGTTTAAAGTGCATATATATCAAGCAAATAGTTTATCTTTCAATATAATCAGAATAAGTAAACTTTTATGCTTTATCTTAATGTGTGGCATTATATTTACTGAAGTCTATATGATATAAATAACCTAGAATTCTTTTTTTTAATATGGCTTTGCATTTATTATTTCTTATTTTTTTAAAAGATTTTATTTATTTATTTGACAGACAGAGATCACAAGTAGGCAGAGAAGCAGACAGGCAGAGAGAGAGGAAGGGGAGCAGGCTCCCTGCTGAGCAGAAAGGCCAATGCGGGGGTCAATCCCAGGACCCTGGGATCATGACCTGAGCCAAAGGCAGAGGCTTTAACCCACTGAACCACCCAGGCGCCCCTAGAATTCTGACTTCTATCCCCGTTTTTGTAATAGTATTTTTTTTTAATTCATTAATTCCTTCAACAAATGAAACACTTGAAACTTAAAAAACACTATGGTTATTTTTAGATAATAAGTATCTACCTTCAAATTGAGAGTATCTACCTTCAAATTGCTAGTAGGAGAGACAGGTAAGTAAATAGCACTTAAAGTGCAATACGGTAAGAGTTATAATGGTTCTTAGTTCAAAAGGACAAGGAGCCCACAGAAAAGGCACATAATCTCTTCTTGAGTACCTAGGAAAACCTCACACTGGAATTCACATCTAAGATGAGACTCAAAGAATAAGTAGGAGTTAATCAATGAGAAAAAGAAAGAGCATCCTAGGTAGGAGGAATTGAATGTGTAAAATTCCAAAAGAGATGACGAATATGGTATCTTTACAAAACCATAAAGTTTGGATATAAATAAGGCAGGTTACAAGCAGTGGTAATGTGAAAGAAATGCTTTTGTGGTGGTAACGAGAGGTCTGGTAGCTGTGAAATCAGTTAATAAGAAATAATCATTACCTGACCAAAATAGTAACAATAAGTATAAGAAGAAATGAATAAATGCCAAGCATGATTGGTTACTGATTTTCCATGAGGTTGAATGGAGTTTTGGACATAGTAATTTGGAATGAATCATGTTCAGTCAAAAATATATTGAAATGTGAGGATATGGTTAGCAGTGATTAGGCTCTTTGGGATGAATTCTGGAATGCAGGAATATTTGGGGAAGCAATAATATATGACTGTGGGAGAAGATGAGATTTTGCATTTCTTTTTCTAACATTTTTCTCATTTGAACTCAGAGCTCAGTTCTGTGGAGGGACTTGACAGTTAAATCAGAGTCGTTTGCTGACATTTTGAGATTCAATCTGTAATCTAAGATGGAAAATGGAAAGGGTTTATAGCAGACAGAAGAGTCTTAGGCAGAATATAATAAGAAGTAATCTCCAGCTTCCTGTCACAGCAGTAAGAAATTGTTATACCTTTGTGGATGGGGAAAAGCCATGGCTATAGACTGAATGTTTGTGTTCCCTCAAAATTCATATGTTGAAACTAAGCCCTAATATAGTGGAATCTGGAGGTGAGGCTTTTGGGAGTTAATTAGGTCATGAGGGTGAGCCCCTCCTGGATAAGATGAGTGCTCTTAAAAAAGACACTCTAGAGAGATCCCTTGCCTCTTCCATCCTATGAGGACAAGGCAAAAAGACTACCAGCTCTGACCCACTTTGAACCACAGAGTGGGTTCTCACCAGACAAAATTTGCCGATACTTTGGGACCTACCCTCTAGAACTGTGAGGAAAAAAAATAAAAAATAAAAAATAAATAAATAAAAATAAAATCTGGTTTGTAATCCATCTAGTAGTCCATAACATTTTTTACAGAAACCCAAATGGACTAAGATGGCTATCATGGCAGTAAGGAGAACATAGATATGTTTGTATCTGTTTGTGTATGTTTGGGGGAAGAGGAGGCTGATGAACAGAGGAAACAGGAAGTTAGCCTCATGATCCCTTTTCCAGGGAGGTGGCAAGGTAGATCTATTTTTTGATCTGTGGCCAGAAAAGATATACACCCAATTTCCTCATTAAAAACCTTCTATCTGTTCATAATAAAAAATTCAGAGATATTAATATATAGTTGTATATATAGCTGTATAGTTAACTTATATGTATGGTTATATTTCTTTTATATTGAGGTATAACTTACATATAGTAAAATATTTTGACCTTAAGTTTTTCATTCATTGAATTTTCAAAATTGCATAAATCCATGTAATCTGCATACCAAAATAATAAAGACCAAAGCTATCATCCCAGAAAATTCATTATTGGTCCTTTCCATTTAAATGCATACCTTACTCCTACACATGGATTAGTTTTGCTTTTACTGAATTTTATATAATGTCCTGGCCTCTTTTACTCCATATAATGGTTTTTGAAATTTATTATGTCTTTGTATGTATCTGCAGTTTCTTTTTTTTAATTGCTGAGTAGTATTCTATTATATAGATATACCACAGTTTTCTTTTTATGTGGGTAGTTATTGGGATTATTTTCAGTGTGTTGGCTACCATGAATAAGGCTGCTATAAACCATTTTTTTCAACCCATTTTTAGGGCTGCATGTTTTCCTTCCATTCAGTAAATGACAGAGAGTTCAAATACAGTAGGAGAATGAATAATTTTCAAAGAAATGTCGCTTACCCATAATCCTACCATTTAAAATTATAAATGTATGCATGTTCTATGCACTCTGCATCTTCAGAGACATTTTGTATTGTTAACATTTTTTAAAGAACTTCTCCACCTATACCTTACTACTTCAGTTTAATTTTTTAAAACAGATTTATTTTAAAAGAACAGATATTTTGTTCTTTTTAAACAACTTATTGAAACATTAATATGCAAAATGTTGCACATATAGAGCATAAATTTTCATAAATTTTGACATATGCATAATTTATGAAATCATTACTAGAATCAAAATGGACATATTTATCCTCCAAAAGTTTCCTATGCCCCTTTGTAATCTGTCATTCCTATCCCTTCCTAATTCAAAGCATCACTTACGTACTTCATGTCACTCTAGATAAGTTTATATTTTTTAGAGTTTTATGTGAACGGAATCATACAACTTATAATTCTTTTTACTGGACTTCTTTCTTTCAACATTTTTGAGATTTTTCCATGTCTTTGTGGGTTTCAGTATTTCATTCATGTTTATTGATGTATAGTATTCTACTGTATAGATATACTATTTGTTTATGGACTTTTTTCTAATTTTCAGCTATTATACTGTGATTATTATTGGAAAATCATTTGAATGACATATTATTTGTTTTATCTTGAGTACACACACTATGACAGGTATTATACATAGCATATATGTTTAACCTTTTAAAAAACTATTCAGAAATAGTTGTACTCTTACAGCCCCACCAGATCAAATTGCTATACATCCTTGCAAACCTATAGTAAGTGTGCAGTGATATCTCATCATAATTTTAATTTCCATTCTCCTAGTAACTAGTAATGATGAGCATATTTTCATGTGTTTATTTGTATTTTCTTTGGTAAAATGTTTCTTTAAATTTTTTGTCAATTTTTATGGTGGTGTTGGGTTGTTTGTTTCATTGATTGAGTTTTGAGAGCATTTTATATATTCTGGGTTCATATTTTATCTTTTTTTTTTTTTTTAAAGTAGTTCGTATACCCAGCATGGAGCCCAGCTCACAACCCTGAGATTAAGACCTGAGCTGAGATCAAGAGTTAGATGCTTAACTGACTAAGCCACCCATGGGAAAGGTTTCATTTAGCTGTGGTTGAATGAAATTTTTAAAAATGACAAATAAGACAAATTGTTTGATAGTGCTATCTAAGTCTGTTATATTCTTACTGATTTTCTGCCTATCTCCCCTATCAAAAATTCAAAGGTATAAAGTTTCTGAAAAATATATGTATACACAATTTATATACACATATAATATATATGTACATATATAAGTATATATATATATACACACATGTATGTATGTAAGTTTCTGAAAATATATGTATACACACATTTATATACATATATGTATATATATTAGTATATATATACACATATATAATGTATGTGTAGATATACACATATTTAGCACACACACATACATATATAATGTTTATATGTGTATCTATACACTTTTTACCTTTTACTTTTGCATTGTGACTTCATAATAAAGATCATTTTCAAAGTCATGTTTTGATATTTTTTCCATTTTAACAAACACTCTATTATATCTGGGGATTTTAGTTTTTGCCAAATTATGTGCAATTTTCAGCCATTATATCTACAAATATCTTTTATTTTCCATCCTCTTTCATCTTATATGGGGACCTAATCAGAGGTATTTTAGGATGCTTGTAGTTGTCCCACAGTTCACTAATGATTGATCAATTGATTTAGATTATTTTGTCTATATTTCATTTTGAATAGTTTATATTGCTCTATTTTCAAGTACACTAATTTTTTCTTCTTCTAAGTGTCTAATCTGCCATTAATTTCATTGTTCTCATTATCAGATAAGGTTTAATCTCATAGTTTAATCAAAACCAGTTAACTAGATCTTTTAACAGTTTTTGTGTCTGTACCTAGTTTCTTTTTAACATATAGAATAGAGTTATATGAACTGTTTCAAGGACCTTGTCTCCTAATTCTAAAATCTGTTTTAATTTGAGGTGCATTTTGATTGAATTATATCATCATGGTTATATTTCCCTACTTCTTTGCATGAATGTAATCCTGTGGATTTTAATATTTTGGAGTGCAGAGTATTTTTATATTTCCATAAATATCCTTAAGTTCAGTTCCAGAATACACTTACTGTTGGGGTTAATGTAGAGCATGAAATCTTTAATACCTGGCTTGCTAAAATGTAACACAGAGGCCAATGGGGGCGAGGGAAGGTTTCAGAGAGGGGCATATGCTTTTGGAAGGCCGAGGCTGATGTGACCCTTGGAATGCCCTGAGAGCGTTGCCTTCTTGGAAGTTTCATAGCCCAAACAGCTGCCCTGTGATCTAAGAGAGGTATGCATTGTCCCTGAAGCTATCCTTAGCAGAACTCATAGAACACAAAAATTAGGATATTGTATCTTTCCTGATAAAAAGATCCTCCTAGTTCCAGTAAGACCCCTTGTCATACATCAAGTGCTTGAGAAACAGTGACAAGAATTTGTGATTATCCTGAAGGACCAATAGAAGGGAGCAAAGAAGGGCAAAGTTTCTTCTTCTCTAAGGGTTGACCCCCTTGCCTTCTCCTCTCTTTCTCAGCAAAGTCTGGAGTCATCTTTCATCTATTGGTATGAGGATTGCTGGCCATTCCTGAAAAGTTACTTGGAAGCAATTTGCTCTTTTCAGGTTTTCTCTTAAGATTACCTTGGTGGGTATGTAACAGTGCTCATTCTTATTATAATTATATTCTACTAATGCACATGTTTCCACGTTCTTGACCTCATGTCTCATTACTAATGACAATTTACAGATTGGCTGATGGAAAAAGGTGTTATTGCCAGCCCTATGTGAATGTTGCAAACTACATCCATTTCTTTCAAATACTTCTTTACCAGAGCTTGGGTGGTTTCCTCACGTCTTTGCATTTGAGTTCCCTCTGTAGACTTTTTTCTCTCTGGTATTGTGTCTTGTGAACACTAGGCAACTTTGTGTCCCAGGGATCTCAGCTTTCTCTCCAACTCACTAAGTAACTTCTCCTCCTCCTGGCTTACCTTCTCCTGTGCTGCGGCTGGAATCTCTCTCGAGGCAATAAGTGAGGTCCATAGTAGAGCTTATCTCATTGTGTAAAGTATCTCAAGAATTGTCTTTCCTTTTCTGATTATAATCTAATCACTCTGTCTTTGGAGTACATAATGAAATCAAGTCTTCTATCTTTATTATTCTTTTTAAAAATTTTTTGGGGGGAGTGGTTATTCTTTTTATTTTAATTTTTAACTTTTTTAAATTTTTTATAAACATATAATGTATTTTTATCCCCAGGAGTACAGATCTGTGAATCGCCAGGTTTACGCACTTCACAGCACTCACCATAGCACATACCCTACCCAATGTCTATAAACCCATTCCCCTTCTCCCAACTCCCCTCCCCCCAGCAACCCTTAGTTTTTTGTGTGAGATTAAGAGTCACTTATGGTTTGTCTCCCTCCCAATCCCATCTTGTTTCATTTATTCTTCTCCTACCCCCTTAACGCCCCATGTTGCTTCGCCACTTCCTCATATCAGGGAGATCATATGATAGTTGTCTTTCTCCGATTGACTTATTTTGCTAAGCGTGATTCCATCCACTATGATGGATGCATAGTATTCCATTTTGTATACATACCACATCTTCTTTATCCAGTCATCTCTTCATGGACATCTAGGTTCTTTCCATAGTTTGGCTATTGTAGACATTGCTGCTATAAACATTCGGGTGCATGTGCCCCTTCGGATCACTACATTTGTATCTTTAGGGTAAATATCCAGTGCTATTGCTGGGTCATAGGGCAGTTCTATTTTCAACATTTTGAGGAACCTCCATGCTGTTTTCCAGAGTGGTTGCACCAGCTTGCATTCCCACCAACAGTGTGGGAGGGTTCCCCTTTCTCCGCATCCTCGCCAGCATCTGTCATTTCCTGACTTGTTAATTTTAGCCATTCTGACTGGTGTGAGGTGGTATTTCATTGTGGTTTTGATTTGTATTTCCCTGATGCTGAGTGATATGGAGCCCTTTATTATGCGTCTGTTAGCCATCTGGATGTCTTCTTTGCAGAAATGTCTGTTCATATCTTCTGCCCATTTCTTGATTGGATTATTTGTTCTTTGGGTGTTGAGTTTGCTAAGTTCTTTATAGATTTTGGATACTAGTCCTTTATCTGGTGTGTCGTTTGCAAATATCTTCTCCCATTCTGTCAGTTGTCTTTTGATTTTGTTAACTGTTTCCTTTGCTGTGCAAAAGCTTTTGATCTTGATAAAATCCCAATAGTTCATTTTTGCCCTTGCTTCCCTTGCCTTTGACAATGTTCCTAGGAAGATGTTGCTGTGGCTGAGGTCGAAGAGGTTGCTACCTGTGTTCTCTTCAAAGATTTTGATGGATTCCTTTCTCACATTGAGGTCCTTCATCCATTTTGAGTCTATTTTCATGTGTGGTATAAGAAAATGGTCCAATTTCATTTTTCTTCATGTGGCTGTCCAATTTTCCCAACACCATTTATTGAAGAAGCTGTCTTTTTTCCATTGGACATTCTTTCCTGCTTTGCCGAAGATTAGTTGACCATAGAGTTGAGGGTCTATTTCTGGGCTCTCTATTCGGTTCCATTGATCTATGTGCCTGTTTTTGTGCCAGTACCATGCTGTCTTGATTACAGCTTTGTAATAGAGCTTGAAGTCTGAAATTGTGATGCCACAAACTTTAGTTTTCTTTTTCAATATTCCTTTGGCTATTTGAGGTCTTTTCTGGTTCCATATAAATTTTAAGGTTATTTGTTCCATTTCTTTGAAAAAAATGGATGGTGTTTTGATAGGAATTGCATTAAATATGTAAATTGCATATTTTTCAACATTTTGAGGAACCTATGCAAATGTCTTTGCATAGACATTTTCACAATATTTGTTCTTCCAATCCAGGAGCATGGAACATTTTTCCATTTCTTTGTGTCTTCCTCAATTTTATCTTAATTTTATTTAGGTTTATTCCTAGGCATCTTATAGTTTGAGGTGCAATTGTAAATGGGATTAACTCCTTAATTTCTCTTTCTTCTGTCTTGTTGTTTGTGTAGAGAAATGCAACTGATTTCTGTGCATTGATTTTATATCCTGGCACTTTACTGAATTCCTGTACAAGTTCTAGCAGATTTGGGGTGGAGTCTTTTGGGTTTTCCACATATAGTATCATATCATCTACGAAGAGTGATAGTTTGATTTCTTCTTTGCCAATTTGGATGCCTTTAATTTCCTTTTTTTGTCTGATTGCTGAGTGCTAGGACTTCTAGTACTATGTTGAATAGCAGTGTTGATAATGGACATCCCTGCTGTGTTCCTGACCTTAGCAGAAAAGCTTTCGCGGTTTTTCTCCATTGACAATGATATTTGCGGTGGGTTTTTCATAGATGGCTTTGATAATATTGAGGTATGTGCCCTCTATCCCTACACTTTGAAGAGTTTTGATCAGGAAGGGATGCTGTACTTTGTCAAATGCTTTTTCAGCATCTATTGAGAGTGTCATATGGTTCTTGTTCTTTCTTTTATTGATGTGTTGTATCACATTGACTGATTTGCAGATGTTGAACCAACCTTGAAGCCCTGGAATAAATCCCACTTGGTCGTGGTGAATAATCCTTTTAATGTACTGTTGAATCCTATTGGCTAGTATTTTGGAGAGAATTTTTGCATCTGTGTTCATCAAATATATTGGTCTGTAGTTCTCTTTTTTTGATGAGATCCTTGTCTGGCTTTGGGATGAAGGTGATGCTGGCCTCATAAAATGAGTTTGGAAGTTTTCCTTCCATTTCTATTTTTGGGAACAGTTTCAGGGGAATAGGAATTAGTTCTTCTTTAAATGTTTGGTAGAATTTCCCTGGGAAGCTGTCTGGCCCTGGGCTTTTGTTTGGAGATTTTTGATGACTGTTTCAATCTCCTTACGGGTTATGGGTCTGTTCAGGCTTTCTATTTATTCCTGGTTCAGTTGTGGTAGTTTATATGTCTCTAGAAATGCATCCATTTCTTCCAGATTGTCAAATTTGTTGGCGTAGAGTTGCTCATAGTATGTTCTTATAATAGTTTGTATTTCTTTGGTGTTAGTTGTGATCTCTCCTCTTTCATTCATGATTTTATTTATTTGGGTCCTTTCTCTTTTCTTTTTGATAAGTCTGGCCATGGGTTTATCAATCTTATTAATTCTTTCAAAGAACCAGCTCCTAGTTTCATTGATTTATTCTATTGGTCTTTTTGTTTGTTTGTTTGTTTCTATTTCATTGATTTCTGCTCTGATCTTTATGATTTCTCTTCTCCTGCTGGGTTTAGGGTTTCTTTCTTGTTCTTTCTCCAGCTCCTTTAGGTGTGGGGTTAGGTTGTGTACTTGAGACCTTTCTTGTTTCTTGAGAAAGGATTGTACCGCTATATATTTTCCTCTCAGGACTGCCTTTGCTATGTTCCACTGATTTTAAACCATTGTGTTTTCATTATCATTTGTTTCCATGAATTTTTTCAGTTCTTCTTTAATTTCCTGGTTGACCCATTCATTCTTTAAAAAGATGCTGTTTAGTCTCCATGTATTTGTGTTCTTTCCAAATTTCTTCTCGTGATTGAGTTCTAGCTTCAGAACATTGTGGTCTGAAAATATGCAGGGAATGATCCCAATCTTTTGATACTGGTTGAGACCTGATTTAGGACTCAGGATGTGATCTATTCCAGAGAATGTTCCATGTGTACCAGAAAAGAATGTGTATTCCGTTGTTTTGGAATGAAATGTTCTGAATATATCTGTGATGTCCATCTGGTCCTGTGTGTCATTTAAAGCCTATATTTCCTTGTTGATCTTTTGCTTGGATGATCTGTCCATTTCAGTGAGGGGAGTGTTAAAGTCCCCTATCATTGTATTATTCTTGATGTGTTTCTTTGATTTTGTTATTAATTGGTTTATATAGTTGGCTGCTCCCACGTTAGGGGCATAGATATTTAAAATTGTTAAATCTTCTTGGACAGATCCTTTGAGTATGATATAGTGTCCTTCCTCATCTCTTATTATAGTCTTTGGTTTAAAATCTAATTGATCTGATATAAGGATTACCACCTCTGCTTTCTTCTGATGTCCATTAGCATGGTAAATTGTTTTCCATCCCCTCACTTTAAATCGGAAAGTGTCTTCGGGTTTAAAATATGTTTCTTGTAGCAACATATAGATGGGTTTTGTTTTTTTATCCATTCTGATACCCTGTGTATTTTGATTGGGGCATTTATCCCATTAACATTCAGGATAATTATTGAGAGATATGAATTTAGTGCCATTGTATTGCCTGTAAGGTGACTGTTAATGTATATTTTCTCTGTTCCTTTCTGATCTACTACTTTTAGGCTCTCTCTTTGCTTAGAGGATTCCTTTCAATATTTCCTGTAGAGCTGGTTTGGTGTTTGCAAATTCTTTCAGTTTTTGTTTGTCCTGGAAGCTTTTTATCTCTCCTTCTATTTTCAATGATAGTCTAGCTGGATATAGTATTCTTGGCTGCATGTTTTTCTCGATCAGTGCTCTGAATATATCATGCCAGTTCTTCCTGGCCTGCCAGGTCTCTGTGGATAAGTATGCTGCCAATCTAATATTTTTACCATTGTATATTACAGACTTCTTTTCCAGGGCTGCTCTCAGGATTTTCTCTTTGTCACTAAGACTTGTAAATTTTACTATTAGGTGACAGGGTATGGACCTATTCTTGTTGATTTTGAGGAGGGGTTCTCTGTGCCTCCTGGATTTTGATTCTGGTTCCCTTTGCCATATTAGGGAAATTCTCTCCAATAATTCTCTCCAATATAACTTCTGCTCCCTCTCTCTTTCCTCTTCTTCTGGAATCCCAATTATTCGAATGTTTTTTCATCTTATGGTGTCACTTATCTCTCAAATTCTCCCCTCGTGGTCCAGTAGCTGTTTGTCCCTTTTTTGCTCAGCTTCTTTATTCTCTGTCATTTGGTCTTCTATATCACTAATTCTTTATTCTGACTCATTTATCCTAGTAGTGAGACCCTCCATTTTTGATGGCACCTCTTTAATAGCTTTTTTGATTTCAACTTGGTTAGATTTTAATTCTTTTATTTCTCCAGCAAGGGCTTTTATATCTCCTGAGAAGGTTTCTCTAATATCTTCCATGCCTTTTTCAAGCCCAGCTTGAACTCTAGATCTGACATATTACCAATGTCTGTATTGATTAGTTCCCTAGCCTTTGGTACTGCCTCTTGTTCTTTTTTTTTTTAAAGAGAGAATCTTTTTTTTTTTTTTTTTTAATTTGTTTATTTGACAGACAGAGATCACAAGTAGACAGAGAGGCAGGCAGAGAGAGAGAGAGAGGGAAGCAGGCTCCCTGTGGAGCAGAGAGCTCGATGTGGGACTCAATCCCAGGACCCTGAGATCATGACCTGAGCTGAAGGGAGCGGCTTAACCCACTGAGCCACCCAGGTACCCTTGTTCTTTTTTTTGTGGTGAATTTTTCAGCTTTGTCATTTTGTCCAGATAAGAGTATATGAAGGAGCAATAAAATAGTAAAAGGGTGTCAAAGACCCCAGGAAAATACGCTTTAACCAAATCAGAAGAGACCCCAAATTGTGGGGGGGATAAAGGGGATAAAAAGAATTTCAGAAAGAAAAAAAAAAGAAACAATTAAAAAAAGAAACGTATAAAGAAAAATATATAAAAAAGAAAATATATATATATATATATATATATATATATATATATTAGATAAACTAGTTAAAAAGCATTACAAAAGAAAATGGTAAAAGTTAAAAAAAATTAGCAGAAGAAGAAAAAGTTAAAACAAAAAACAAATTAAATTAACTGCAAGACTAATGAATCATGGGGAGAAAGCCATGAGTTCAGTGCTTTGTTTTCTTCTCCTCTGGAATTCTGCTCCTCTCCTTGGAATTGAACCTGTACTCCTTGGTAGGGTACTTGTTCCTGGCTGGATTTCTTTTTGATCTTCTGTGGGAGGGGCCTGTTGTAGTGATTTTCAAGTGTCTTTGCCCCAGGCAGAATTGCATAGCCCTTACCAGGGGCTGGGCTGAGTAATCAGCCCAGGTTCCCTTTCCATAGCTTTTGTTCCCTGAACACTTTCCGAAGAGTTCTGGAGGCGGGAATGAAAATGGCGGCCTCCCAGTCTCTGGCCCAGAAGAGCCGAGAGCTTGGGGCCCCACTCCTCAGTGCACCTTTAGAGAAAAGTGTCCAATAACTCCCGTCTCCCTGGCCTTCGGCCGCACTCTGAGCTCACCCAGGCTGCAACTGGTTCAAGGTAACCCCGAGCTGAGTGCTCACTCCTCAATTCTGTCTCTGTAGCCAGCTTCACCGTACTAATACTTGCAAGCTCTGTGACACTCAGACACCCCCGGTCCTTCTGTGACCCTGCAGGACCTGGGTCCGTGCTGACCCCATGTGGGCTTCACCTTGGTTTAGCCTCTGGAGCGATGTCCCTCAGCAGAACAGACTTTTAAAAGTCCAGATTTTGTGCTCTGTTGCTCTGCTGCTTTCCAGGAGCCGGCCCCCTGCCCCTGGGGTCTATCTTCCCATCACTTTTGTTGGGCTCCCCGCCGAGGGGAGGAGGCGCCCGGGCCAGCCAGAGGCCTCTCCTTGGGGCTGAGTGGGATGGCGAGTGTCGCAAACCCGGAACGCACCCACAGAATACACCGGGCTCGGGGGATCTGTCGAAGCAGGATCTCACTTTATTGTGCAGGGGCACACCTTATATAGAGCAGCAGAAGGGAAGTGAGGACAGAGGGGGAAGAGCCAATAAGATTATGCCAAGTAGCAGTTGCTGGGTAAGGCGTGTCGGGCGAGAGGAGGAAGTGCCATAGGTTTCAGGAACCGAAACTGTGAAATTGGCGCCTTGTTGGCTGGAAGAGACGGCAAGCCGGCGCCATCTTTAATCTGGGCCGCACCCTGTGGAGGCACCTCTAGTTATGTGCCTTACAACTTTGAATTCACTTCTCCGCCAGTCTTACTTTTCAGAAAGTGGTTGATTTTCTGTTTCTAGAATTGCTGTTCTTCTCTTTGATCTCCCATTGGATTTGTAGGTATATTTGCAATGTTTAGATAAGCTATCTAGCTGATCTCCTGCTACCTGATGTAGCTTCTGCCTGCCACTTCTCCGCCATCTCGACTCCTTCCGGTTATTCTTTTATTGTATTCATGTTCTTGCTATTTTGTGCTTCCATACAAATTTGAGATTGAGTCTCTTGATCTCTTCAAGAAATCCTGTCGGACTTTGATAGAGAATTTTTAAAATCTATAGATCAATTTGAGAAAATATGTATGACAATACTGTCATTCTTTCCATGAACATTTTATATTTCTTAATTCCTTTATTTCTTTAATTTATCTCATAATTACTATACTCAGTATTTAATTTTTTATGCTTTTTAAAAAGTGTTTCTTATGCATTAGGTTATTTAATCCTGACAGCAGATTTAGAGGTATTATCTCCATTTTATAGATGAAGAACAAATACATACAAGGGTTAAATAATAACAGGCCTATTAATTTAAGCCAAACAGCCTGGTTCCTAATTTGTGTTCTTAACAGTTATACTTCTAACTTCTTCCCCAGTTTTTTTTTTTTTTTTAAGTAGGTTTAATTTTTTAATTTTTTAAAATTAACATATATGTATTATTTGTTTCAGGGGTACAGGTCTACAGTTCATCAGTCTTACACTATTCACAGTGGTCACCATAGCACATACCCTCCCCAATGTCCATCACCCAACTACACCATTCCTCCCACCCCATTCCCCTCCAGCAACTCTCAGTTTATTTCCTGAGATTAAGAGACTCTAATGATTTGTCTCCCTCTCTGGTTTCATCTTTTTTCATTTTTCCCTCCCTTCCCCTATGATCCTCTGTCTTGTTTCTCAGATTCCTCATATCAATGAGATCATATGATAAATGTCTTTTTTATAATTAGCTTATTTTACTTAGCATAATACCCTATAGTTCCATCTAAGTCCTTGCAAATGACAAGATTTCAGGGTTTTTTGATGGCTGCATAATATTCCAGTGTGTGTCTGTGTGTGTGTGTGTGTGTGTGTGTGTGTACACACAATAGACTATTATGATGTGAAATATATATATATTATCTCACATATTCTTTATACATTCATCTTTTGATAAACATCTAGGCTCTTTCCATCATTTGGCCATTGTGGACATTGTTGCTATAAACTTTCGGGTGCACGTGTCCCATCAGATCACTACATTTGTATCTTTAGAGTGAATACCTAGTAGTGCAATTGCTGGGTCATAGGGTAGCTCTATTTTTAACTTTTTGAGGAAACTTCATACAGTTTTCCAGAGTGGCTGGGCCAGCTTGCATTCCCACTAACAGTGTAGGAGGGCTCTCCTTTCTCCACATCCTCACCAACACCTGTCATTTCCTGATTTGTTAATTTTAGCCATTATGACTGGTGTGAGGTGTTATCTCATTGTGGTTTTTGTTTGTACTTGCCTGATGCTGGGTGATGTTGAGCATTTTTTCATGTGTCTGTTGCCCATGTGGATGTCTTCTTTGCAAAGAAGTCTGTTCATGTCTTCTGCCCATTTTTTGATTGGATTATTTGTTCTTTGTGTGTTGAGTTTGTTAATTTTTTAGAGATTTTGGATACTACCCCCATATCTGTCATTTGCAAATATCTTCTGCCATTGTCAGTTGTCTTTTGGTTTTGTTGACTGTTTCCTTTGCTGTGCAAAAGCTTTTGATCTTGATGAAGTCCCAGTAGTTTATTTTGCCCTTGCTTCTCTTGCCTTTGGTGATGTTTCTAGAAAGAAGTTGCTCTAGCTGAGGTCAAAAAGGTTGCTGCCTCTGTTCTCCTCAAGGATTTTGATCTGTTTCTGTCTCACATTGAGGTCTTTCATCCATTTTGAGTCTATTTTTATGTGTGGTATATGGAAATGGCCCAGTTTCATTCTTCTGCATGTGGCTGTCCAATTTCCCCAAACTATTTGTTGAAGAGATTGTTTTTTTTTTCCAGTGGATATTCTTTCCTGCTTTGTCAAAGATTAGTTGACCATAGAGGTCAGAGTTCATTTCCGGTCTCTTTGTTATGTACCACTGATCTATGTGTCTGTTTTTGTGCCAGTACCATACTGTCTTGATGATGACAGCTTTGTAATAGAGCTTGAAATCTGGAATTGTGATGCCGCCAACTTTGGATTTCTTTTACAACATTCCTCTGGCTATTTGGGGTCTTTTCTGGTTCCATATAAATTTTAGGGTTATTTGTTCCATTTCTTTGAAAAAAGTTGGTGGTATTTTGATAGGAATTGCATTAAATGTGTAAATTGCTCTAGGTAGCATAGACATTTTCACAATATTTTTTCTTCCAATCCATGAGCATGGAACATTTTTCCATTTTGTGTCTTCCTCAATTTCTTTCTTGAGTATTCTATAGTTTTCCTAATACAAATTTTTTGCCTCTTTGGTTGGATTTATTCCTAAGTATCTTATGTTTTTGGGTGCAACTGTAAATGGGATCGACTCCTTAATTTCTCTTTCTTCTGTCTTGTTGTTGCTGTATAGAAATACAACTGATTTCTGTGCATTGATTTTATGTCCTGACACTTTACTGAATTCCTGTATGAGTTCTAGCAGTTTTGGGTTGCAGTCTTTTGGGTTTTCTACATCAAATACTATATCATCTGCAAAGAGTGAGAGTTCGATTTCTTTGGCAATTCAAGAGCCTTTTATTTCTTTTTGTTGTCTGATTGCTGAGGCTAGGACTTCTAGTACTAGTACTAATACATTTATATTGATACCTAATTCACATAAAACCATTTACCTGTTAAAATTGTTCAGTTCAATTTCTTTGGAAAATTCATGTATTTATATAACCATCACTGTAGTTAATTTTAGAACATCATCACCCCAAAACAAATCACTGCCTGTATCTTTTAAGTGGTTACTCTCAGTTCCCCCCTGTCTATCTCCACACCAAACACTGAGCATCTAGTAAATTAATTTCTACTTTTATAGATTTATGTATTCTGGACATTTCATATAAATGGATTCATACAATATGTCGTCTGTGTGTGTATGTCTTTTTTTGGTTGTTTGTTTGTTTTTGGTTTTGCGGGGGTTTTTTTTTGTTTGTTTGTTTCTTTTTTTGTTTAGCACAAGGCTACAGTGTTTTATCAGTATACATCATTGCTGCCAAATAATATTTCATTGTGTTGATACAGCACAGGTTGTTTATCTACTTAGTAGTTGGTGGACATTTGGGTTCTCTCCACATTTTGGTGCTTATGGATAATACTGCTAAAAACATATGTGTGTGTAAGTGATCCTTTTTCTTTTATTTATGGAAGAGTTTTGAAAGGATTTGCATTTATTATTTAAGTGTTTGATAGAGTTTACCAGTGAAGTAATCTGTGCTTGGGCTTTTTCTTGTGGAAGGTTTTAAAATTATAGATCTAGTGTCTTTTTTTTTTTTTTTTTTTTTTTTTTTTTTTTGTAAAGATTTTATTTATTTATCAGAGAGAGAGGGGGAGAGAGCGAGTACAGGCAGACAGAATGGCAGGCAGAGGCAGAGGGAGAAGCAGGCTCCCCACTGAGCAAGGAGCCCGATGTGGGACTCGATCCCAGGACGCTGGGATCATGACCTGAGCCAAAGGCAGCTGCTTAACCAACTGAGCCACCCAGGCGTCCCATAGATCTAGTGTCTTAATTTTATTAAAAGTATATTTGGATTATCTTTTTCTTTCTAGAGTTAGTTTTGCTGTATTTCTAGATCTTGTCCATTAATCTGAGTTGTCTAATTTGTTAATATATGGTTGCTTTCAATTTAATTCCACTGTGATTGCAAAGGATACTTTATATAATTTAAATTATTTAAGTTTAATGAAGCTTATTTTATGGCCTAGCATAGTGTCTGTTCTGGAAAATGTTCCATGTATGCTGGAGAAGAGTATATATTCTGCTCTTGTTGGGTGGCATGCCCTCCAGATGTCTGTTAGTTCTGATGGATTTACAGTGTTTCAAGTCCTTTGTTTTCTTATTTAACTTATTTTTTTAAAAGATTTTATTTATTTGGCAAAGAGAGAGAAAGAGAGAGAGAGATCACAAGTAGGTGGAGGGGCAGGCAGAGAGAGAGAAGAAACAGCCTCCCTGCTGAGCCAAGAGCCTAATGACCTGAGCCAAAGGCAAAGGATTAACCCACTGAGCCACCCCGGCACTCCTCTTACTTAATTTATGCCTAATTGTTCTAGTCGTTATTACCTGTGGGATATTGAAGTCTTCAGCTCTTTTTTACTTAGCCTTTTTTTTTTTTTTGCTAGTTTTATGGTTTTATTAACACAAATATTGCTCTCAAGTCTTATTTTTGAAGTGACTATTTCTTGCTTCAATTCTATCAGTTTGTCCTTCATGTATTTTCGAACTTTATTGTTAGGTGCATATTATTTAATTATTATATTTTATTGGTTTATGGATCTGTTTATCATTATGAAAATCCCATCTTAGCTCTAGTAACAACTGTTCTTCAAATTATTTTCCCCCTGATATTAGTATAGCCACTGCAACTCTCTTTTCCTTGCTATTTGCATGGTGTGTGTATATATATCTTTTTTTTAATTCTGTTAATCTCTGCTTTTAGAGTTTTAATCTAAATATAATTTAGATTTAAATTTAAATACAAAAAATATAATTCCTATTTTATACATAATTACATTATATGTAAATAATTTTAAAATAGGAATTATATTGGTAATTTTGCTGCTATTTACTATATGCCTTATGGCTTTCTATTTCTGTTCATTATTATTCTTAATGTGTTAAAAAGACTTTTTCTAACTTAACACTTTAATTTCAATATAATGTACGTTTACCTATCTATCTATCTATATATATAAAGTTATTTTGAAATGGATATGGTGTATATTACAATTATCATCTTACTTAAAATAATCTTGTTCAGATCAATACCAATGTCAATGAAATCTGGAAACTTTGTTTCAAATTGCTATGTTCCCCCCTTGTTTTTTTATGTTATTATTACCATATAAATTATGTTTTCATATCATATTTAATAAATAATTCTATATAATTTAGGTGATTTAAGGCTAAAAGAAAAAGGTAAAAAGAATAACACCTGTAGTAGGAAAATTTAGGTAATTTAAGATGGACAGAACCATAGTCTGAATAAAGAGAATAACTTAACCTAGTTCTTAATACTTCCAGATATATTCAGGCAAAAATTGATCAAATGATTTAAATATTTTTGTTAAAATGTCATTTAAAATATCCATAATAATCAGTTTTTACATAATCAAGTCAATGACACTACAGTGAATCTAAATCAGCAAATAATGGAAAAATGAGTGATTGTACCAAATATATATATATATATATATATATATATATATATATATATATACATATATGTATGTATGAACAAATTTCATAGAATGAGAAAAAATTAGGTAAACCTAATATGTATTTAAAAATTATTTGTCTCCATTAAAAATTACATTTGAGTTCTGTTCTTTCAGAGTGCTCTGTAACATGTGATAATAGAGAGAGAAAATAAAAAGTAGAAACCTAGTGACTAAAATACCTTTTTTTTTTTAAAGATTTTATTTAGTTATTTGACAGAGATCACAAATAGGCAGACAGGCAGGCAGAGAGAGAGAGAGAGAGGAGGAAGCAGGCTCCCCGCTGCGCAGAGAGCCTGATGCGGGGTTCCATCCCAGGACCCCGGGACCATGACCTGAGCCGAAGACAGAAGCTTTACCACACTGAGCCACCCAGGCGCCCCTAAAATACCTTCTTTTGTTTTTGTTTTATTGACTGTATGTAGTAGTATATTATTATTGCAAAATAAAGGGAATTTTTTTTTCCTGTGTATCTAGAGCCCTGTAAAAATTCTCCATAGTAGGGCGGTAGCTTAGGAAGTGCAGTATTTTCTTTCCTTTCTTAGAGAGAGAAAGCTAAATTGGTAAACAGAGAAGAGCTAACATTGAATGCATGCTGTTTTGGAGCATATTACAATTTCAGATGTTTTACATCTCTAGCCCATAGTACCTCTGAAGGTTATCTTATTTAGGAAACCTTTGCAAATGCTATCAAGTTAAAATGAAGTTATTAGGGGAGGCCCTAATCTAATATGACTGGCATCACTCTAAGAGGGAAATTTGGATATAATACGCATGGAGAGTGTCAAGTAAAGACCGAGGCAGAGATTACAGCGAAGCATCTGTAAACCGAGGAATGGCAGGGCCTGCCAACTGCCATCGGAAGCTGCATATACAAGAGATCAAGGGGTGCTACAGATTTAGCTACAGATTGCTAAATGTTCCCCGAAGCTAGAAGACAGGCATGAAATAGATTGTCCCTTAGAGCTTGCAGAATGAACCCTGTTGCCTACGTCTTGATTTGGGACTTGTAGGCACTGTAATTGTGAGACAAAAATTTTTGTTACATTAAGCCACCTAGTTTATGATACTACAATAGAGCAGCCCTAGATGATTAATACACATACTATTTATAGATTTCACTTATTTCGGGGACTTCATATCTTAAGGAACTTGCATGGATCATTTTACATTTCTGGTTAATATACAACTCAATTTTTGTACCAGTATGAACTGCCTGAAAAATACCATAATAATTAGACAAAACAATTTGGGGCTCAATTAATAGAAAGGAATTTTCTCAAATAGTAACCCTTTTATTAAGTTGTTACATTGCAAATTATATGTAGGTTAATATATGTGGGTAGTTAAATGTGTGTTAACCAACCTTTAGAACCAGAATTTCTCATATTTATTTCCCTACAAATTTAGTCTCAGTACTAGAGTACTATACATTTCTTTCATATTTTTCTTGCTTTCCTTGAAAATGGAAATCCTTCTTTTAATTTTAACTTTAATAAACTGCTAACATAGGAGATGCCAATTATCTTTGTAAGAACATTTTTCTTAAACATGAAGGGGGTATAAATGTTTCTTTTATTGAGGTGAATATAGAAAATTAACACAAGTGCTCTTAAATTACTTTTAATATTTATATGGACTGTATTTTAACATGTCAAAGAAATAAGATATAATTTAAAGCCATGTTTCATAGCAAGGTGTGTATGTGTATGTCTGTGTGAATATATATTTTAACTATGTAAACATAACTGCAAACCTTTTTTAAGTAATATCAAAGGAATCCATATAAATGGAATCCATATCAATGGATTTCTTTATATTAAGAAGAGTGGGTTAATATGCTATTTGAGAACTCTGGAAAAACCACAGAGATATTTTTAAGTTATTTAAGGTAAGGTAGCTCATCTAAAGAGTCCTTAAGAAGGCATTATAAAGACCTAACAAAGAATTAGATATTTTAAATGTTTTCTCAAGTTTAATATTTAAGAAAAAAATAATTAGGTAAATTTCTTATACAGTGTAGGCATTACAGGGAACACTCTCATAAAGGATAAAATGTCTGAGGAGAGAAAATATACTGACATTAAAAAGACAATGTTTGGGGGCACCTGGGTGACTCAGTTGGTTAAATGTTTGACTCCTGATTTTGGCTCAGGTCATGATCTCAGGGTAATGGAATCAGGCTCCATGCCCACCTGGTGCTCAGCTTGGAGTCTGCTTGAGAGTCTCTCTTTCCCTCTCTTTCTGCCCCTCCCTCCACTTGCACTCTAAACAAACAAATAAATAAATAAAATCTTAGGGAAAAAGACAGCATTTGGGAGGGTCCTACTTCTGCTCTGTTTTAATAGATTTAAATAGTCATGCTCAATATGTATTGGTGCCTTTCCTGGTATACTGCTAATGGAGAAAAATAAGAAGTGCCTAGAATACTCAGAAGAAGACATATGCCAGTAGTAACCTTCCACCATTATATTTTAATTTCTTTAAACCCACTAAGAGGGGTGCCTGTTCTCATTGGTTAAGCAGCTGCCTTCAGCTCAGGTCATGATCTCAGGGTCTTGCTCTGTGGAGAGTCTGCTTCTCCTTCTCCCTCTGCCCTTCCCCCTGCTCCTGCTCTCTCTCTCTCTCTTAAATGAATAAATTTAAAAATCTTTAAAATATATAAAGAAAGAAAGCCACTAAGAGATGGGATAAGTAAGGATCTATTATTTTGGAATTTACCAACTACAGAACAAAGGAGATTATAATGCAGACAAATTTAAAATCAGATTTAAAAAAAAAAAAAAGAAGAGAAAACTTAAGCCTTCCTACAAAGTTGTACAATTAAGACTTTGATGTGTATTGTTTTAAATAGTTTATCTACTAACTATTCAACAAATATTTAATTAATGTCAGCTCTGTGTCAGATAGTAAGCTAGGCACTATTTCACACTGATGGCCTTTGCCACTGAAGGATACATATTTTGTTATTAGAGGTATGAGTAAGCCAAGAGATAAGAAAGTGTAGAAGGCATCATGATACAGTTAGCACCAAATGCTTTGGAGAATGGATATATGAGAATTGCTTTTGGAATTAATAATCATTTTCTACTGAAAGGTTACTTAGTATTTGGTGTGCAAAATATTCTGTCTGCCATAGTATCATGTTTGCATTATCAGATTTATGGAAAATATATGTTGTTTTCTACAGTCCAAATTTTTAAAAAGTTGAAAAACTATATTTTGTTATGCAGAAGAATTTCAAAGCGAGTGCGTTTTCTATTATTGTCCTCCAAAAGGGGATTTAACAAGTTTCCGATGAGAAAAGCTTCATTTTAGGTTTTCATTTTTATTATAATTTAAAAATATATAAGTACATTCTGGATCATCGAGAAGAAAACCTTGTAAGTACATATATGCTACTTCAGAGCCTGAATTTATATATATTTTAGAATATTATAGTAACACAATGTAAATGGGTATGGACTGATGAGAAAGTGCATAAGTAGACTCATAAAGAAAATTCTTGCTAATTGATGGCCCCTGTGGCATACCAAGATTTCATCATAGTAATTCAAAGAAAGGAAAAAGTTGGAGCAATTCAATGATACATGATACAGGGTTCCAAAAGACTTACTGAAGCAAGAGAGTAATTTAATATTGTTACATTATTGAAAATTTGCATGTTATTGATTTTATGGTTTTTCTTGTTTTACATTTATAAATGTTTCATTATATAAATGTGAAGCTATGTATATTAATATTTTATGGTTTTATATATTCAGATGCATTTTAATTAAAATTGTTTACGTTATTCGAAGTCTTCTCATACAACTCTTGAGTCCAGGGCACCACTGCTGCTGGAAAGCTTTCAAAAAAGCAAATCCACTGTCTGCTGCTAAAATGCAGTATTCAGAATTCCACAGAAATGGGTGACAGAAGCTGTCTCGTTTGGGGAAGTTCCTCTCTTTCTCTTATTTGTACTTATTGTCAGGCACTTGATGGGAGATTTTAGGGCATACCTATTTTTACTCACCATTCTCGGTATACAAAGCCAAGTTTCCCTTACTGTCCCTGAACTGGATTTTTAAATAGTCACGTATAGTCATTCAGAACTTACTTTCTTTCTTTCTTTCTTTCTTTTTAAAGATTTTACTTATTTATTTGAGAGAGAGAGAGAAGATAGAGACAGAGAGCTGTTGGGGGGAGCAGAGGGAGAGGGAGAAGCAGATTCCATCCTAACGGCAGAGCCTGATGTGTGGCTTCATCTCCCGACCCTAAGATCACGACCTGAGCTGAAATCAAGAGTTGGTTGCTCAATCAACTGAGCGACCCAGGTGCCCCAGAACTTTGTTTCTTAAGCTGAGAGGATTTAGAAACCATATTAAAAATGAAACAAAACAAATATCTTGAGTGGCGGGTGTTTCAGTACCTACTCCCCTGGGACATATGAGAAAGTACAAATTAGTGAAAAACGTATCTTTCCCTTCTGAAGTTATCATAAGTTTTCCATAAAGACATTTTATAGTAAACAAAGCCTGGTGTGGTATGTGTGGGAATAGTAAATGACAGTCTGGCCAGAGCGTAAAATGTGTCTTGTCATTTATCTTCTGATATTCCCCAATAGAGAATTGGCACATGTATCAAGAGAATTGCAACTCTGAGTCCCAGATGATGCCTGGAAGTCCAGGAGAGTGAATTTGCCTAAATATCAAATTTATGTTCAGCATATATGATTTAACATCTGACACATTAGCCGAAAAACACCTGTGGACCGTGTAAGAGCAATGAGTTCAAATAGTCCTGCTTAAATCTTAATTTAAGATTTAAATCTTAAATTCAGTGTGGCCTAGAGCAATGTACTTCACCTCCATATATGTCAGATTTCGCATTGGTGAAATGTTAATGATGATATTTCTGATTGGTATGGTATACATGAAATTAAGTACTATGAAAAAGAATAAATAACTTGGGGAGGCTGGCATATATTCAGTAAGCATTTAATTAATTACAGATATTAGTACTATTGTTTTTATATATTTTATTTAATCTGAAAATAAGCCATTAGGTTTTTGTTTTTTTGTTTTTTTAGTATAGAAAGTTAATATATAAAGTTAAGCATACAATAGGGGTGACTGGGTGGCTTGGTCAGGTAAGCGTCTGACTCTTGGTTGGGACTCAGGTCATGATTTCACGGTCCTATGATCAAACCCCACTTTGGGCTCTGCACTCAGTGGAAATATGCTTGGATATTCTCTCCTTCTGCCCCTTCCCCTGCTTTCTCTCTCTTTCTCTCTCTCTCAAATAAATTAAAAGAAAAATCTTTAAAATTATACAATATAATGCCACATTTAAATGGATGTCCTTTGCCTACAGATCTAGAGAAGACTCATTTCAGATAAATTTTCAAATGAAGAAGAAATTAGAACACATCTTATATTTTGGGCTAACTTTTGGCAAGCATATGCATGATGTCATTTAAAGCTATGCAAGGGGGTAATTTCAGGGAATTTGATTTTCAAGCACGGAAAATGCATGCTTCCTTTTTAGTGAACTTTTTGTCAGATACTCCTATTTCCTCAACCCTAATTCTTTTGGAGTAGCCCTTGACTGAACAGAAATCGTTAAATAGGTACTTCTAACTCTGTTTAAATTTTCTATCTGCAGTACCTAAAACTACTGTATAAAAATGCATCTTAGAAAACAGCAGGTATGTATATTAATCTAAATCATTTAAACCATTTTTCAAGTCCATTTATTTGCCACCATGTATAGCATTTAATTTATTTAAGAGTGCATTACCTTTTGTTTTATATCCTGCTAAAGGGAAAAACATGTCTAGAGGGAGATTTACTGGGAGCCTAATATGAGAAGAAGCAGTGTTAAGAACCATAAATATATTAGCTCGTTCGGTTGACACTCAGTGAAAGGGGTATATGGGCAGGGATCGGCAGGAGTGCTGAAACAGACTCAGCTTCTGTCTTTTCTTCTTGTCTGTGTGGTTTTCTTTAGCACCTGTTTGCTTTTTGTTCCTTATTTCAAAATCATAAATCATAAGAAACAAGCAAATATGCTTTTTACATTCACTTTTGTAACTATTGAGTTTATACTTTTGTACATATATATATATAAATATAAAAATTTATTTTTTCTTTGTTCATTATTATTTAAATGAAACCGCATCCCAAAAGGTAAATAATAGTGTGTTCAAATTATGTACTTGAAATCATTTCTCACTGGCTTTAATTAATTTAACTGTTTATCAATAGGATACTGGCATATAAATATTTAAAAGACCAAAACCAAAATTAAATGACACAGCAAGTTGTTCTAGTAGATAGAAAACTTTATGTGCTGTCAGATTGCCTGGAGGTCAGTAATCGAGGAGCCAAATCTCCTACTTAGAATATATAAGTGATTTGTTGAAATCACCTCTCTGAGCCATTGCTGATTGTAAATATTAGATAATTTTGAAATAACGCACTATCAAAGTATAACTCCTGGTCCCCCAAAGTATCCTGAATTTTGGATACTTTGCAAACTACTAGTTGGATAATACATACTGGACGTGTTTGCATGGCACATTTAATTTTAAAGACCTATTTTCTAGTCAAGTACCATATTTGACGGGCACCTGGATGGCTCAGTTGGGTAAAGGTCTGCCTTTGGCTCAGGTCATAATCCAAGGGTCCTGGGATCTGAGCCCTGCATCTGGATCCCTGCTCAGCGGGGAAACTGCTTCTCCCTCAGTCATTCCCCTTGGCTTGTCAAATAAATAAATAAATTCTTAAAAAAAAAGTTCTATTTATTTAAAATGACCTTTTCTGCTACATCATTGTCATGTAAGAGAGTTATGGCTTGCCATTTAAATGCAAAATAGTTTCCCCTTTATTTTTTAATTTTAAATGGCAGGTAGCTAAATCATTTACCTTATGAGTGAAAAAATTATAATGTGATAATTTTTTTTCTGTGTCTCTCAGTAATTACTGTAGTGCTTACCTAAGTGCCCCTTATGATACACAAAGGGAAGATTGAATATTTTTAAAGCCAGGCAGCTTTTAAATGTATCTAATTGCACAACATTACACGATTTAAATGTTTGAGGAGTGTATATAGATATAGGCAACTTGACATAATAAGAGAAACTGTTTAAAGCTTTAAACTATTTAAAACTTTTTCATGAACAATGTAAATGCATAGCATTATGTACTTTGAAACTAACATTTATAAAAATGAAATGATTGTAGGATATTTATTTTGAATGCTTAGACTCTTTCTTCAAATATCCAGGGTCACCCAGTTTTCCTACTTGTCCTTCCACAAGGATGGAAGAGTCATGAATTCCCTTGTCTGTTTGAGTGTGTGCGTATCTTCCCCATACATAATGCTGTTCCTTGTTTCTTATTTCATACTGTCCCCATGAAGCTCATCCTCTCTCTATATTCAAGATATAGCCTCTTGTATTTTACAAACCTTGGAGTTATCACTTAATCTTTTAATGATTATAATTGCGATTTATGAATTTTCGAGTTTACCAGGAAAAAATTTGATTATTTTTATATGTAACTTTATTACATTAATGGAAGTTCCACATGAGATCCTCTGAAAACATTATCCACTATGACTTTTCTATGAACTTAACCTCTGACTCTTCTTTTTCCAGCCCTCTTGCTAAGTGCAGATAGAGATAGCCAAACAATAGCTGCTAAAGAGGAAGAAAGATTCCCTTTTTTGAGAGGAGTGCCTTGGTGGCTCAGTGGATTAGGCCTCTGCCTTTGGTTCAGGTCATGATCCCAGGATCCTGGGATTGAGCCCCGCATCAGGCTTTCTCTGTTTGGCGGAGAGCCTGCTTCCTGCCTGCCTCTGCCTGCTTGTGATCCCTGTCTGTCAAGTAAATAAGTAATTTTTTAAAAAAAGAAAGATTCTCTCTTTTCTGAGAACTGTTTTTGCCCCACTTATTCATGAAACCAACTGGATTTTTACTACTAAACCTCTGTAAAAACTTGTCTTTCTTTCCCCAAAGTAGGACACCACTTCCTTGATCAAACTTTAGCCAAAATCTCCTCTAAACTGTCTTTTCAATAGGCCTCAACCTTTGGATTGCATGATAATGTTCAACAGGAACACAATTAACATAAAAATTAAGGTAGTGGGAAATATTCTTAATACTTATGAATGTGCTTTTTTGCTTTTAAGTATATTGGTGAGGAAATTAAAAAGTAATAGCAATTTCCTTTTTATTTTTGGTAACTTAGCAATTCAGAATTTCAGTGATTTGTCAAGATTATTCAACTAGTTGGAGAGAACAGAGTAAAAAAACATTACTTCTGACAGAAAAAAAAATGCTTCTCAGATCTATCACTGAGATAAGTAAATTGGAGGAATTAATAAATAGATACTACCTTAAGTTAAATTAACAATAAAATATAATATTGAGTTCATTAAGGCTATTTTACAGAATATTTGAGTTTTCCATATTGTTTCCTTAATTTTATACATCCCAGATTCCTTTGTGTTACTGAAAAAATGAAGTTAGTAGTTATATATTGAGACCTGAAAAAAAATAAACAAGGAGGATTATAAAAATTATGTGTCTGTATATGTGTGCATGTCCTAATTCATAATCTTTTGTTATGTCTATTGGAAATTAAGTAATTTTTCATTATTAAGAAAAATATAAATCTCTAGTCATTCCAGCAACACACTGATGAATGTCATCAATCTTAATGGACCATTGAAGACCACTTACCCTTATAAATCAATTTATGGTACAATTTAAGTATAAAATCAATTCCCCAAACTATTTATGTTTTGCTCATATAAGTATAAACAGTTTATTTATTATAAAGGATTAAGAATACAGAGAACTTAAAAGATATTTTTTTATGTGAAGGCAAATTGTATTTATACATCCATCTACTTCCTAAAGTTTCTATAAATATAATGCCACCTTAAAAACTGAAGGTTTTATGTAAAAATGTATTAAAATGAATACTTTATAACTGTGTGTTCTGTATTTGGTTAGTTTATTTCCATAGTTTGTTCACCGAGGACAGCTCTTTTGTTTTATTCATCTTTCCTAAACCAGCTACTTCATCTTTACCTCCAAGCACGGGTTTGCTTTCTCAAGTAATAGCTACTTAGTAAGTGTTAAATAAGCAACTGAATAATTGAAGAATCTACCAAAATAAATTTACACATTTTATGTTATCAAACTTGTACATTTACTAATATTAAGTGTTGTCCTAGGTAACAGAGTTTTAATAAAAATATCTTTTTTTTTAATTGTAAATTTAGTGGTAGGCATAAAAATAAATGGGTATAATTCAGTTTTCTGATGTCGGTGATAATGAGAGGTTATTGCTGGGTATCAAAGAGGTGGCATGCAGGTACCAGGAAGGCTTACCTTAGGTATGTGAAACTAAAGCCAAACCTCAGAAAATCTTAGGTGGAACTCCCCTTTTCAAAGAAATTCGAAACAAAAACATTCTATTTTGTAATACTTGAAGCTCAGTCACAGTCTAAGTTTCTGCTTCATTTCATGGAAGACAAAGAATGCTAGGCAGTGATTACCTACTTCAGGTACTGTTCAGGATTTAAATTGGATCTGACACAGAGTATTCCCACTCTGAGAAACAAACTGAGGGTTTTGGAGGGGAGGGGAGTAAGGGGGTTAGGTGAGCCTGGGGGTGGGTATTATGGAGGGCACGTATTGCATGGAGCACTGGGTGTGCTGCATACACAATGAATTCTGGAACCCTGAAAAGAAATAAAATAAAATAAAATAAAATAAAATAAAATAAAATAAAATAAAATAAAAAAGGAGAATGGTGAATGTGTCACCATTGTCCACATACAGAGTTATGTGTTTAATGGAGAAAACCGAGATTGAGATTCAGCACAACAAAGGAAAAAGGATGGGGAAAATGGGGTTTATTTTGACATGGACTATATCATATGATCTTAGGGTTTGATGATGCTGTGTGAGGCCCACTGAGAAGTCAGAAGAACTTTTTGCCAGCATGACCATGGCTAGATAGAATACATACTAGCTTTTCTGGTATACCTCTACTGTCCTAGGAAAGGGGGAATGCTAAACTAAATGATGTGCTCTGGGCAAATTATGTACGTATTATGCTTCATTTTTGTCATCTGAAAAATAGAAATAATCAGAGTATCTGCTTCTTAATGTTTTTGTGAGGATGGAATGAGATAACACATTCAGTATGCTTAGGGAAGTGCTAATGAGCATCTACCAATTTCTCAATAAAGGTATTATCATTAATATTTTAAAGTTTATGGTACATACTAAATATGCAAAGAAAACATAAAAATATCTTTCAATCTCAAATTCCATATTAAAAAATATTTTTCAGGTGACAACTTTTACTCCCAGTCCTTGGAGATTTCAGACTACATGTTTCTGCCAAATTATTCCTCTGTCAGCATAGCCTAATCTGTTTTATAAACTAATTAGTATACTTGAAAGATTTCAAGAACACATTTTGATAACAAACTTACTATGGAGGAAAGCTATAAACTAGCATCTCCCACATAAGATGTTCTAAAATGAAAAAAAAAAAAAAAGTGAAGAGTAACAATACTGTAAACAAGAAAAATACCATTAATAGAGCAGAGATTTTAAGAAATTATAAAAATAAATAAGTAGTTGGAATTGAATAAAATCTCTAGAGAAGTGAACCAAAAAAAAAAAAAATTGGCTTGACTTATTTCGCTAAGCATGATACGCTCTAGTTCCATCCATGTTGTCGCAAATGGCAAGATTTCATTTCTTTTGATGGCTGCATAGTATTCCATTGTGTATATATGGGGGCTTAAGTGGGTAGGAGAAGAATCAATGAAACAAGATGGGATTGGGAGGGAGACAAACCATAAGTGACTCTTAATCTCACAAAACAAACTGAGGGTTGCTGGGGGGAGGGGGTTTGGGAGAAGGGGGTGGGATTATGGACATTGGGGAGGGTATGTGCTTGAGTGAGTGCTGTGAAGTGTGTAAACCTGGTAATTCACAGACCTGTACCGCTGTACCGCTGGGGATAAAAATATATGTTTATAAAAAATAAAAAATTAATAAAAAAAATCAAAAGAGAAAAAAAATCGGGGTTCAAAGCATTAGAACAAGGCATCCATATAATTAAGATGCGTGTTCCAAGATCAGAATCAGCTGATACAATGTATAAGAAAAGTTCCTGGAAAATAGTTGATACAGATTATTTTGGGCAGAACATTTAGAGAAGCAAGATGACTTTTGTAGATCGGTAAGCTCCAGGGTTTCCCCAGGAGGGATCAAAGACGTTCAAGAGTGTAAGAGGAAAAGCCATGACCCAGGCATCTAGACAACCAAGTAGTATGGGGGAAACACTCATTTAAACAAACTTCGTAGGGCACCTGGATGGCTCAGTCGGTGTCTACCTTCAGCTCAGTTCATGATCCTGGGATCTTGGGATCAAACTCTGTGTCTGTTCCCTGCTTAACAGGGAGTCTGCTTCTCCCTCTCCTTCTCTGCCCTGCCCCCATTCTCTCTCTCTCTCTCTCTCTCTCCCTCACACACACACACACACACACACTCTCAAATACATAAATATTTAAAAAGAAAAAATTAAATAAACAAGCTTTTTGTACATTTAAGCTAGCAACATGGCAGATTGGTTCCACCCTTGTAAGCCTACCCAGTGTATTTAGTAGAGAAAAATAAACAAATAGTGGAGAAAAATAAAAATAAAAGTAAATTAAAAACAAAACAAAACAGAATTCACATCTGACATTAATGTAAACATAAAAAGTGAATGGACACAAAGTGGATTAGAATTAGAAAATTTATTAGATTTGCCAGATACAGCATTTTAAAAAAGAAAATCAGTTGCATTTCATATACTAGCAGTGAAAGTAAAAAATACACTTTAAAAATTACCATTTAAAACAGTAAGAAAGCTGTAGTATATCAAAGATGAGTAATGAAAGATGGATAGGACATTTGTGGAGGAAATTGTAAAATGATTTGAAAGTATAATGAACATGAATAAATGCATATAGAAATACCTATGGTGGTATTTAACAGGATGCCATTTTATCAACTTCTCCAAATTCACCCACAAATATTCTCAATTCCTATTAAAATCCTGACTTAATTTTTCAAGGATTTTTTCACCCTTATTCAAAAAGATATTTGGAAAAGCAAAAACTCTAGTAATAAAAAAGACAATTTTCAGGAGAAAAAAATGACCCTGTAGGGGAAATTATCCTGTCAGATAAATAACAGCCTTATTATAATCTACATTTAATTAAGGAAGTAAGACATTGGTATAGGTATATATAAAGAGACCAAAGGAATATATCCCAGAAACAGAACATTTACTCACTATAAATTGGTGAGTAAAAGTGAACTATTCAAAAGTATTATAAAATTTTTTTAATAGAGAAAAACATAAAACCAAGTCATTTCATACCATTCACAAAAACAAATCCTGGAAGAAATAGAAATAATGGAACAGTCTTAATGTCAAAAGAAACCTTTTCCTTTTGTTTGAGATTTTATTTTATTTTGACAGAGAGAGGAGAGAGAGTACTAGTAGGGAGAGGGAAGACAGTGAGAGAGGGAGAAGCAGACTTGCCACTGAGCAGGGAGCCTGATATGGGGCTTCCGCCCGGGACCTGGGGGATCATGACCTGAGCCTAAGGCAGATGCTTAACTGACTGAACTGGCTGCTTCCCGGTGACTGATGGTGAGAGTAAGGCATGTAAATAGAGGGTCGGATATCTAGGTGGTACACCAGGAGGGTTTTCTTATTTTTTTTTCTAAAAGCACATTGTTTAGTTTGTCATGGAATTTAAAGTCTTTTGGATACATGACCTGAAATTGCTTTTCATTTGAACTAGTTTGTGTGTATTTTTATCTTTGGATTCACTGATTTATTTTTTACAATTTTCTTCCACATATTCAATAATGTAGTTCTTTAGGAAAAGGAATTCATAAGAACAATAATGATAAGAGCCAAAACAAATTTGTTCTGAAAATTTGTCTAGTTCTCCCAAGTGCATTCTGTTGCTTTGATGTTTTAATGCATATATTTTAATAAAAATCTACCTGTTTAGTAATATTTCTGTTTTAGGTCATAATAGTACGTTGGATTTCATGTCAGGACCATAAATTATTATTTCAATTACGGCTTTCAATATATTTTCCAAGTTGTATTTTCTTTAAATTGGTATTAAAATCTGAAATGAAAAATTCAAAAAGTATTGCATAAAGAAAATATTTCTCATTGAATAAGCTTCTTTTTATTTCTTTTCTGAAAGTTATTTTCCATAAAAATTTACATACTCTGAATGAATTACTAAATAAATTGTGGAATGTAACATCAGATTTGCATTTATCTTTTATTTTTAAGTGTTCCATTGATTAAATATTGCATATTTAATAACATTACTGGCATTACTCATGTGCTTCTTTAGTAAATCACATATAAAATACATTAAAGACTAAATTTATGAAATATATAAATCTAACATGTGACTTACACATGGCTAAAATTTAACTCAGAGGGTATATTATGCAGTACTTTCTTGAGCAAAGGAAATAAAAAAAAAAGTAGAAATGCTACTTACATTAAAGCAGTCAGCAATATTATTTGTATAAACAACTTCAAAAATGACAATATCTTATCATTTACAATATGCCACTCAAAAATAACCATAAATCCATACTATATATCCATAATCTTATTGTCCTGCTTTTACACTTCTGGTGACTTTGGGTCTTTGTTTTCCAACAGCAATCACACAGGAGAATTAATTGCTAATCAGATTGGTAATGTGTAGATGTAGGCTTTGGAGATAACATGTCAAGACACTGAGACTTGTATTTGAAAAGTAGAGTCAGAACATAGCTGTATATGGGGAAATATTCAAGGTAAGACCTGAAGGATTAAAAAGTACAATCTATTGTGTACAGTGTGAGAGAAAACTTCTAGGCTAAAGGAATAGCCTAGTCCAAGACCCTTAGGTGAAGAGTAATTAGACATTATTTCAAGGACTGAAAACATAGTGTCTATGTTGGAACCCTGAAAATTTGGAATGTTGTACTGCACTTTACAATTTCATTCATTTATGTATTCATCATTAAAGCAATACCCATTAACACTGGTGAAATGTTCTTTAATAAAAAGAAAGGAAAGAAGAAAGAAAGGGAAATAGGAAGGAAGGAAAGGAGAAAGCATCTGCTTTTGTTTTTGTTTTTGTTTTGAAGCCAGCTTTCTTAATGAAGGCAATCAACATACATAATCTGACAATAATAATTTGACTTCATGGTATATAAATCTCTGAAAGTGAAAATTAAATGTATCAACAGATGTAAAATAACATTGTGCTAATTTTCTTGAATTATGTGATACTTTTTTATTTCATTTGAGCTTATAATCATCTATTCAACACAGTTACTGCTCTTTTAAGTCTTCTTCATTTTGGTTCACTTCTTACTTTCCACTGTCTCTATATTGTTATTTTTCTATTGTTATTAAATCATTCATTTGCAAATAACAATATGCTAGAAAAACATATCTGAACCCTAGGTCCACATCTCACTTTTCATGCTTGAAATCATAACTAAAAGCCAGGAGTACATCACAACAACAACAACAAAAAACTTTTCCATGAAATAGAGAGCACAAATACATATAGCTGTGGACTAAAACAATTGACATTATGAGAACATGCCTGGAAAGCCTCCATGTTATAGCCCCATCCCATCCCCCCACCCCTGGCAGAGAAGAGCTGAGAAAGTGGAGCTGGTCTAGTAATGGCAGAAATCTGCTGGGCAAACCCACTTGGAGAACAGAGGGACTTTGTCTTGACTGCTTCATTAGAGAAAACACACAGATAAAGCAGTAAGGTTATGTGATGGTAGTTTAAGTGCCACAAAACTGACAAACCTCCAAAAAAGCTTCATCTGCTACAATGGAGGGAACAATTAGGAATCGGGGTCTGTGCATTAGCAGTTTCAAGTGAAGGAACTTTTTTAGAAGCTCAGTGTTGGCTATAGAAACACTTCTGAACTGATGATGTTTGAGAAATGAAAGAGATTTTAAAGTTATGGCCAATTATGTTAGAAATAAAAGGCAGAGCATGGGAGCAGAGAAATGTACAAAATTCTCCTGGCCCTTTACTACCCTCACCAGGAAACTTCTATTTATTTTTTCCGCAGGCTTATTGAGATATAACTGAGAAATAACATAGTGACAGGGTAAGGTGTACAATATAATGGTTTGATATGTGCTTATATTGCAAAATGATTACCATAAAAAGGTTATTTAATACATTTATCACATCACATCGGTTTTTTGGGGGGAGGAGGATGAGATGACACCATTAAAAATCTACTGTGTCAACAAATTTTAAATATATAATACAATATTGTTAACTATAGTCACAATGTTGTACTTAGATCCCCAGAATAAATTTGGCTAGTTTGTGTTTTATAATTGAACTATTTCTAATAATATGTTTTAGATCTATCTGGGTCTTAATTTTTGTCATATTGGTATAATTCAAAATATATGTAAAATACATATGTAATATATTTTTGAATTACCATTGTTCAAATTATCAATAAACATTAGCTGAAGTGATATCTTAAATGACACATTTAATTAACTGGAATTCACAGCTCTGTTTTGAATATGGAGACTGCCTACAACTATGTGTGGATTACAATCTAGAGATGGATATTTTCATTTCATACAACAGCAGTATATGTTTTGAATTATAAACTACGCAAAAGCTAGGACTATTTCCTACAGAGTATAAAATCATTGGGAAATTCAAAGAGGTTATTTAGGTTACCAAATTTAAAATTACACTGTAAATCTACTGGTGTATCTCATTATCTCTGCTTTTATGTTGTGAAGAATATTACCAGTTTTCCTTTATTTTTATTATCTTTTCCAATTTTCCAATTTTTTTTATCCTATAACAAATAGTAACATCTTTTTGTCAATCAAGTTATATATGGATAAAAAGTATAACTTTATAAATATAAATAATTACTGTGGTGGTCACAAGGTAAAGCAGTTAAAACATACAGGAACATTGCTTTGGTAACTGCACAATGAGGAGTGAGAATATTAATCTGTTAGCTTCATTAGGAGTTTCTAGTACCATTTAATTTTCGTAAGGAAGTATATACTATATTATTATTGATATATTCAGTATTTAAATAAGACAGCATTTATGTTGGTTAAATTCCCCTTCAAGTTTTACCAGTTAATACACAGTTTGGTGAACTAAAGTGTTAAATGTGTTTACTTATCTATAAAATAAAGGAACTGAAAATGAAGTCAAAATGTGTGAAATGAATAATTTCATTTACATTTTGCTTTAAGTACCATAATTGTAAATATAAATTTTAGACATGGCCCACTACCCTTTAGATTTCTGAAGGTAGGCAGTTTTGCTGTTTTGTTTAAATAATTTTTCTATGCAATTGTTATCTTACTTTCATTGGTCTAGAGGAGAGAGGGTTCATAGAAAATGTTTAACTCTTGTTTGCTTTGTAAAATTGTTGCTATTTCCTTCTACTTTGTAACATTCATCACATAACATTTTCCATTTTTGACTTACTAATACTGGCAAGAATATTCACTTCTCAACTTTTTTCCCTGTATTTTGATTAATATCCTTATTCAATCTGTTCATTGTTGGTTATTTCTATATTTCCACAGCTTACTCCCTTACCACCTGTCATTCTCTCTTCCCACTCCCTGCCTCTTTCTACATTTTTTTTTCTCTTTGTGTAGGTGATGTCAGCCCCTTTTCCACTTGCCTTTCTTCCAGTCCTGTTCTGTTCTTTCTGTGTTCTTTATCTCTTCTCTGTTGTGTGCCTTGAGCAATAACCAAGTCATCAACATTTTCAAATTCATTTATCTTCTAATATTCTCAGGGCAGTGATAGTTTGGGGATAACAAAAGAAAGAGATTCTTCCAATACTAAATTTAAAGAAGTGTGAGAAAGTTTAAATAACTTGTGAGAAAGTAAGTTTATTACCAATGTCAGTAATGACTTAAAAACAGAGTTTAAATTAAAAAAGGTTTAAAGAATTTTAAGAGATCGTAATAGGGTCTTTGCTTAATTCACAGCACAGACATCACAGTATATATTATAAGGGTTCTGATCACTTCTTTTGAGTACTAAACACTACAGCAGCACAGTATTCACACTTTGGTAATATTGCCATTTTTCCTTATTTATTGTGGGAAACCATAAGCTCATTAAATTTCTGCCTTTACACAATGTATTGGCTTGTAGATTAACATTATCAACCAACACCATCCTTTCTCTGAATTATCCCTATATTTTATTTTTAAAGATTTTATTTTTTAGATTTTACCACCACTGCATTATTTTTGTGAATAATGAGTCACATAAGGTTTATAAAATTATTAGCATATATCTGACAATATCATATTATTCCATGACATTAGTATGTATTTTAAAAATGTTTTAGAATATAAACAATTTAACATTTGCTTTAACTCCCTTACCATCCTCACTAAAATGGTTATAAATGTTAAACATTTATGAGGTCATAGGTTAGGAAAAAAATTATCAGTGAATCGAAAAACTGTGGAATTGTCAGTGGAATTTTTCTTTTGTTCTTTTGAAATAAAATGTCAGAATTTTCATATTGCATTCATATTCACTCATATTTACTTCTTGTCTCAGATTAACCTGTGATGTCAAAGGTGATATTATTTGAAGTTTTAGGTTAATGCATATAAATTGGAAAACTTCAGTGGAATAATTTTTCATGAAAAAAAGATCACAACTTGCTTTGTCTTCCATCTATGTAGCATATAAAATCACATATGTAATAAATATATAAGATTATTTAAATATTTAATAATGGAAATAAAATTCTGTTGTGCCAAGAGACTTATAGTATTCTATAAATGTTAACAACTGTGATTCTCATAGTAAACTTTACAGATTAATCCCAAGACAAAATTATTTCCTTTATAAAAATATACCCAAAGAGCATTATGAAGGCCTCACATGGAATGCTATAGATTCAATCAAACACAATTTGTTTATATGAGATGAAAACTTTAAAAAAAGGGGTATTGACATTTACTTGCAGAGAAAACCAATACAAACATAACAAATATATTAATTCACTGATATCTACTAATTGCTTTTGTGGATTAAGTGAATATTTTTAAAAGATATAAATCATGCATTTATTAAACATTCAATACAAAAAATGTTTTGACTCAGTTTAGTGGAGCAAATCAGATGTCATTAGAGATATATCATTTCAGTTTGGTCATCCAAAGGAAAAAATAAGGGGCTTAAATATTTTTGTAAGAGAATAATATCAGGACAAAACTATATAATGTGTTCATGTATAAATTATGTTTGTTTTTCTACTGTTCTAGAGTATGATCATATATTATCTATGAGCAGTAAAGAATAAGGATACCATTCACATTGTAAACATCTTTATTATTTTGATATTTTTTATATTCTAGTTAGGAGTCTAATTAGCAGTCTGCAGAAGATCCCCCTCAGGTAGTTTGCGTAGTGTGGAGCAGCCAATGTGTGTAAAGAAACTAGTGTAGAACATGGATAGAATTACTGCAAGGTTTGGAGATAACAATGCATGGTGGTCACAAAGGGTCCGAAATTTGTATTCATAAAATGTAAAAATGCAGAAGAGTGTAAGATGGATTATTAGCATCAATAAGTTCTAGGGCTCATACAAATACCAGTTTTAACATAAAACAGTAAATGGCAGAAGTAAAATTTTAAGTGATATCATATGTAAGACCAGTAAGAAATCCTCCAAAACTTGGGTTTGAATAAAGCACTGATCTTTTCAAGATCCTTTGCTTCCAATAATTTATTTTAAATATCTGGGTTTTGTCAAGATGGCCCTAGCCCATTTGATTCCTGGACACATAATTAGAATAGCCTTTTTCCAGTGGCATGAAAAGAGAGAGATGATAATATGATAATGATATTCTCATTTTCCATATTCAGTCTGTACTTACATGTGGATAAGGAAATACCTACATTCAAAAACGTCATAGGATCTCACCACAAGGCCTTTCTAAATGATAATCTAGGAAGGTGATAAAACTGTCTTTATTGTGTGTCAAGTGAAAGATATGGAAAGCATTTATACAGAGAACAAGGAAATATTTTAGATAGAAGTTATGAATTGTCAAATAAGGAAATGCAAATGCAGTTATATGCATTGATATAGAAAGATCCAATACTATAAAAAATGTCAGTTTGCCTCCAAACATATATATGGACTAAATGCTATCACAATAAAAATAGCAGCAGGTTTTTGATGAAAATAGGAAAGGTGACTCTGAAATATAAATGAAAATTCAATTGTCAAATCTAGCTAATAATGTGAAAAAAAAGTACAAAGTGCAAGAACCTATGATAACAAAACTTAATATAAAACACAAGTATTAAGACTTAAAAGAGTATGTGTTGAAAGTGTAATTTAACTTAAGGCTTCAATTTTTTTGAAAATTTGTCTATGTTAAATATTCCTTCTGCTTTATAGGGCTAGATACATGAAATGCTACAGTACTACTTTCTAATTATCTTTAATGTTAGAAACAATCCTATAATTTTCTTTCTGTGTTATTAATCATCAATTTTACCTAGAGCACAGAGTTTCTGTTAAGTGAGCTGATTTTTTCTTGAATGTGCTAAACCTAGATATAACAGCACTTGGAAAATAAATAAAGGAGGAAAAAAAATGAGCATTTAAAGAATCATTTTTATGTCTTTTCTCATACTTAAATAAAATAACAAAATATTGACTCAAGTTAATCTAAGTGGTGTTACTTTAAAAAGCTTAATAATTACTATGACTTGATTTGATGAACTCTACTTCCCATCCCCTAGAATATTAAGAAATGGTATTGTTCACTTACAGCTTATTATACTATGGCTCATGTTATTTCTTCCTATCCTGGAATGTCAGCCCACATACATTATTCACATGAAGCAGAGTGAACTTTAAATAGGGAGATTATACTGGAGGGAAATGAGAAAGCCATCATTCTCAATTTTACCCCATACTGTTATTAAAGGTTACATAGGCAGTGATCTTTCTTTTTCCCACTTTTATTTAAAGCTTTATCTTCTTTCTTTTTTCTTTCTGATTATCTTATTCCTTTTCATCTCCCATAACATCCACATAATTCTGCCTTTTTTTTTCTGTATTGTGTGAAGGACTAGTTGAATTATTTTAAATGATTTACTGTCTTCCTGTTGCGAGGTAGACATTGAAATAACTTATGATGAATAAGATATTGTATACTATATGACTTCCTCCTATTCTTTGTCTAGAATGTGGTCAATCTGAATTTAAGTCATTAAGTATGAAAATATTTGCCTGAAGAATTTAAACAGAAAGTTTAAGGCTGATATAAATTAAATTATTAAACAATGACAATTGCAGTGGAAATGCTAACAGACCTTTTACTAAACAATAAACTGCAATTAGAGACAGTGTTCCCTGACAATCATGTGCTTACTTATCAGCAAAATGTTTCTGTAACAGCATTCCCATGTTAAATGACTGATAGATACTTAAACACTGCAGGGAACATATAAAAGTTTTGCTTCTGAAGAAGTATTTAAACTGGAAACTTATAAAATGGCACACTCAATTTATTGATATTTAAAAAGTTGGTCATAAAATAAAAAAATAGCAGTATAATCTAGAATTTTTGTAAATTATGTATAAAATCAGTCTTACTAATAATCACTACATTTATTTGTACTTAATATGTTTTTGGTATGTCTTTATCATGTTTTTAATATATTTTATTGCTGGCATAAGAAAAATTAGAAGAAAAATAATGATGTTTCAAAAGTGAACCATTGATACGTTGTTTTTTCTTTTAAAGATTTTTATTTATTTAATGAGATAGATCTCAAGTGGGGAAAAAGGGCAAATGGAGAGGGACAAGCAGACACCCTGCTTGAGGAGGGAGCCCTACGTGGGACTCAATCCCAGGATCCAGGGATCATGAACTGAGCCAAGGGCAAATGCTTAACTGACTGAGCCACCCAGGTGCCCCTGGTATATCCTTCCTCAAACTCTTCCATATATATCAGAAAGGCAGTGAGTTTTACTGGAAAGAACAAATGCTTTGGAGTATGTCATCTATTTTCCCACACATTTGTTGTAGGAAGAGGGGCATGTTCCTTAACAACCCTGATATTCAGTTTAATTATTGGCATGGAAAAGAAGTAAAAGCAAACCTATGATTTTTTTTTTCCATAAGAGAATGAACTAATAGAGTGGAACACAAATGTGTTTATTCTCCTATCCCTTAGTTTACACGAAAATGCATTTCTTCACAACTACTCTTCCCTCCCTCCTGGTCCCATCACTGTTTTCATTTTCATTTTCAGTTTCATTTCATTTTCAATTTTTCATTTTGAATTAGCCCCCAAGTGTCAAAAACTGAATGTAAAGAAAGATCTACACATATACACAATGTAATGACATTTCAGGAAACCAGAGGATAGAGCAAAAGTCATCACCAGAGAAGTCAGAGTCATACTGGCATCTAACATCTTATCCCCAAACTAAATTGCCACAAAATGCTGTTGAAATATAAAAACAATAAGATACCCAAAAAATGGACTTTAGAAAAACTTATTTTTTAAAATTTAATTTAATTTTTTTTCAGTGATCCAAAATTCATTGTTTATGCACCACACCCAGTTTTCCATGCAATATGTGCCCTCCTTAATAACCACCATCAGGCCCACCCAACCCCCTACCCCATCCCCTCCAAAATCCTCAGTTTGTTTCTCAGAGTCCACAGTCTCTCATGGGTTTGTCTCCCCCTCCAATTTCCCCCAACTCACTTCTCCGCTCCATCTCCCAACGTCCTCCATGTTATTCCTTATGCTCCACAAGTAAATGAAACCATATAAGTGACTCTCTCTGCTTGACTTATTTCATTCAGCATAATCTCTTCCCATCCCATTCATGTTGATGCAAAAGTTGGGTATTCGTCCTTTCTAATGGAAGCATAATACTCCATTGTATATATGGAACATATATTCTTTACCCATTCATCTGTTAAAGGGCATCTTGGTTCTCTCCACAGTTTGGAGACTGTGGTCATTGCTGCTATGAACATTGGAGTACAGATGGCACTTCTTTTCGCTACATCTGTATCTTTGGGGTAAATACCCAGTAATGTAATTGCAGGGTCATAGGGTAGCTCTATTTTTAATTTCTTAAGGAATGTCCACACTGTTTTCCACACTGTTGGTGCAGTTGGCTGCACCAACTTGCATTCCCACCAACAGTATAAAAGGGTTCACCTTTCTCTACATCCTCTCCAACACTTGTTTACTGTTTTGTTGATCTTGGCCATTGTAACTGGTGTAAGGTGGTATCTCAATGTGGTTTTGATTTGAATGTCTTTGATGACTAATGATGATGAACATTTTTTCACGTGTCTGTTAGCCATTTGTATGTCTTCATTGGAGAAGTGTTTGTTCATGTCTTCTGCCATTTTTTGACTTGATTATTTTTTGGTTGTTGAGTTTGAGAAGTTCTTTATAGATCTTGGATATCAGCCCTTTGTGTGTAGTGTCATTTGTAAATATCTTCTCCCATTCCGTGGGTTGCCTCTTTTTCTTTCTTTGTTGTTGTTGTTGTTGTTGTTAACTGTTTCCTTTGCTGTGAAGAAGCTTTTGATCTTGATGGAGTCCCAAAAGTTCATTTTCACTTTTGTTTCCTTTGCCTTTGGGGACATGTCTTGTAAGAAGTTGCTGTGGCTGGTGTCAAAGAGAATGTTGGATTTCGATAGATTCCTGCCTCACATTGAGATCTTTTATCCATTTTGAGTTTATCTTTGTGTGTGGTGTGAGAGAATGGTCTAGTTTCATTCTTCTATACATAGCTGTCCAATTTTCCCAGCGCCATTTATTGAAGAGACTGTCTTTTTTTCCACTGTGTATTTTTTCCTGCTTTGTTGAAGATTATTTGACCATAGAGTTGAAGGTCCACATCTGGGCTCTCTACTCTGTTCCACTAGTCTATATGTCTGTTTTTGTGCCTGTACCATGCTGTCTTGGTGGTCACAGCTTTGTAGTAAAACTTGAAATCAGGTAATATGATGTCCCAGTTTTGTTTTTCTTTTTGAACATTTCCTTAGCAATTCGGGGTCTCTTCTGGTTCCATACAAACTTTAGTATTGTTTCTTCCAGCTGTTTGAAAAATGCTAGTGGAATTTTGATTGGGATGACATCGAAAGTACAGATGGCTCTAGGCAGTATAGACATTTTAACAAAGTTTTTTCTTCTAATTCATGAGCATGAAACGCTCTTCCATCTTTTTGTGTCTTCTTCAGTTTCTTTCATGAGTGTTTTGTCGTTCCTTGAGTACAGATCCTTTACCTCTTTGGTTAGGTTTATTCCCAGGTATCTTTAGTTCTTGGTGCTATAGTAAATGGAATCAGTTCTCTCATTTACCTTTCTATATTTTCATTGTTAGTGTATAAGAAAGCAGCTGATTTCTGTACACCTTAAAGAGCTGGGGAATCAACAATTATTTAGGCCAATCCCACACACTAGAAGGGAAATAATCAAGATTAGAGCAGAGTTGATCAATGATATAGAAACTAGAGATACAGTCTACGGCCATACCACCCTGAACGCGCCCAATCTCGTCTGATCTCGGAAACTAAGCAGGGTCGGGCCTGGTTAGTACTTGGATGGGAGAAACTAGAAATACAGTAGAACACATCAATGAAACTAGAAGCTGTTTTTTTGAATTGATCAGATCGATAAACTACTGGCCAAACTAATCCAAAGGAAGAGAGAGAAGGACCCAAATTAATAAAATTATGAATGAAAAGGGAGAGATTGTGACTAACACCAAGGAAATAGAAACAATCATCATAAATTATTATTAACAGTTACATGCCAATAAGTTAAACAACCTAGATGAAATGGATGCATTCCAGGAAACCTATAAACTTCCACAACTGAATCAGGAAGAAACTGACAACCTGAATAGACTAATATCTAGTAATGAGATTAAAGCAGTGACCAAAAACCTTTCAAAAAACAAGAGCCCAGGACCTGATGGAATTCCGGGAGAATTCTACTGAACATTCAAAGAAGAAATAATAGCTATTTTCCTGAAGCTGTTTTAAAAAATAGAAACAGAAGGAAAACTTCCAGACTCTTGTTATGAACCAGCATTACCTTGATCCCCAAACCAGGCAAAGACCCCACCAAAAAGAATTTCAGACCAATATCCCTGATGAATATGAATGCCAAGATTCTCAACAAGATCCTAGTTAGTAGGATCCAAAAGTACACTAAAGTGATTATCCACCATGACCAGGTGGGATTCATCCCTGGGATGCAAGGGTGGTTCAACATTCACAAATCAATCAATGTGACAGAACAAATCAATAAAAGAAGAGAGAAGAACCACATGGCCCTCTCAATTGATGTAGAAAAAGTATTTGACAACATACAGCATTTGTTCTTCATTAAAACACTTCAAAGTATAGGGATAGAGGGAACATTCCTCAACTTCCTAAAATCGATGAAAAACCGATAGCAAATATCATCCTCAATGGGGAAAAGCTGACAGCATTCCCTTTGAGATCGGGAACACAAGGATGCCCACTCTCACCACTGTTGTTCAACATAATACTAGAAGTCCTAGCAACAGCAATCAGACAACAAAGAGAAATAAAAGGTATTCAAATTGGCAATGAAGAAGTCAAACTCTCTTTGCAGATGACATGATACTTTATATGGAAAACCCAAAAGACTCCACCCCCAAACTACTAGAACACATATAGCAATTCAGTAATGTGGCAGGATACAAAATCTATTTATAGAATAACTAATTTAATATATAAATAGTATTTATGTAAGTGATAAAATATGTTTGAGAAAAATTAAATTATAAAAATAGATTATGTAGTTTAAAGTTTTCTGATTAACACAACTAGTGCTAGAAATCTCTAAGAGAGTTGCATTTGGTTACAGCTTTTCAGGAGGTTTTTTCTCCCTTGCTTGGCTCAGAGTTGAGGCAAAGTTATTTGCATTCTTCAGAGAGTTGAGAGAGATGGGGATAGTGCAATTCTTGTTTACTCTATTTGTGAAGATACATCTTTTTCTGTCTCCAGCTTTGAAGGGAGGGTTCTATTTGACTCCATACACTGGGTACTGAACCTTCAGTGAAGACTATTTTACTGATGCAAAACTAAAACTCAAATTAATGTGTATCAACTAAGTTTTCAGGATCAAAGTAGTTTCTGTAATTCTTTACTTTACTACTTCAGGCTCCTGAATTTTCTTAGTATGGCTTTGTAGGGCCTCTTATTTTTCTTGTTATTTGATACACTTGAGGATTTAAAAATAAAATATTTTACTCATCATTTTTCCTTTTTTTTGTGGAAGGATAGGTTCAAATAACCTGCCCATTCATGTTCCTAGAAATTAAAGTAAGCTACAAATGTAAAAAAGTTATTTCCATCATAGCAGATGGCAGGATTTCATTCTTTTTTATTTTTTATGACTGAGTCATATTCCATTCCACATCTTCATCCATTCTTCAGTTGCTGAACATTTGGGCTGTTTTGACTATTATAGATAACACTGCTATAAATCAGGGTGTATGTATCCCTTTGAAAAAGTATTTTTGTATTTGGGTAAATACCTAGTAGTGCAGTTGGTGGATTGTAGTGTAGATCTGTTTTTCACATTTTGAGGAACCTCCATACTGTTAGAAGCAAACCAGGAAACAGCCTCTTAACTGTAGAGAACACACTGATGATTACCAGAGGGAGGTGAGTGGGAGAATGGGTGAAACAGGTGATGGGGTTTAGAGTGCATTTGTTGTGATGAGCGCTGAGTGATGTTGAATGTGTTGAATCACTATATCATACACCTGAAACGAATGTTACATTCTAAGTTACCTAACTGGAATTTAAATAAAAACTTTAAAAATTTATTCCCAACTATTAAATTTACAAAACTATTGGCAGAGCTAGAGATGAATGTGTCTGGCACTTAAATGCAAAGCCTATTTCACCCTACCCCACCCATCTTCATTACTATATTTATATCCTTCGATCTTATGGGAATTGAATAGCTAAGTAAAACCATAATCTCATGGTTCAAATAGTGTTTGTAGAATTGTATGGTTTTTTTTGTTTTTGTTTTTTGTTGTTATTGTTGTCTGTTTGTTTGTTTTTTATTAAGTTGGCTCCATGCTCAATGTGGGGCTTGCACATCATGACTTGAGCTGAGATGGAAAGTTGAACGCTTAACTGACTGAGCCACTGAGGCATCCCTACAATTACAATTTTTTTTTTCTGTGCAATGTTTAAAGCTCAAAGCTTTTAAAAGCTTCATTCAGATTTTTTTTTTCCCCGTATTTGAATACTTCCTCAGTATAGCAAGTCTTCCCTCCACTTGATTTCAACACAAGGCTCCAACAAAAGTTTATTTACTCTCCCCCTACAAAAATAAGCACTGAGACAGGCTAACAGGTATTATCCCAATTTTGAGAAAATACCAACCAAGACATATCTGATTATAAATTTAAAGACAGCGGTATAAATAATTTTTGAGGCAGTAGAGGAGGAAGTCAAGAGTGGTCTATTTATTATTTATTTATTATTAAAAAGGGTCTATTTATTTCAGTAATGTCCAAGATAGGTTTTTCTCTTTAAAATGAAGAAGATGTAGGCAGTCTAAAGAGGGAGATAAACAGATTAAAAATTGAGGAAAATAGACGAGTTAGTAAGAAGAGGTACAAAAAACATACAGGCAAAATTTAGAGTCAAGTTAAAATGTAGCCAGAAGAATTGTAGTGAACCCAGTGCAAGGATTTCTATGCTTTGTTTTGTTTTGTCGTTTTGTTTTATTTTGGCAGCTTAAGAAAGGGACTGGGAATTTATAGAGGTTAGATTCTTTGTGGTTGTATCAAAGAGCATGTGTGCTGAAAAGAAAAGAAAGACCCTTCAGGTGTGGGAAACAGTAAGTAAATGATTTCTAATGTAATTATGGCTCAATAGTGAAGAAATTATGTCAGAATAGAACTAATAAATATGAAAAGATTGTGGTGATTTGGAGACTAAAGATTTGATGGTTTTACATAAAATTTATTGAGTAAGAAAATGAAAGAGCACATATTAAATAGACACTTAATAAACATCTGTTGATTAACTCATGAGGCAAAAATGCATATTATTAAGTTGAATTAATTATTCTTAATTTTCTAAGGTTAGCTTTTATTTTTTGTTTCCCTAAATTTGGATTACATGTAGTTCATTATCACAGTTAAGTTTTTTTTTTTTTTTAAAGATTTCATTTATTTATTTGTCAGAGAGAGAGTGAGCGAGAGCGAGCACAGGCAGACAGAGTGGAAGGCAGAGTCAGAGGGAGAAGCAGGCTCCCTGCGGAGCAAGGAGCCCGATGCGGGACTGGATCCCAGGACGCTGGGATCATGACCTGAGCCAAAGGCAGCTGCTTAACCAACTGAGCCACCCAGGAGTCCCCACAGTTAAGTTTTAAAATGAAGTATTTTCACCATGTGTTCCACTTGATTATTAACATTTTGTAGTTGGCTGATTGAACACGAAGAAAAATAATCTCACTGGTCACATTACTAAATTTTTTTCACATTATGAAACAATGTCTGACCTGAGAAAGTATTCGGTTACTGAGAGCATGATTTTACTCAGTGATTTTGCTTGTATTTGCTTCAAAAATGGATGCAAGTGATCAATTGGTATTCTTAAGTGTGAAACTCCTTGTGGCATGATTTATTTCTAAAATTTTGAACATCCTCTGGACTAATTTTGTCATTATATCACATTAGTACTAATTGAAGAGACTCAGATTTAGAGTCTTGTTTCTAGATGAAACACAATTTAAATTCTAAGAATGCAGACTGTCATTGCTCCTTAAGTAAAATTGCTAGGAAATTATGCTGATATATCTTAAAGTAACCAGAACTTTACAGCTAAAACTTTCTCTGAAGTTTTAAAAAAGTAATCATGATTATGAAATGACTGTTAAGAGCTTGGTTGCATTAAATATTGCACTAGAATACATAGAGAAATAATGATATAAATTTTGGCCTTTGTTCTCCAAGACTCTTTGAAATTAAGCCCTGCTTTAGACCTACATGCAAGACATGTAGAGAAGAGAAAAACATTATAATGGCAAAAATATAATTAAGCAAGTTATTTTAAAACATACATACACATGTTTAATTCACTAGAGCTTCCTTTAACAATGGCAGTTGTATTTACTTATTTCCTTGTCTAATTCTCATGCTTCTGTGATCATTTGAAACATCCTTCTCAAAAATGTGTATTTCTCCCAAAGAAACTCATAGAGAGCTGAATCAATGCTGTATTTACAACTAGATTGCTTTAGAGGGTCATCTAGGGATATGGCTATTTGTACATATCATTTCCTACCTTATAGTACAGTTTGTTTCAGAAATACTTAGATAAAGCCATGAGCCAGTAATAACAGCAGACATCATGAACAAGGTGACAAGTGAATATACAGAGATAACTTTGAAGTCACCTCAGTATAAAGAAGAAAATGATAATAAATCTAAAAATGAAGATGGCTTTTTAAATCTTTTTCTTGTTGTTGCTCTAGCTGGAATTACTTCTGAAAGTTCAATTTACTGCTATATTAAGGACACATTTAACTGCGTGGACATTTTCAGCTACAATTGACTATGATATAGAGTATGCATTTTTCCAGAAATATTGTCTACAGCAGGAGCAAACTTTTGTGATTATTTTGACAATTACTTACCAAAATTAGGTATGTTTATGTGGGGTATATGATAAGGAAAGCCAAAAGTAACATTTTATTTAAATTTAGTGTAACAAATAATTACTGTCCATATCACACATGAATGACCTTATTAATATAGATTAAAAGACATTTATATAATAAAGTCCCTTCCCAGAAAGTAAAATAGCATGAAAACACTGCATCTAAACTATGTAAATATTAATATAAAGCCATAATTAACTTGAAAGAATCAGAATTCTGTTATGTTATAATGACACTATTGTTAAAAATACACATTGTTAAACCAGCATAATTAGATTGAAGTTTATTTTATTTTATTTTATTTTATTTTTAAAGATTTTATTTATTTATTTGACAGAGAGAGATCACAGGTAGGTAGAGAGGCTGGCAGAGAGAGAGAGGGAAGCAGGCTCCCTGATGAGCAGAGAGCCCGATGTGGGACTCGATCCCAGGACCCTGAGATCATGACCTGAGCCCAAGGCAGCGGCTTAACCCACTGAGCCACCCAGGCACCCCAGATTGAAGTTTACTTTAAATTTATATCCCACAAAAGCACCATTGGCATGGTATTTTAGGTTTTATCAGTTTTCATAAATTTCAGTGTTAAAAAATTCTGCTATAATCTTTAATTTTTTTGAGACCTGAAAAATTTTATTACAAGTTATCAAATGTTTTAGGATTTGTATTATAAGAACTCATCTTTCTTCCCATTTTTCTCCCTATTAACCTAATAGAAAATAAAATTTCTGAGAAATTCTTTAAGCCTGCAAAGAAGTAAACTTTAAAGATGGTTATAATCTTTTTGTTGATCTATACATTTTTAAGTGTCCTGGGTGCAGTCATATTTTAAATACCTTATGACATATTGTCCATGTATTGATTAAACATATTTTATTTTCCATAATGTCTCTTGGATACAGATGAGTTTTTTCATTTTTGCTGCCACCACTTAAATTTGACAACAACTTCTTACCTGGGGAGTTAGAGAGGAGAAGGGAGTTGGGGGAAATTGGAAGGGGAGGTGAACCATGAGAGACTATGGACTCTGAAAAACAATCTGAGGGTTTTGAAGGGGTGGGGGGTGGGAGGTTGGGGTACTAGGTGGTGGGTATTATTAAGGGCACGAATTGCATGGAGCACTGGGTGTGGTGAAAAATAATGAATACTGTTATGCTGAAAATAAAAAATTAATTAAAAAAAAAAGTATTGTATAACAAGATGTCAAAAATTATTTTAACCAACTTCTTTTTACCTTCCCTTTCTCTAGTTGGAACAGTTTTTTGTACTAAATATTTTTAGTATGTCAAATACAGAGTAACACAAGCACATTGACAAAGTATTACAATAAAAATATAAATAGTTATAAACCTACAATAATTACTTTTCATGTATTTCCATGTTTTTATTTTCATGGGCTTCCTATATAGTTACTATCACCTGAAAATATAACATATTTTGTAGGCAATTACACATTTTATTTTTTCCATTTTGTTGAGTTACAATTCAACCACAATAAATTTCAAATAAAATATTAAATTGGCTCAGTTTTGACACAGTGTATGCCTTTGGACCAACACCAGAATGAAGATAACAGAGTTACTTCACCCAACATTTCCTCATGTCTCTTTGTAATCTAATTTTTTTTTCATCCCAGGTATTCAGTCATCCAAAGATTTGCTTTCTGTCACCATAGATTAGTCTGTATTTTCTAGAATTACATATGTGTATTTATGTGTGTCTGTATCTGTGTGTGTGTATGTGTGTGTTTAATAATGGGATGCAATTTTGCCCAATTTCTTTTACTAAGTGTAATTATTTTGACATTAATTCATACTGTTGCCATATCAATAGATATTTCCCATTTATTGCTAAGTAGTATATATTAGTATAGTAATATGTTAGTATAGTAGTATGAATATATCAAAACCTGTTTATCCATTCATCTGGTGATGGGCGTTTATATTGTTTCCAGTTTTGACTATAACAGATGAGGTTGATATGAGTATTTGCATCAAGTCTTTGTATAGACATAGGTTTCTTTAGTCTAGGGTTAATACCAAGGGGTGGAATGACTTGATCATGTGGTTGGTATATGCTTAATTTTTAAAGAAACAGCAAAATGATTTTCTAACATGGTTATACTATTTTACATTGCAATTAGTAGTGTATGAAATCTTCATTTGTTCAACATCACCAATATTTAAAAGTCATTCTTTATAATTTTAGCAACTTGAATAAGTATGTAGAAGCATTCCTTATAATTTGAATTTCCCTTACATATAATAATATACAATAATTTTTCAATTGACTTTTGGTCATCACGTATCTTTATGACAAAGTTGTCTATTTTTGAACTAATTTTTGAACTAATTATTCTGTATCACTAATCAGTTTGTCTATGTTTTCATAAATACCCACAGTCTTGATTTTCATACCTATACAAGAAGTGGTGAAATCAAGTGGAATAAATTCTCCACCTATGTTATTATTTGTAGAAATAGCTTTTGTTATGCTTGTTTCCTTTGGACTTATATATAAATTTTAGAGTCCGCTTGTCAAATTCACAAAATAATTTCTGTTAGAATACAATGGAGATTATATTGAAACTATAGATTAATTTGAGGAAAGTGCCATCTTAAAAATATTGAGTCTTTTCATTATATGCTCTTTTAAAATCATATTTATTTAGGTTTTTAATTTATCTCAGCAATGTTTTATAATTTTTTCCAGTTTTATTGAAGTATGATCAACAGATAAAAATTGTGTATCTTAAAGGTATACAACTTGATGTTTTGTCTTTGTGTACATTGTGAAATAATCACCATAATTAAGCAAATTAACATATCCAGCACCTCACATAGTTAATATTTGTGTGTGTGTGTGTGTGTGTGTGTATGTGTATTGGGGATACTTAAGATCTACCTTCTTAACATATTTCAAGTATACAATATATTACTGTTAACTAGAGTTATATTACTATACATTAAATGCCGGGAGCCTGTTCATGTTGCATAACTGAAACTTTGTATTTCTTGATCAACATCTTTTCATTTCACCCTCCCCCTAGCTCCTGGCAACCAAAATTATTCTCTGTTTCTACGAGTTTGACAATTTTAGATTCCATACATAGGTAAGATCATGTGGTATTTGTTCTTCTGTGTCTGGCTTATCTAACTTAGCGTAATATACTGCATTTTTACCTATATTATCACAAAGGCTGGATTTCCTTCATTTTTATAGCTGAATAATATTCCTCTCTCTGTGTGTGTGTGTGTGTGTGTGTGTGTGTGTGTGTGTGATATTTTCTTAACCATTCATCTGACAACAGACATGTAGTTGTTTCCATACCTTGACTGTTGGGAATAGAGCTACAGTGAACATGGGAATGCAGGTATCTCTTCAAGATCCTGATTTCATTTCCTTTTAATATATATTCAGAAGTAAGAGGGCTGAATCATAAGGTAGTTCTGCTTTTAATTTTTTGAAGAATCTCCATACTATTTTTCATAATGGCTATGCCAGTTTACATTCCCACCAAAAGTATATAAGGGTTCCTTTTCCCCCACATCCTCACCGGTACTTGTTATCTTTTGTCTTTCAACTATAGCCATTCAAACAGGTGTAAACTAAGATCTCATTGTATTTTTTATTTGCATTTCCCGATGATTAGTGTTATGAATTTGTCAACGCAACACTTACTAAGTAGAGCACAGGTTGCAGGTCGGGGAGTTGTTCAACAACAGATCACAACATGAATTGAAATGAAGGTCCTGAAGGAACTACTCAGAGGCCTCAGGGGCCCATAGTGAGAGGTGAAGGCAGAGTGTAGAAAGAGAGACACAGGACCAAAAGCTCATGTTTTTGTTTTTGTTTTAAAGATTTTATTTTATTTATTTGACAGAGAGAGAGAGATAACAAATAGGCAGAGAGGCAGGCAGAGAGAGAAGGGGAAGCAGGCTCCCTGCTGAGCAGAGAGCCTGATGTGGGGCTCGATCCCAGGACCCTGGGATCATGACCTAAGCCAAAGGCAGAGGCTTAACCCACTGAGCCATCCAGACACCCCAAGGCTCATGTTTTTATTAGGGTCCATGAATGAAGTGCTTTGGGGTTCCCGAGCTACAGCCAGGCAGGGCAGTTCGAACTAAAAGAGTAAAGTTTTAGTAGCCACATAAGGGTTTTATCTAGAGGGTACATAAGGAGAAGACCCTTGGAGTCAAGGGACACTGTGGATCATAAGGGCATTAGGGACATAAGATTAGAAGCTTATGTTGTTTCTGACTCTGCATGTTCAGGGCACCTACTTGCATGAGGAGGCTAGAGTCATTTTAAGGTCACTACAGGTTGCTTTGACAATTAGAATAGATGCCAAGGGGGCAATAGCATGGAGTAGCTAAACCCTTGACAGTAGGTGCTGCTGAGCACTTTTTCATGTACCTGCTGGCCATTTGTATGTCCTTTTTAAGAAATGTGTATTCTAGTCTTTGGCCCATTTTTAAATTGGGTTATTTGATTTTTGGGGGGTTTTTTGCTATAAAGCTGTATGAATTCCTCTATATTGTGTATATTAACTCTTTATCCTGTGTGTATATATATTTAAAACTACATATGTGTAGTTATATATATATATGGCTTGCCAGTATTTTTTCCCATTCCAGAATCTGTTTTATCACTTTATTTTTTTTTCTTTATTTGATCAAAAACTTTTAGTTTGATGTAGTCCTATTTGTTAATTTTTACTTTTGGTGCTTATACTTTGCAGATCATATCCAAAAAAATTATTGCCCAGACCAATGTCAAAAAGATTCCCCCCCATGTGTTCTCCTGGTATTTTTATGGTTTCAGGTCTGAAAGGAAATGAAACCAGTCTTTAATCCATTTTAAGTTGATGTTTATATATGATGTGAGATAAGGGCCCGATTTCATTCCTCTGCATTGTGTATCCAGCTTTCCCAATGCTATTTGTCAAAGAGATTCTTTCTCCATTGTGTATCTTGGCATCCTTGTTGAAGATCTTTGACTGTAGATGCATGAGTCTGTTTCTGGATTCTCTATTCTGTTCCATTTGTCTATATATCTGTTTTTATGCCTATTCAATACTGTTTTGGTTACTGAAGTTTATAATATATTTTTAAATCAGCAATGTGATGCCTTTAGCTTCATTATGTATGTCTGTCAGTTCCATTTGATCTGTAGTGTTGTTTAAGTCTGCTGCCTCTTTATATATTTTTTCTATGGATTTTCTTTTCATTTTTGAACTGGGATATTGAAGTATCCTACTATTATTGTATTGCTGTTCAGCACTCCTTGTTTTTGTTCATCATATGACTGAGAATCTTATCTCTGACTATATTTGACTCTGTCTTCAGGAAGTAAACCAAATTTGTGGTCCACTTCTAACCATTATACAAGAATAAGGTCTTTCATTTTATTTGGTTCTTTGAAAGTTCTCCACATACTAGTTATTTAACATTTTTAATGGATTCATTTTACAAATAATAGAAATGGTTTTTAAAATTTTATTGAAAACTGTCATATTGCTTTAAATATATAGAGAATGTCCAGTCCTGAAAATTCAAAGTTATGCTAAGAAGTTTGCTTGCAAGAGTGCAAGAGTAAAAGGAGACTGCTGATCTAAGACTAAATTTGACTCTCCAACATATACTAACTGATCAACAAATTGTTAGTAAGGGGGAAGAGAATTTCCATTCTTCAGTTAGCTCAATAAGAAGGCTTTTTGGCTATAGTCAGACTTAATGGTTCGGAGTCTCGCTCTACCATTCACTAGCTGAGTAGTTGCTGGCAAGTTATCAACCTTTCTGTATCTCAGTTTTTAATTCTATAAAATTAGAAAAATAGCAAGATCAAGACCTACCTCATTAAGTTTTTGTGAGCGTTGAATGTGATTAAAACACACACAGACATGCATACATATAGACATATATACACACACACCCAAAATGTCGAATTGTGCTTGATGTGAGAAGTATTAAATAGGTGTTAGCTTTTAATGTTGTTGGTTAAATAATTAGGAAACCATGTAATTTAGCAGCATAAAAGTTCTCACTGAATTGTTGTATGAAAACATGCAGTTGATACCCCAAAATAGAGAGGAATATTCTGAATATGTGAAATAATTTAAATTTGCCTTAAAAAGTTGAACAGAATCAACTCTTCTTACCTTCTCACCTTTGCAAATCTATATAAGACACACTGTACACTAATTTATTGCAAAATTAGTAAAAATAATGTGAGAGAGTTTTTAATATTTGATTTGGAATCTTATCTTTTACCTATACTCTTGCCTTCTAGTTTTTATAAATTATATATATGAATCTTGAAGTGAATAGATCAAATCTGGTAATTTTGTTTCAGTTATCTTCGATTAAGAGGTGATATACTATGTCACAATATGAAGTGTGCTATATGAAATTATATTTTGTTATATTTCATGTTAAAATAGCTACTAAATCAGTTGGCTTTGAGTTTATGATAATGTCTTTTTCCTCCAAGTGTTGATTAGAAAAATTTTATAATGGTTGCATCATTAGCAACTATTAAAAGTCACAGTGACTGTTTATGACCACATGATTTGGCTCTCAGCATGTTAATGATCCCTTAAAGAAATGCAAACCAATTTAAATATAATATGGAAACTACTTATCATAAAAACCAGTAGTGAAAACTCCATGAAGTTTAATCCTCTTCTAATTTTATGTGTTTTATGCTGTAATTTTTAAGAGACTTGATTAGATTCAGGCGAAGAAGGAAGTCTTATTGAAATAACGATAATGACTCACATTGAATAATTTCCTTTCCTCCAAATAAGCCATGGTAATTGAAAATGTGACTTTAGGGGTTAAGTTTAACCATCTTTAAAATGATTCTTTCATTGTTGACTAACTATTCAAATGAGCTCTGATTTGAAATAGTCATCCTTTTAAAGCCCTTTGATAAATATTGCTAGGTGCCATATATCCACATCTATATTCTAATTATTTATACCCATAATTTGGCTGTCAAAATGAAGTGCAAGCTCAGATTGGTCCTTCTGAGACCATTCTGAGTGAGACCAGAGGTTATTATTGAATCTCTCTGTGTCTGACGTGTATATGTTCCATCTCTAGATGCTATAGGAAAGCGTTACTATTCCAAATATCTGAAAATTAAGTCAACATTTTCAGTCTCTTTTTTCAAATCAAAATACACTTACTAGATGTTAAAAAAATGTAGTTAAGAGGTCAAAGAGATGCCAGTTCATGGAATGGTTAAGGCTGGATGTGCAGTCTGAGGCACTGCTACTTTTGCCAAGAGAGCTATGCTCCACTCTGGAGGTTCCCCTTTGTGAACAAGCTGACAGCTGGCTCAGTTCTGCTTGGTCACCTAGCTGCCCAGGAGCCCAGCTGCCTGTTTCTGGGGATGTGGTCAGCAAGAGGACTGATGAGATTTCAGTTAATCAAATTTTACACAGGCCAGTAAGTTTGATTCTTCAACTCCCATGCAAAATCCTGCCAAGTCCACTTTATGTAAGTCCTGAGCTGTGAACTTAAAAAGCTGCTGCCACTGCTTTCTCAAGCAAAGGTTTTCTAGTGCTGAGGCCTTACAGGGTGGGCACATTTGGCTATTCGTTTTCTAACACTTGAGAACACTTAAGAAGTGGAGTAGTGGTAAGGAGCTAGTGTAATGTATATTTACATTATATCCAGTAAATCAAAAGACTTCTTACAAAAGGCAAAGGTATCAAGAAGACTCAGTACAGGTCAAGCTGTGTGAAATGAGATGGAGATCTCATTTACTTTAAGTCTGGTGAAATCCAACAGATTCCCTGGGTATAGGAGTCTCTTCACAGTGGAGCCTACAACCCAAGGCTAAGGGGTAAGTCTTTGTTTGTTTGTTTTGTTGTTGTTTGTTTGTTTTGTTTTAAAATATTTATTTATTTACTTACTTACTTAAGAGTGGGAGGCAGAGACAGAGCACATGGGGGAAGGACAGAGGGAGAAGGAGAGAGAATCCCAAGCAGATGTCACATTGAGTGTGGAACCCAACTTGGGGCTTGATCTTGTGACCTTGAGATTATGACTTGAGCCACAACCAAGAGTCAGACACTTAACCAACTGTGCCACCCAAACGCCTTAGGGGACAAATCTTTGAATAGATGGCCAGGGATGGCCAGTGTCCTCATAACTACTGAAGAGCCATGGAGAAGTTACATTCTGTTTGAAGCATATTAACTCTTTGTCTAAGCACATATTTCCCCAATGATTATCTCTGCTTCATCAACATTTGGGCACTAGGTGCAAACAGCTTTAATAAAATACAGTTGAAAATTTTCCCTCTTTTCCATACTTAACACCATCCCCATGGCTTTTCCCTTTATCAGTTCTCGCTATATGAGCAGACTATAACTGCCTTTGTTGCATTTAGTATGTTACACCTCCAATCTCTATTTTGTTTCTTTTTTTTAAAAGATTTTTGTTTATTTATTTGAGAGAGAGACAGGGAGAGAGAGCATGAGTGAAGAGAAGGGCAGAGAGAGAAGCAGACTCCCCGTGGAGCTGGGAACCCGATGCGGGACTCAATCCCGGGACTCGGAGATCATGACCTGAGCTGAAGGCAGTCGTCCAACCAACTGAGCCACCCAGGCGTCCCTCTATTTTGTTTCTTGCCAGAGTAATCTTTATAAAACATTCATTAGAATAATGAACTCCTTTCCTGCTTCAAATAGTTAGATGGTTCACTGTTTCCCTAAGGTTTTCTTAAGGATGACCTTCCATATATCTATAATTGGTTCCCCTCTATTTTTACAATTTCCTTTCTATCACTTATACCTCATCTCCAAAAATGTCCTCCAACTGGTTGAAAAAAAAATAAAAATAAACAAAGCAAGAGTCATTAGTTCTTCATACTGTTTCTTATTCATGTTTGTTCAGTCTTGTTCATGGTAAATTCTTTCAGTGAAATGTCTCATTCTTCTTTTCTGCCATTCAGATTTCTAGTAAGGATGTAAGACTCTAAAAGCCTGAATTAGTTTCTTCATTTTATTCAACTTCACTGCAGTTATTATATTTAATATCTATTTTCTCTTATATTTAGTTTGAGAGGTGTCTGGTTTTAGTATAATGGCTGATTTCCAGTTTAAACATGTACATTTTTGATACCATGTTGTGAGACTCTAGATGTTGTTTTGAAACTATATTTTAACTGTATTTTTGTGACATTGCTCTGGTAGGACAAAAAGGACTCTACCTTGTTATTGCTAAATGGAGACAGAGGTCAGTGGTCCCCACTTGGCTTCCATTGACACCAGGGGAGGAAGATCCTCATTATGTCCAGGTAGAGGTGAGAGTTTCTGCCTGGCCACATGGTCTCTCCATTAACATCATGATGGCGGTGGTCTCCTTACCACTGAATTTCCTTCTTTGATGCTTGCCAAACAAGGATGGTGGGGGAGCCTCATTACCTGCTGAGTGTGGGTAGAAGTCCAGGATCACCATATAATCTTTACTGAAACCATGTTAGGGGATCAAGTCTAATTAATGATCAGCACTGAAGAAAGTTCCAGCTCCCAAACTGACATTTTCTGATATTGCCACAACAATGTGGAGAGACATTGATTATAGCCTTGCTATTTTGGAAGTCTAGGCTCCACACATAACCTTTTCTGGAATGAATGGGGAAGGGGTCACATATTTTTCTGTGGTGGTTGACAGATATAAAAAGGTTATTTTGTGAACATTTTCTGTCTTGTTAGTTGCCCCTTTCCTGGTCCTTTGGGTTAGTGTGAGCAGGTATTTTGGGGGACTTTTTGTTGGTAGGTTCTGTTTTTTCCTATAAGCACTTTAAAGATGTTATTCAACTTTGTTGTAGCTTTCATGGTTTCTCATGAGGCTCCAATCATTAGTCTCAAGTCTCATCATTGCACTCTTGGATGCAATGAGTTGTTTTTTTCTAATCCAACTTTTAAGGTTTTTTTTTTTTCTTTATCTTTGGCTTTCAATAGTTTGGATTATATAGTAGGTCGCTGGGGTCTACTTATATTTTCAATCTCCCACCCCCCCATTCTGAAGATTAAATTATTTTTATTAATCTGTCTTTAAATTCATATAAATGAATTTTATATTTTCTCTTTCCTTTTGACTTAGCTATTAATTTTATCCTATGATTAACTTATTTCAGTTATTTTAATTTAGATTTCTAGAATTTGTTTTTAGTAATTTTTATTCATTTTCTAGAACTTCAACACACACATATATACAAAATATATATTTATATATGCATACATATATTTCACTGTATTCACACTTTGCTTTATTTAATTGAAGGAGAACATAAGAACCTCCTTAAAATACTTCCTTTTATTTTTCCCCTAATTCAACATCAGGTTCATACCAGAATCATATTTGGTTGATTTTTTATTTCTCTTGAGAATATGTTTTGTTTTCTTGGTTCTTTGTATGTAACTTAATTTAGGATTATTTCCTAGACATTATGAATCTTGAATTGTGGAGAGTCTAGGTTCCATTTTTTTTTTCATCTGATAAGCATTGCCTTTGATTTATCGGACGGTTATCCTACCTATACTTTAACAAAACTGTTTCAAGGGGGCAGCAGCTTTGGTAAAAGTTCAGACTTTTTGTCTTCATCACAGCTTCTTTGAGTGTATTTCACACATGTGAGATTCAGCTATCAGTCATAAATGTGGATAGATGGAATGTGGGGATCCCCTTTCTGATCCCTTTCCTTCTAGGTTTCCCCATTTTCTGTACCAGCCAAAGTTTTCCAGCTTCCCTGGACAGAAAGATTGTTTTTAATATCTGGCATCACCACCTTATTCACATTCTTTGAGTGCATCTCCCTTACCAGAACCTGACATTTTCTGTTCACTCTCCTGTCTCTTCAGGTACTTGCTTTTGGCTCATATTCAGATTTTATGATTGTTTTATGAGCATAGTCATCCAGTATGATCCTACTTACTCCATCAGTACCAGATGTCAAAAGTCAGCTATTTAATTTATAATAACTAATCAGTATACTGTTCCCTCTCATTGTATCATTCCGCATTCTGCTTAGAGATGCAGGGGCTGAGACTCCACAAACCACATTTCTTTCTTTCTTTCTTTTTTTTTTTTTTTAAGATTTTATTTATTTATTTGAGAGAGAGAGACAGTGAGAGAGAGCATGAGCAAGGAGAAGGTCAGACGAAGAAGCAGACTCTCCATGGAGCAGGGAGCCCGATGTGGGACTCGTTCCTGGGACTCCGGGATCATGACCTGAGCCGAAGGCAGTCGTCCAACCAACTGAGCCACCCAGGCGTCCCCACAAACCACATTTCTTACTTGCCAGTTGACTCCTTATTGGGTTCAACAAATGGGGAGATTCTTCTCTTTTGATATTACTGAAAAATCACCTTAGCATTATCTGAGTAATGCATATGACGCTTGGTTCCATTCATTTAAGTCTTGGCCTTTTTAATGGCACTCATTGAACCAACTTCATTATGCCCCTCAGAGACTTCTGTCCCAGTTGGTTGGGAATTCTCGGATTTCTGCATCCTAGCAACATCTGACATGGTTGAAAGCTGCTGAGATACCAGCACAATATCATCCTTAGAAGAGCGTCTTAGATCCCAAGACCTTTCTTCCAAGATTCTATGTTCTAACAACCCAAATCCACCATCACCCTTTACCCCTAGGACTATAGGAGTTCTAGAGGTGGAAGCTGCTTCGGTGGGTATTATTTCAATGTTCATGTATTCCCTTTCTTTTTGATTGTTTAATTCTTCAACAACCATTTAACAAAGTTATTGTGTTCAATTCTCTGTTGTTGTTTTTTTTTTAATTTAATTTTTTATTTTTTATAAACATATATTTTTATTCCCAGGGGTACAGATCTGTGAATCACCAGGTTTACACACTTCACAGCACTCACCTGTTTTAAAATAATGTTTCTCATATACATCTAACACATTTCTGGTCATCTGGACTGTCCAGTATTATGTCATTAATATGGCGTACCATTGTGATGTTTTGTGTGATACATCATAATCTTCGCAGACTAGAATGTTAGCAAAAAACAAAACAAAGCAAAACAAAACAAAAATGGCATCAATATGAGACAAATTAAATAAGAAGAAATTACTCTTGGTGGTTATTGAAAATGGTATATGGAAACAACACCAACAATAATATTTTCCAAAAAAGTAGCTTTTTATAAATTGCCATGACCTCTGCTTCTTTGTTCCAATAAAGATCCCACATAGGGAATAGTGATTTTGGTTGCTTTGTGTATATTAGTCTACAGAAATCTCCAAAATCCCATCTACTTTTGCTCTATGCCATAGAGGAAAGTTAAATAAGCATTAGATAGTTATCCCATACCTGAATGTTTTGAGCCTTTTTGTTTGTTTGTTCCTTTAATCTGTGAAACCCTGGAAAATTAATAAGAAAGATGACTTGTTCAGATATCTTTCTGTACATGATAATAATAACAGACTGTCTGGCAAACATACTGATCATATTTCTAGTAACAGAATCTTTGACAGTGGAATAATTTTCACCAGCTATACTTGATTTGTTTAGGATTCTAATAATAATAATAATAATAGAAATCTAAGAAATATTTTTGGATTTGTGAGATATGGTTTCCTGGAAAATGTGTTGGAGAATGAAATAGAAGTTTATCAGCATTAAGACAGCTGTCATCTGTAGAAGTAATACAACTGCAGGTATCACTTCATGAAATCATATGTTAAATCTGGGCCAGAGTGTATCCTACTGCAGTGAGAAGGCATCTGGTGTGGCAGTATTGGCAATCCTGATTAATCCCCGCTTCTCCTGCACTGTGACATGAATTTTATCCTTGAAATTGTTTATAAAGCTTTATATTGTATAAAACATGATTCTTGTGAATCTCATTTAATGAAAAGATTCTTTGCATTACCTCAAAAGCATTACAAATTATGAAGTAGAGTTCTGTGTGCTTATATGAAATATCTTCAAGATATGGTAATAAAGGGAAAGTCTTCAAAATTTGAAACACTAGGAACTATTTGTTCCCCTTTCCTGTGAAATAGATTAAATGTAAATTATGTGCCGTGAAGTTATATAATTGTCTATCTTCCAACATTTAAAGTTATACATATGTTTATTTATACCAATATACATCTTATATTGCTATATGTAAGCTCTATCTATCTATGGAAACAAAGATATTCAACGGTGAGGAGGCAAGTTATTTTGTGTTTATAGCATTTTGTTTTAGTGGAATCTTGAACTATTTATTGACTACTCTTAAAATGAAAATAATAATAAAGCTCTTCATATTATGCTAATGCTTAACCATTGTGAGATCATGAAAATACTTCACATTTTTCTCTTTTCACTTATGTTTAACTATTGGAATCAATTTTAATATACCAAAGATTTCCAGATAGCAGTTCTTTCTTTCCTTATCGATCACAGTATGCCACCAATGTCTGCCATTTTCCCTCTGAAATAGTAAAATACCTAGGACCTCATTACCTTCAGTGTGCCCATTCAATACCTCAGTGTCTATAATAAATAACACTATATTATATGTGTTGTAGTGGAGGAATAGTAGATGCATCCTTAGTTTTATCTTTTAACATCTTCATTAACCAGCTAAAATATATAGTATTTTATATCTGTTAAGCTACTATTCTCAGGTTCTTTCATGTAAAATATTTATTTAATTTCAGGACAAAAGGCATATGTAATGATATAGTTTCTGCATGTCCTGTGTGTTATAATTATTATAAAATTTATTCTGTAAATGTAGTAAATATTGAAATTTAGCTCTTCCTTATGTTTCCAAAACACCCTTATGCACACATGAAATGAAAAAAAAAAAACAAAAAACAAAAACACACCACAATCAAAACAAAAGCCTATGGAGGTTAAACTTTCTCTCTTAAATAGATACATGGAAAGATACATGGAAAGATTTAACAAGTGCAAGTTTGAAACTGTAATACCTAATTACAGGCCTGAAAGGAGAGCAGGGATTTCTGTTTCCTCTCTCTATTACTCAGCACTGTCCAGGAGGTAGGGTGGTCCTTCACATAGAATTGCTCTGTGAGTCAGTCTCCTCATATCATCCCAGAAGGTTTACTCTAGCTGCCAGTTATCTGAAAAATTACTCATCAATCATTTATAAAGCCTAAAATTAGTTTGCCTAAAAATTCACATTAATTCTCATCAACCAATTAGCTATTGTTTGGTTTTACTACAAAAATACATCTAAGGGAGAAGGTAAAATTATTTTCTCTTTTATAATTAATAAAAAAAAAACCCAACAACACTAATATCCTAGTGCCAATCTGAAAATCAGTGATAGTGTCAGATAATAATCTTCCTTGCATTCTCCATAAATACCTTTAAACATAAGAATTTCAGGATGATGTGAATGAAATGCTATTACATAAAGAAGATAAATACAGATGAGTAAATACTGGTTATTTTTAAAACCTTAATACGCTATGGAGTTGGCTTTTTATATTCTTTCTATGTAAGTAGGAGTTATTAACCAAGCAGAGCATGCATAGCTTTTATTGTTTAGATGACTGAGCCAGGTTTAAATGTCATTTAGGAATGCTTACAACATATGGCATTGATAGATGAAAAAGAAAATTGCCATTTCAAGTCGACCTCTTCTATCTAAAACCAGGGCTCTCTTAAGTGAGTTTAGATAACTGCCTAAATTAGTCATCATTAAAGAGTTGCAGGCTCTAAAAAATTTGACTTTAAGTTGTCTTACATTTAAAAACTTTGTTTTGAAAGAAAGGTAAGACACAAAAATTTTAAAAAGCATATATATGCATATTCTTTTCTCTTTTTTTAATTGATTCAGACTTATTCATAAAAATTCCTCAGATATGGAGCACCTGGGGGGCACCATGGGGGGCTCAGTCGTTAAGCATGAGCCTTTATCTCAGGTCATGATCCTGGGGTCCTGGGATCAAGCCCTGCATCTGGCTCCCTGTTCAGTGGGTAGTCTGCTTCTCCCTCTTCCTGCTTCTCCCTCTGCCTGCTGCTTGTGCTTGCTCACTCTCTCTTTGTCAAATAAATAAATAAAATCTTTAAAAAAAATTCTTCAGATAATCTGTCTTATCTAGTCACTGTTAAAAGAAAAGAAATCTCTGGAGCTCGTATTCATTATGGGTGAAATTTTATTAGAAATATTTAGCTATAGGATGTTCTTGTGTTCCCTCAGTATTTTTGGGATGAAATTTGACCATGGCAAAGATTATGGTTGCAACAAGAAAGACCCTGTATTTTCATAATATATATATATATATAATATACATATATCTTATATACATATATAAAGAAAAAAAAGATTTCCATTTTGGTCCCATTCCTGCTTAGATATATGTTATATTCTTTAGTTCATTTAATTTTAAGCCATTTTTCTTTATAATCATATAATATCTCTTAAGTACTTTCTTTGAATTTTTCTTGATATTGAGAAAAAAAGAAAGAGGGTAGAGAGACATATGTATTGAGCATCAACTATGTGCTGGTATCTACTAGGCATTTAACATATGTTACTAGAATTTATGTAGGACATAACCTGTTTTAAGAAAACTGGAGAGTTAAAAATATGGTTTGTGGAGAATTAAAAACTTTTTATCTCAATCGAACTAGCCTCTATATATGTAGTTTCTGTTACATTAACTTTTTCCATTTAATTTTTTTACTAAAAACATATTCTGATAAACCTCACCAAGTGAATGTGAAATATAACAACCAGTTCCTAAAATTATAATTCATGTACATGTGGAAATTAAGGTGTGGACATATATCTGGAAATGTTACATACCAGTGAAGCCCACCAGTTCTTTCTAATGACTGACAAGTGCAGAAACACAACTACTTCCATTACATTTTTGTTTGTTGGCAAGTATAGCCTGGCTTAAGCCAAAAATATGTGGCTTTCTAAATGAACGAAATCATTCAGTTTTTGCATTTTCTAGAAAGTTATTTATTTGTGGTTTTGTAAAAATGAGAAAAAAAAAACAATATAAATTGATGATTTAATTTGGACCTCCTGGTTATTGTTTCATGTTATACAAGAACTGCCCTTTTCAGTATGATGGCCACTAACTACATGTAGCTCATCAATTAAAATTAAATATAGTTTAAAATTCTGTTTCTCAGAATTTGTTACTTAAGTAAAACTGGCAAAAGTTTAAAAAAATTTTGAATCTACTAGCATATTACACATGGTAGTTGTTTACTACTTGATATGTATTTATATTTATATATGTTCTTTTTTAATTAATATATAATGTATTCTTATTTCAGGGGTACAGGTATGTAAATCATCAATCTTACACAATTCACAGCACTCACCATAGCGCATACCCTCCCCAGTGTCTATCACCAGCCACCCTATCCCTTCCACACCCCTCCCCTCCAGCAACCCTCAATTTGTTTCCTGAGATTCAGAGTCTCTTATGGTTTGTCTCCCTCTCAGACTCTATTTATTCGTCAGAGAGAGAGAGAGAGAGTGAGAGAGAGGGAGGGAGCACAAGCAGGGGGATTGGCAGGCAGAGTAGGAGCCTAATGCAGGGCTCCATCCAGGATTCAGAGATCATGACCCAAGCCAAAGGCAGATGCTTAACCGACTGAGCCACCCAGGCATCTCATATTTATACACATTTTAGAGTCATATTTTTCAGATTTTGCACTCTTGCAATGTATCTCAGCCACACAGAATTGCTTCATATTGTGTAAGTCCATACATGACAGCAGATTCCACACTCCTGTGCATTTTAACACATTCTACAGTGACTCCTCATTTTTGATAAGCTTTCTGAGTATTCCCTTGAGTATTTTCCTTTCTGAATAGCTGCTTTATATTTTCCTAATGTGAGGTTAAACAGCTCCTTTTAAGTAGTTTTTACTTATTATTTTGGCTTCTAGAGAATTCTGTTCTGAGCTCGTGTCTTCCTCTGCTTATTCAACAGAAACTCCTTAAGTTCTTTCTTCTGAAAAGACCTCATTGGGCCATTTCTCTTTTGGAAGACTGGCCTAACAGTTGTAGTAGACAAGGAGGAGCAGTTCTCTGAGAGTCAGAGACCTAGGCTAAATCACATGTTAAACAAGTTACTAACTGAAGAAAGCTAGTTGATCTACTGTTCTGATCTTATTTTCCTTATTTTGGGCATGTTAAATATACTTTTTTATTAAAGATCTGTTCGGTGAATAAAATTATATAATGAACCCTTTGGGTATTTGAAAGTTTTTTCAGATATCATTTGTTTTAATCTACATTTTTATACATGTTGGCACCTCTATTCTTATTTTAGATTTAATAAATAATTATATTTTACCTGTTCTGCCTAGATAGAAAACAGTAAATTCTCAGGCACTAAGTTTTCAAAAATGTAGTATTTTTTCATGTCTTAATTGCATCTTTTTCATGAATGATTCTCATCCAACAACCTGTTTGATGTCATTAATGGACTGGTGTGATAATTTAATCAAAAGGATTAAACTAGCTGTGTATGTAGTTTAACACTGATCTTTAAGACAAACCCTAAAGAATTGACTTCCTGTAATTTTCTTTATGAAATTCTATTAATGAAAGAATATTGTTTATATTACATATCAAGAATTTCCTAGTGTTGAAAGTACTTTTACGACTAAAGACTATTTTAAAAACTAACATGAAATATCTGAATAATTATAATCCATTGGCATATATTTACTATTTTCAGACTATAAGGGCCATTACACTTCAGTGGACAGAATTTTGGTGAGGCATGATAGTGACTAGTACTTGCTTTGAAAATGGTGGATAAAAGTAGATTCTTGAGGTTTTGGTTGAAACACTGACAAAAAAAAAATTATCTAACTGGTAGGGAAAGCTGAGAGAAGCAGATTTCATCAAAGACCGTGTGTTAAACATAGGTTCAAGACGTTTCATACTAGAAAACCCTCTTAACTACCAAGTAGAGAGCTTGGTATCTGAATTTCAGGTCTGCAGTTCAGGGGAATGAGCTCAGAGAAATGTGAAAAAATGGGGGCATCCTTCAGCGTGTCAATTATATTTACAGTCTAATCTTCCACTGAGGTCATGAGAGAGGACAGAACACGGAAGTAACATTGTATCACAAGCTACTGTGAACTCTCTTCCCTGCAGAAGCACAGTGCCTGGGGGGTGTTTGGGTTTAGAAACTTATAGTAGCCTATACAGCCTTCGTGGCTGTGGCTCATGGTGGCCGCTGGTCAGAGGATGAC